>NC_086052.1:6445000-7045000 GCF_947568885.1 Cydia strobilella
TATCAAATAACTCATTAATAAGAGTTTTGAATGATTCACGGTTAGTTTCACTAGACTTATATTGGCCGAAATACAAAAGGTACTAACGGTCTATATCCCGGTCAATATAAGTCTAGTGGAAGTTGTTAATAGCATTACACTGTCTTATCTTATCTACCGTATAAATATTGATTATGATTATGCATTTGGAAAGTATCAAATTAGAACCTGCTGAAACTTTTTCATTGTTAGGTTTGAATATACCGTGGAATATACTTACTCGAATTTAATTTAGCCTAGATGGTAGTGACATCGAGTCATTGGTTGCTTACGAAGCAGGAGGTCCCGGGTTCGAATCCTGGCAAGGGCCGTTAGGACATTTATGTGTGTGTTAATAATATAATAAAAGCTGAAGACGTGGGTTCGATTCCCGCCTCGGCTACCGGTGGACTTGGTCACTTTTTATTTAGTGTCTGATATCTATTTTAGTTTAAAATTTATATACAGTAGTGCGACTATCTAAAAAACCATAAAAATAAATAATTTCATAAAAATAATTTAATTTGTTCCCCAGTTGAATTATTCCTGAGTTCTGGATGTTTTCTATGTATAAAAGTATTCATATACATACATCGTCGTCTAGTAGCCTTATTATTGAACTTATTGTGAAACTAGTTCAATCTGTGTTAAATTGTCCTTTAATATTATGTATCTATTTATACTACAGTCCCATCAGCATGCAGCGCTCTATATACGGGAATTGATATATCTATTCTATGACTCTTTTCTTTCCGGTCAGACTCTCAAATGTATGCAGAGCTTGAGAACATACTTTAAAAAGCTCGGAATGTCGACGATTGCGTGTTTTTATGTTTTTAGGGTTCTGTACCCAAAGGGTAAAAAACGGGACCCTATAACTTAAACAGTGGACTGTCTATCTGTCTGTCTGTCCGTCTGTCACCAGGCTATATCTCATGAACTGTGATATCTATAGGTAGACAGTTGAAATTTTCACAGATGATGTATCTCTGTTGCCGCTACAACAACAAATTTAATACTAAAAACTGAATAAAATAAATATTTAAGTACGGAACCCTTCGTGCGCGAGTCCGACTCGCACTTGGCCGGATTTTTAATATATATTAGTTTTCAATCACACATAGCAACTTTAAGGCGGGATGCCACCAATGTGCGGCACAAGCATATTCATTACTAAAATGTTGTTTAGTAATTAAAGGATTGGGAGTAGGTTAATTAGGTTAGGGTAGTTAATTAGGTTGGATTATGGGCTGAATCATGTAAAAAAAAGTTGGGGCCATCGCTTAGTCATTTGTGTATTGGTGCCACAGTGCCACTACCTTAGTAGTTGTACGAGTTATGTACCTAATTATTTTTATTACAGCATACCCTGCCCTTAGTGCCCTGGAAACGGCAGAAGCGTCAATCCAGGACCTAGAGCGTCGCCATGCGGCCAACGACGCTACATTGGGGCAGGCTATGCTCCGCGTCGCGCGGAACATGGAACTGCTCATCACGTCCCATGAAGCCCACAACACTCGGCTTCATGAGCAGGTTGTGAGGCTCATAACCTCACGTGATGAGCAGTTCAAACAGTATCAAACCACGACCAACAGCCTGCTACATCACATGTCAAGGCAGCATGATGCTCTTATAAGATTGCTCGATGTAATGGCAAGCCGTGTTTGCTCGTCAAATCGGGAAGAAGTGAGTATCATTTTTTAATGTTGTGTTGTATAATTTTTACATACATACATACAGTTGCTACATTACCCTCCTTGACAATATTGTACATAATTCTTTACTTAAAAAAATAGATTCATTTAATATGTGTTAGTGTTGGTATGTGTACTATAATCTTGATACTTAAGTAAGTACTCTTAAATTTTGAGTAGGGCTACAGGGAACATATTTTTTTAAAGAAACGTTCATCATCTTCCTGGCGTTGTTCCGGCTTTTGCCACGGCTCATGGGATCCTGGGGTCCGCTTGGCAACTAATTCCAAGAATTGACATAGGAACTAGTTTTTACGAAAGCGACTGCCATCTGACCCAGAGGGTAAATAAAGTATTAGGCCTTATTAGGATTAGTCCGGTTTCCTCACGATGTTTTCCTTCACCGAAAAGTGACTGGTACATATATTCCGAAAAACTCAGTTACGAGCCGGGGTTTGAACCCGCGACCGGATTGAAAGTCACACGCTCTTACCGCTCTAGGCCACCAGCGCTCTAAGCTTTTAAGAAGCGTTACATGTAGAAAAAACAGTTTTCACTGTGTGCACTGTGCATTGAATATAACATTGCTCTGGGTGCCTAGCCAAGACAATCATTTTCGCTACGACAACGAAACGCTGTCTCTCTACCGCAGTCATATGGAAGAGTGATAGAGGGACACAAAGCATTTCGTTGTCGTAGCACAAACAATGGTCACCTTGGCTAATAGGCACACTGATGAAAAAGTGGCATATTAAGTAATTAACTGTTAAACAACATTAGTATTTAAGTTTTTGTTACTAACACTTCTATGGGAGGCAAAATAAATGATTATTTAATTCATGAATTGCATTTTATCCACTGGTGAGGCAAAGTAATCTGATGCAAATTTTGAGTTGTTTCCTTATGTTAGCCGGTAGAATTTACTTTTAAATGATGATTTTGAATGACAAGTTTAGTATAACGTTCATTTGGATATGATTTTGGTTTGATTTTGTTTGATATTTTTCAGTTAGTATTTTCCTTGCGTTGGTGTGGTAAAAAATCTTGTGTTTCACTTAGTGGTAAAATTTGTTACGGCACGAGGCCTTGACACCCTAGCAACGCTCAAGATTCCACTTATCAAACTTATCGAACTCGCTACGCTCGTGGTTTCATTTCGATGTCTTTCGCTGGCTCGGGTATCAATATTAGCACAAGCAGTTAAACAAGAACTTTGCCCCTTTGTATAACAAATAACTATTTTTACAGGGACGTAATGACGAATGACGATGAATACAGAACAGGATGACTCTTCCGTCATGCCCGTCCGCCCGTATTACCCAACCAGATGCTTTTGGTCGTCATCCGGAGACAACGACATCAACATCAACTATCAACCTCCAGAGTTTACCCAGGCCATTATGATTATTTCTTAGAATTCACACATTTTTATTACACACTTTTATTTAGCTTGACGCCGTATATCCAAACTATCTTTGTATTTGTGTGTGCTTGAAATCTTGAAACTTAAATTTGAACCACTTGCCGATGTCTGATTCAGTTGAAATTTGGAGTACATCCGTAATTCCCAAGACAATGCAATAATATGCTAACATGGAGCTGATCTGATGAACCAGTCAGAATAAGTAGCAAACGTAACTCTTCTATGGAAAAACACAAACACATCGAGTTTGGGTTCATTAGAAAGGTCTCGTACAGTCAGCAGTAAAAGTGTGTCAGTAACTCGTATACTCCACAACATGTGACATTATGAATTGTCACAAATTAAAATATTTTCTATAAATAATTTAATTTGTTCTCATTCTTCAGAAAGTTTTGTTATCTGAGAAGCCGCTTAATATTGTAATGATAATACATACTTATACGAATTCTTAGTTAAAATTGTAAAGCATGGTCACTATCTTGAATTTCTTTATTCTTGGTATGAGCATGTTAAAAAATGTATAGAGTTAGACCAAGAAAAGTTTGCAATGATTTTGGTAGCACACGCAGTGCGTTATTTTAAACATTAAACTCCTATGTAATTATGACGTTTAAATAACACTTGCACTACGTTTGCTATTTAAATTGTTGCAGACTTATCTTGGTCCAACTATGTATCTGAGGATTCGAAAGGCTTTGTCATAGTAATCCGAAGTCAAAATTGTAAATAATGGCCACCATCTTGAATTCCTTAATTTTTGCCCTGCGGTGTCAGCATGGTTGCATTTTTATCACCTGTCACTATGCCTGCCACTTTTGCACTTACATACTTGTTAGAATAGAACATCATGCATGGTGACAGGCGATAAAAATGCTACCGTGCTAAGCCCGCGGATCATAATGAAAATTGATATAAGAATTGGGGATTTAAGTGGCCCTTTAACATATTACATATTAATTAGTAGTTAAAATTGTAAGAAACGGCACGTGTTATGAATTTGTACATATTGTGTTCAATTGCGTCGAAAATGTAATAGGTACTTAAGCAGATGTAGATAAATATAAATAATATGAACATATAAATCTTCTCTATAGGTTTTTCGAAAAGTGAGTTCTCAGTTCGGGGCGAACTACTATCGTTTACCGTAGTCAGGTTTCAGCTCCAAATCTTCTACAAAACATAATTATATCGATCTCTGTACAGAAAATTACAGACGTGGCGTCTCCGTTTGGTTATATCCTCCTAGTGAGTAAATAGATCCCTAGTGGCTTTCATACGTCATGTTCTCTGGCGTTGCGATTTGCCATAGAGCATAACGTGCTTTCATATTGGTTGATACTGTCGAAGGCCGAAGGCCGAGCTCCGCGTAGGGCCGAAGGCCCGAAGCGTCACACGAGAGGGGGAAGTTGGAGTTTAAACACGACCCAATAGTAAAAATGTCTTAGACAAGCGAAACGGCGGGCCGAAGGCCGAAGGCCGTAGGCCCGACGATATGATAATAGGCTGTGACAGACGGACAGACAGAGACAGGCGCACAAGTGATCCTATAAGTAAGCGTTCCGTTTTTTCCTTTTGAAGTACGGAACCCTAAAAATGTACTGAATAAATGGACTGTTCCATTGATAGAGCCCGGTAACGATTTTAGATCAAAAATGTAAAATTGATAGATTTTAGTCTTTGAAATTGTACACCTTTTGTTACGTAATTATCTAAATAACAAGTATTGGTTTCTATTAGCATGTATTCTCATCATGCGTTTTAATAATGAGGTCGCGAGCGTGCGTCACTGGTAATATATGAAGAGAAGGGGCAGTTTTTAAAAATTCATAAAAATTAAAATGGTAAATTATACAAAATGATGTATAAGAATAGTTTCAGCAAATTTTGTAGATTATTGAAGTATCAAAATTACGTTGAAATTATGTCTATTTTCAGAGAAATTGTCACTTGTTTTGAAGTAATTTCTGGAGAAAATTGATTTCATCTAACTTTCATTTACACTACTTCAAAGTCATAATAATAAAAATGTAGTCTGTACAGGATATGTGTAATACAAAATTACCATTTTTAGCAGTCCAAACTTTACGAAATTTACAAATAAGAGCGACAAAATCAGTGCTTTACGCGCGATTACCTAAATGTCCAACAGAAAAAAAAACATTACTAATTTAGTGATCCTGTTTTCAAAAAATTTATCTGTAAAACGGCAAGATGAGAAGACGTGCTAATAGAAACTTGTTATTTCTATTACGTATCAAAAGTTGTACAATTTTACCGACGTAATCTATCAATTTTACGTTTTTGCGACTAAAATCGATAACGGATTCTTAAACGTTTAGCTTAAAATTGTGAAATTAATTATATGTAGTGATTGCACACAACTAAACACGTCATTTATTAGTAAATTAAGTTCATAATAAACGTAAGTAACTTGGTAGCGCTCTAAAAGTAATTTGTTACTGTTTTCGGTTTAAATAATAAATTATTCTCGGTACATAGTCAAATAGTATGCTATTGTTTAATTATCAATTTTTCTTGACACTTGACATAAATAGTCGCCTAAATAGTGTTTAGTTTTTAAGTTTATAAAATGCATATATATATATATATATATATATATATATGTTAGTCTGTAAGGTATTTGTAATATGTGACTTGTAATTGTTGCCTGATTTAAATTTTTAAATAAATAAATAAATTGTTCTAAATTGCGTGTTGGTGTGCACGCACCGCAATAGGTAGGTATTTAAGTACTTACTTCAAAATGACAGTAAATAATATACGCAAAAAGTTTTGATTTTATTTTAACCCTGAATGCCAAGAACCCCTAAAGTGGTCGTTACTAGTCGTGCCCACAGCGCCAAGGACCACTATAGCGGTTATGGCTGACGCTGTCAAAGTAACCTTGACACTTTCAAGTAAAGTTTACATTCGCTCGCTTGCGCCGGTTATCTTGGCGTGACAGTGACGTTTTTGTTTATGACAAAGCGTTCAAAAGGTTAACATTGCTATTGATCTTTTTTTTACTGCGTGCTTAATCTTTCGTATGCTCCCGTCAAAAAATTGCTATTTAAATAGCAATCTAGACAACTTCATGTTTAAGTTGAATATATATGGAATCAGATTTGCTTCTAAGCATACCAAAGGTTAAGATTGTCCAAAATACACAACTATTCTAGTCTTGCCTGTTTTTGTAGAATTGTACAGTCGCCATCAGATATACGTAAAGGTCTTTTTCGTGCACATTTGTGGACAAAAAAAAAACAAAACTTTTCCCTCGCAATTTAACTAGACGGAGCCCCGCTTCGCGGGCAGTTGTAAGCTACCTAACGAACCTAGTAATAAAAAACGGACTTTTCTGAATATGGTTTACGAAATGTGTTGGGACAACTTGATTTATGAACGTGGTTTAGAAATAGGCAGCTTGAGAGAGAGGTGACGAGTAATTTGTTTCATTTTTTTTACAATTTTTGAGCGTTCATAGGAGAATGTGTGGAGCGAGCATTATTTGACGTGTAGGTCTGGGTTCAACAAAAAGAACACTTGTCAATAAGGTGTTCGTACTGTTAAAATTCATTTAACAATAGCCTTTATCGACCATCAGCAGTGTAGTCCCTTTTTGATTGATGGAGATTGTCACGTATAGTTCCACTACTCGCCGCCGCGTCGTCCACAGCGCATTAGTTCATCTATCGCTTACAAGATGTCATTAATTTCTGTAAAGTTATGTACTGAAAAAAAAAATCTTTACTCTATGTTACAAATTCCCCTTTTGCACGTCAAAAACTCCAAGATGGTGCCCAAGCCTATAGACAAAAAAGTCTAGTGAACAAATCATTACATGTCAAAATTTGACATTAGCAATCCACAGTTAGGTGACAACGAAACCAAACCGAACCACGCCGAGTTCAGAGCCATTTTAAACCGTATAGTAGTAAGAAAACAAAGTTGATTTTTGTTGAATAATTTTTTCAATGAATGAGTTTTGGTTGTACCAAATGATACTTTCCACAGTTGATGAACAAATGATTCATTCCACTGTTGAACTGATGTTGAAGCCGAAACTGACAGTTGTGCATCTCGAATAGGGCCCCTGGCTGTATCTCATGAACCGTGAGACAGACAGACAGACAGACGGACAGTGGAGTCTTAGTAAATACCCGTTCTCGTTTTTACCCTTTGGGTACAGAACCCTAAAAAAAAGACATTTTATTTCTCACTGACGATCTTCTTACGTTAATTATGGCCTATACCTATAGTCATAGCAGGCTTAGGTTACCTAAAAATATTAACTATAAGTGAAATAGAATAATGTTATAGTTCTTAAACATCAAACATTTATTCAGCAAATACGCCACAGGGGCACTTTTACATGTCAATTTTACAGGCAATACAATAAACCAAAAATTAAATTACAAAAAAAAAAAACAACAATACAACAAAACAATGATGCAGTACTCACGTTTTCCATAGAAGAGTCTGTCATGGCGACGATAGCCATGCTCATGTTCACCCTCATGCCGAAGGCCAACAGCATCGCAAAGAACAGCATCACACATTGCACGTGCCGTATGCCTAACGCCGCTTCTGAAATTAAGAAATTCAATGTTAAAAAGCTTGTTTGGCTATAAATTAGAAAATAAACTTTTTTTGAATAGCAGCGTGATGTCTGTACCTAGATGCTTGATTTTAATCTGAAACCTGGTATATGAGTAAGCAAGGTAGGGGCAAAATCTTTAAGTCGCGGAATAAGTCACGCGCCGGGGCATCCTGCGCTTTACCAGCCATCGCGCGGATGGCGCGCTTCTGCTGCGAGAACACACGCCTCCACTCAGAGGCGCGGCCCCACAGCTCCACGCCGCAAGTCAGGAGTGAGTGCACTGTCGCGAAATAGCACTCACGCACTGCACCCCTACCGGCTGTGATCGTCAACCGCCGCAGCGCGAAGCACGCGCTTCCCACTCTCTTGCACAGTTCGTCAATGTGCGTCTCCCATGTTAGCGCGCCGTCGAGATGGAAACCGAGCAGGCGTACGCCGTTCACGTGCTGTATAGGGGCACCGCCGGCGCACACCCTCATGGTTGGGCTTGTATGGCCGTTTAGCTTGAATGCCATGTAGCTGGTATTTTCCTTGTTTACAGCTAAGCCGTTTCTCTGAAACCATTGGTGCAATTGCTCCATGACGAGGTTTAGTGCCGCTTCCAAATCCCGCCCAGCGGCAGTGCTGACGACTGCCGTGACGTCATCCGCGTACATGAATATATCGGCGCCTTTTATCGCCTTGGGCAGATCGTTCAGCAAAACGCTGAACAGGGTGTTGGAGAGGCACGATCCTTGCGGGACCCCCATCAAATTTTGTAACTCTGCAGATACAACCTTCCCCCCGTCGCCTACCACCACTTGCGCTCTGTCAGACATAAAGGATAATATAAGCTTGGTGGCTGGGCCTCGGATGCCGTAGTGGGCCAGCTTATTGGTGACGAGTGCGTGATCTGCCGTGTCAAAGGCGCGGGACAGGTCGCAGCAGATAACGGCTACATGGCGTCCCGTCTCGCGAGCGCACAATACGCAACGCACTACCTCTCGCAGTAGGTCCGTGGTGGATCTGCCATGGCGATAGGCATATTGGCTGTCCGATAATGTGTTCCTCGGTGCCCAGAAGCCAAGCAGCCTCTTGTTTAAACCAACTTCGAAACATTTGCTTGGAACTGGGACCAGGGAAATAGGACGGTAGGATTTTAATAGGGACTTTTTGCCCTTCCCTTTATAAAGTGGGCATATTTTTACTTTCTTCAGGCTCTCGGGGTACACTCCTGATCGCATACAGCTATTGAAGAGTTCGCAAAGAACATAGCTGATCGCGGGACTAGCACGTTTCAAAAGATTAGCGGAGAGGCCGTAGACGTCGGTACTATTTTTAGTTGCGATCGAAGTTTTAAATATGTTTGCGACTTCATCAGGTGTAAAAGGCTTGAGTCTTATAGAGCTATCAGTGGCGGCGTACCCGTCTGATAAGGAAGCGATACAGCAGCTGTGGTCGGGGGCGAGCGCACCGCATGCGGCGGCAGCCGTTACAAATTCATGGTTTAGCGCGTCCACCGCGAGTTGTTTGGTTGCGAACGGGCGGCCGGTGCTGTCCATGAGCAGCTCGGTGAAATCGACGCGCGGGCGCGGCGCCCGAGCCAGCTCGATGTTTATGGCCTTCCACATTGCCCTACTTTTATTGGGGTTGCTACTAATTAGTGAGTTAAAGTACATAGTACGTTTACTTTTCAGTTTATTATTGTACGATATCAGTATGTTGTTTGAGGCGCCGTGTAAGGAACTATTGCCCGGGTATTTGTTTGACAAACGAATAAAGTCAAAAACCAACAATTTGACAGATAAAGACAAACGATGCATAGCTAATACAGGCCAGTAACGCGTTTATGAATAACGCCATTTAGTATTTGGCCAAATACTAAATAAAATTTGAAAAAAGCCTATAATAATTCCCTACCAATTCGTATTCGTCTCATATTTTTTGTTTTACCTTGTGGAAGTGGATTGTATTTCCCAAACACTAAAAACAAGTGTTGCAGGCGTCCATAGGCTACGGTAACAGCTTACCATCAGGCGGGCCGTATGCTTGATTGCCACCGACGTGGTATTAAAAAAAAAACACATTTGTGAATTTTTTTACACATCGCACGATTTTCACTTGAATTTGCACGAAGCGTTTTGCTTCCACATTTCTAATGCGAACTGCCAAGGAGTGGAACGCCCTGCCCGAGTCTGTGTTTCCGCATGAGTACAATCTGGGGCTCTTCAAGGCAAGAGTTAGGTATCTCTTAGGTAAGCGTGCTCCACCGTAGACCGCATCATCACTTACCATCAGGTGGGATCGTGGTCAAACGCCTGCCAATTCATCATTAAAAAAAATGTAGGTAATTGAACAATCATTACATTCAAAAGAAGCCGTAATAAAAACGAGTAATGTTTGATGTTTAGATTTTGTCGTTAAAATTTAAACAATGTTATTGAACTATTAGTACACTTATTATGAATTTAAAGCAGTCAGCTATAACAGTTAAAAGCAAAAATTAAACTAAATCATAATTTATCCTTGCAGTGCGGTCAACTGAACAGTACGTTAACGTTTCAAAGCTAATCAGTCGATATCGCGCCAGTCAGTCAATGAGCAATTAGTTTTCCGTAAATTAGTTTCGCTAGTAAAAGTAATTTACAACTTTTGGTAATAAACATAAATAGCAATTATAATAAACTGGTCCAACAGATCTCCTTGGCAATTCAACGGGGCAACGCTGCCAGTGTCATGGGGACGTTTGGGCCAGCTACGGTCCGGGGTGGCAACATAGCCTAAATAGTTTAATTTAGTGGTTAAGATTGACAAAGCCTGTTGCGGATTACATCATTTGTAAGTCCATGACGAAGCCTGTTGCTCATTTGCTTTTGTGTCCACTTGACGAAGCCTGCGTTGCCGATTACGATCTATGCATGGACTTTCTATTTACGGTTTTATTTATTGTGACGTGAAAATAAATGAATGATTATAATAAATCACTAAAATATACTATTATTATGAATTGTGTTTTTTATTATTGAAGCAAAATAGTCACGAACCCACGAATGTCAGCATGTCCTTTAAAAATTGCGTCCCTCTTAGCACCTTAGCACCTCTGCATACTAAAATGTATGCAGGAGATATAGTTTTGCTGATAATTTAAACTAGCAAATTTCGATACCCAGTCATCAGGAGGCTATTTATAATAACTTTTAAATATAATGTAAAAAACCGACAATCTCAATATAAATTCCTAAGAATCTACCATGTGTAATTTTAAGTGCAATTGTATATTGTGAGATAAATAAATCATATCATATCATATCAATATAATATCTGTGACTAAAATTGTTATAGTAGTACTAACTTGATCGGAAATCTATCCCTTTACGCCTGGTGCCCTTATCATAACATCTTCATAGTATAAAACAAAGTAGCTTGTATGCTTAGATCTTTAAAACTACGCAACGGATTTTGATGCGGTTTTTTTAATAGATAGAGTGATTTAAGATGAAGTTTATATCAGCATTGCGCCCGTGCGAAGCCGAGGCGGGTCGCTAGTGTAAGATAACCCGTTTCAATTTAAGTTATGGAGTTGAAAAGCATTCCTCTCTGTTATTTAGCAGTTATTTAGCAATTATCTCTCTTGTGCTGTTGTTCTTGTTCTTAGATCAAAGTTAACCCTCCGTGTTAAGTTAGGGGAAAACCGGGAAACTTGACGCATCGGGACAATTGAATATTATTTCAAGTTGCGCTAGTGTAATGATGATACAGTTATTGATCATAGGCCGGAGTGTGTAGTTAAATTATTGTAATTGAATTTTAAATAATGTCCACATTCAAACACCTGGGTAAAGGATGATGCACGCTAGACCGTGCCCTGCGTTGACTTGTATTAATACTAAGATTTTTGTTTTTCTTATAAGTGTTATGTGCTTATGTTTACAGTATCAGTCATGGCATTTATAGCTTGAAAGGCTATAAAATCAGCAGGTACCTACATAAATTACTAATTTGAAATTAAAAACATTTGATATTCTACCCGATTGTTATAATCTTAGTCTTTATCACAGGATACTACTGCTTTTAATGACAATTTTATAGTGTTAATATTAAGGTAAAAATACACTATTTTTCCCACTAACCCAGGCTTAAGCGGTTAAACCGTTAACCCAGTGTCAAACTGTACTGCTAACCATGGCAACTCCAGGATTAATTATTTAATAATTTATTTTAAACTAAAACAAGCACAAGTAAAAAGTACAAAAGGCGGTTACTTATTATACGATAACATTTTCTAACTTAAAATTTAAATTATTTACCTATCCAGTTCGGGGGGTCGTCTGGTTCTTACGACTATCCCCTTTACTGAACTGAAGTACCTATCAGATATTTTCATAATACTATAAACTGCCAAAACTACATAACTACGAGTAAATGACCTCTAGTTAAGAGGTTAGCGTTTAAATATTACAAAGCATGTTCTTTCAAGTGAATCAAACCATTGATTAAATCCAGTTTAGAAAAGAATACAATTAGAAAATCAAAACTTACTTGGTTTCTTTACTTCGTGCATTGTATCACTATAAAATACGCTATGACTAGAATTGTAAGTTAAATAGGTTTATTTTTGTTCGAGTTTCAAATTATAGTCGTTAGGTTTTTTCGAATTATCTGCGCGCGAGTCTGCGCATAGCGTTGCCCATAGACTGAGTATTGTTTTCCTTAACTACGATATGTCATAAGGTAGTCAATGCAATCTGTAAAGATTTAATCAGCAATCATGTTATATATCAAAATCTAGTAGTTGACACTTTGTCGTATTTGAATTGATTACTTTATCTACAAAAGGCGTTTAGATACTTTTTAACTTATGTAACTTGCTAGTTTTCTTTAAAGTAGGAGTTTTGGTGAAGATATAAAGCGTTGCGCATAGACTGAGTGTTGTTTTCCTTAACTAGGTACGATATATCATAAGGTAGGCAATGCAATCTGTAAAGATTTAATCAGCAAACATGTTACGAGTATGTATCAAATTCTAATAGTTGACACTTTGTCATGTTTGAATTGATTATTACTTATCTACAAAAGGCGTTAGATACTTTTTAACTTATGTAGTTATGTAACTTGCTAGTTTTCTTCAAAGTAGGAGTTTCGGCCAAAATCCGAAATCGCAGTTTACACTGTACCTAATAAGTAATACCACATTGACATTTGGTGTTGACAAATATATCGGCTATTTTCATGTAACATCAAAACTAAACAATAGATAAATTAGACCAAAATACTAAGTATTTCATCAATAATTTTACGATGCCTAGGTTTATCATTATAAGGTAATACATTGAGCGATACCTTACCTACGCTAATAGTGTAACAATTGGGTATAATATAGGTTTTATTGCGAGATTAAGTGATTATACAATGTGGCCAGCTACTGGCGAACACATTAACATCCTACCTCAATGTGAGTTAACATTATACGAGGACTCTCTTCCTTGCGGGAACATACTTAGTTCAGAGCCGGTAACCACTACCAATTTTTAATTTGTAGTTGAACATGATATTGGGACCCAGAAACTGCCTGATGACAGTGGTGCAGACCATCTACTTCAGCCTTATGACGTCATCAAAATGGTTCCCGCGACTCGTTGCGAATACTACATATCTCACCCAAACTATGTATTACAAATATTTTGTGAGGGGAAAATTAAGCGCAATTGTAGAAAGCGGATTAAAATTACTACATTTAGTCTATACAGTGTGTTCCAAGATATACACTACTGTTTAAGAGCTATTTAATTAAAATAAATAATTCATCTCAGATTATCATAAATTGACAGGCAATCAGATGAAATCCAGTAATACTGATATGGGACGATGACGGGACATAATTTTTAAGTTGTTTTTCTGAGCTCGTCGCATTGTTTTTTACCCGACTACGGCAACGCAAAAGAGGATTATGATTTTGACCGGTATGTATGTATATATGTATGTATGTATGTTAATTTGTTCCTCATAACTTCTAAAGTACTCATTATAATTTGACAAACGATGTGTCATTCGAATCGTGATGTCGTTACAACAAATTGAACACGGCGCCCTCTAGAGGACATGAAGTCACGAACCAAAAAAATAAAATTTTAAGGGCTTAGTTACCACATTTGAAATATATAAATATAGTTAGCTTTTGCACCCGGCTTTGCTTGCATGCACCCGATAAAACATTAATTTATCGGGTACATCGAACTACGAAACTCCGAATCTACAAGCGCTTTGGATTCTATCCGCGCGTTACCCGACTACGACGATACAAGAAGGATTTTGCAAAAGGTTTGGCCGCTACACAGGATGTTTTTTTATATGACCTGCAATATTTTACAACGTAAATAGGTACATAGGTCGTACCATGGTTCCTAACAACAAATGTCGCTATCTCCACAGATTATATAATAGTTCTTACGAACAGATACTTAATTTATCTCTCAAAGAAAACGCAAATACTTACCGTTTTGATACCTACGCAAAAATATAAAGGAGTGACCTTCAACGCGCCGCTGCCCGCACCGCGCGCACCTGCACTGCACAACGCTAGGGTTGCCGACGCTTAGTAATGATTAGTCAACTACTCAATTTAGTTATGTTTATTTTGTTGTGTGTTGAACACGTTACTCTTATGACATTAAAAAATCTATGAAACAGCACTTGTAAAGTACTGTTTTATCTATCAAAAGTAATCGAATGCAATGTCGACCTTTTCAGTATATACAACAACAACAACAACAAAATTCAATACTCAAGTAACTAACTAACTAGCGCGGTTAGTAACCCGATAGCCACGTTTGTTTTACCCTTTTCCTGTCACTTAATTTTTTATTACACGAGTTAAATTGCTAGAAGTTGCACCATACACCAGACTACGCGTACAGTGAGCACTAACTCAAGACCATACTCAGGCGTCAGCCATAGCATTCACAACGCCTATCCTTTCATCACAATGACTTAATATATGAGTGACCTCCGCTCATCAACCAGAGGTCATGTTAGAGTAATGGTCAGTATGGATGACCACTTGACTGTCTACCTCACCTCGAACAGATATTACACGATATTTGATTTTCAATCAACCTAGTTTTCGCAAAGCGTCTTGGTTAAAACTAGTTTGAAGAGGAAATACATGCTGAGCCCCTTCTCAGATTTGAGAATTTTAGGTACCGTAAAATGGGGTGAGTAGAAGCAAAACTGACATTCAAACCTCGATAACATTTTATTTTTACATATTATGCACACTGAATGGCGTATATAATTAGTGTTCCGGACGTTTGTATTTTAGTTTTTATTTTATTTTGGGTAGTTCCATTTCATAGCTTTGACGATAAACAGGAAAACCAACCTCACCCCGTAGTCCCTCGTAATTGGGGTGAGATGGGTTTTCATACAAAGGTGAGTTTGGAAGATTGTTGGATCGTTTTTTTTTATTATGAGTATTACTATAACTCCATTTTAAATTGTAATACATTATTTTTGTAGCAGTAGCCTTAAAAACCCATCTCACCCCCTTTCAATCCTTCTCTCCCCATTCATAACCCAACTCTCCCCGCGAATCCTACTCACCCCATTTTACGGTACTTAAATATCTGCGTTGCGCGTACGGGGGCGGCTCCTAAAATTAGTGTGATAAGGACAACTGAGGGCCTACCGCGAAAACCGAAATTCGCAAATTGCGGGGATCTTTCTCTTTTACTCCAATGAAGGTGTAATAAGAGTGACAGAGACAGACACCCGTAATTTGCGAACTTCGATTTTCGCGGTTATAGCCCTGTAGCTTAAGCGAAAAATCCTCCGTAAAAATCTCCGAAATCGAGGTTTTGTTCTCGACAATTTCCCCCTCCAAAACTAACGGAATGAGAAAGAGATATTATGTGTGTCTGTCGGTTTTGATTTTTGCGTTTATTAATTGTTGCCGATTTTGTATGCCAGGCGTCTGTTTACGGAGCATTTATTTGGCTGTTTTAGCGGTTCTTAAAGTTCTTATAAAAGACACAGGGATTGGTAATATCATATACAAGGTCAAAATTTAGAGAGGAAAATGTCGAAAACGTTTGTATTGAAAAATAACCACTAAATGTTTCCTCTTAACTGCATTCTACACTGTGTCTTGAAGAAAACTAGTCAAAAATAATAACCATATAATAGTCATTTAATTCTAGTTTTGACAAGGCAAGGTTATAATATAAGTCAGTTAGTAGTCAACGTTATAGTAGTAACCCGCAAAGGAATGTGCCATGCCCTTCCAATAGAATTTTATTCACGGCAATGTCGCTCTGCGTTGCATTGCTATCGAGTTTCCAATAATGCTCGGACGAATATTGAATATTTGGTAGAACTTATATTGAAATAATGAATACCTATTTGTTTTGCCGTTCTTTGGCGGACTTCGGAGTATTGAAAATATTGAAATATAACACGTAGTAGTAGTTATTCAATTCCTTTCCTTCCGCGACGAAAAAATAAAGGAGATTGCGTCCGTAACTAGTGTACGAGCAAGTATGCCAAGTACCTATAGACCTGTAGGGCTAAGATGGTCGGTTTTTGTTTCGGTCGGTTGTTAGCAATATGTAAAAGCGAAATATATTTAAATATATATTTAAAATATATTTTTACCCAATTTTCGGAAAGGCTGTGATTTTAACAAGCCAATGAGGCTATGTATGTATGTGTTGTATGTTTGTGCAGTGTAATGCCCCGTAGCATCAAATGTCCGGTAAAAATGACCGTATAATGACCATTAGGGTCGACATTTAGTTTCATTATAGTGCTTTAATCATTAGTTCAAATCGAAATGCAACTATTTATTGTTAAACATTGTCAAAAGTGCTTGCTTATTGCGTAGTTAGCTATTTATAATTTGTCTTGTGAGTGACAGACATTTTAATTCCTTAAACAATAACGATCCTTTAAACCGAAATGGGTTAGTTAGACGCGGGTGATATACCTAAACTACATTTTGAATCAACTATGAGACCAATTCGAACGTGCACTTAACATCAAAACCTTGTCTAAATAATGTTATTTATTTATAATTAGCTCGTTTATTACGCTGGGATTTGTCCGTAATGCGCGTTGTGCGTTGAGATGCACGGGCGAATGAGAACAGAAGTAAATTACTTGTTTAGATATCGTTTTTATGTCAGGTTTAAGTTTGAATTGGCCTCTTTGAAAAAGGTTTTTTTATCGTGAAACCGTAGTCCTACCACAAAGCAGTAACTACTTTTTTCTTCTGTCTTCGAGTACGCCACTTATCCCGCAGGGTGGGCGGGACATGTAGCCAGACAGAGTGATGGCAGGTGGGACAAAATGTTAACGGAATGGTGGCCGCTTTCAGACGAAAGGAGTGCCTGGCGTCCGTTGGCTCGTTTGGTGGACGACATTCGAAAGACTGCGGGTGACTTCTGGATGAGATTGGCGCTGGACCGGGAAGCAGTAATTTATCTAGCAGTGTCAAAACCAGGTAACCTACCTACTCATACCAACAAATTCTTAAGCTTCTGCTGATCGCATTCCGTGTTATGAAAAAAAATTTCAAAATGTATTGAATTTCTCCCTTAGATTCATTTATTTTGGCGGACAGAAACAACAATAAAAAATGTCGGAAAAAAGTTTTTTTTAGGGTTCCGTACCCAAAGGGTAAAAACGGGACCCTATTACTAAGACTCCGCTGTCCGTCTGTCCGTCTCTCTGTCACCAGGCTGTATCTCATAAACCTTGATACCTAGACAGTTGAATTTTCACAGATGATGTATTTCTGTTGCCGCTATAACAACAAATACTAAAAAGTACGAAACCCTCAGTGCGCGAGTCCGACTCGCACTTGGCCGGTTTTTTAATGTTATATTTTTAATAGTATCAAACCAGTCACATACAAACAGTACAACCTGTAAAATAAGATAAAATTTTTCCTCGACCTAATTAAAGGTGATAACAGGCAAAAAAAATCAACTTGTTACATTTTTATTTGATACTTATAAAACAATTTACAATTATAATAAGACTAGTAATTAATTAAGAAATAAATGATGTCGTACATATTTATCTATTTTAATATTCTTTCAGTGGATTTTATTTCACTTTTTCAGTTTTTTCTGCGTCTGTAAAAATAAACATAATTTAATAAGTTTAACCTGCAACACATGACAATTCATAACTATTAATTGGTAAAATATATAAAAAAAATCCAATACGGGCGATAAATTAAACCAGATATAGAATTTATCCGTGTAATCGTTAATTATTTTTTTAAAGTTACATTCACCTAATTATGACCGCGTAATTAATTTTTGAAAATTGACCGAGCAGCAATATACTGCAAACATTACGAGACATAACATGCATGACATTAGTGTCGCTTAACTTCAAACTCCGGTAAATCCATTCGACTCTCTCAGCAAATATCTACCCTATTACCTCGCATAATCCGACAGATGGATTTACCCGAGTTTGAAGTTAAGCGACTCATTACGGGATACGAGTTTTTTATAGTAACTGCCAACAAGCCTTGCCAGTTACTTTAAAAAGCTCGTATCTCCTAACTTGAGTATTGCGGGACGAATTATTTTGTAGGGATAATATTTTCGTTGTATTTCTAAGCAAAATTTATCTCAATATACTTCTTAGGTCCTATGCTAACCACGGTTTAAATATTCGCCCGTATTGAATTTACGCACTGTTTTTTTTTTGCAAACATGAGTTTCTTTAGATTCGTCTGTCAGATGTGTCGTTAGCGACACATAGTGTATTAAAATATTCTAAATAAAAGGGCCAGTATTTTAACAATTTGAAATCCAGAAATCGATTCCCATTCTGTCGCCTATTTTACTTCAGTAAAGTAAAAATAAAATGTCCTTACCAGTAGAATTTTCGATGTTTTTCTCTGTCTTCGGTTCGTTCCACGACTGCCGAATACTGGTTCCGAAAATGAGGAAGATGGTATTTCCTAAGATATATATAAATGAGGACAGGTAGAACACCTTCCGCCATTCTGTCGCTTCACTCTGAAATAAAATATTGGTCAATGATCGACAACCGTGGAAGCGAAGCGTAATCTTGTTTGCTTTTTCCCCCCTTGCAACAGCTTTGTGAAAATTGCAGCGCACGGCGTTTTTTTGGGTTGGGTTGGCATTTATCGATGATAGAATGGAACATTCGACAGCGATCGATCGATTGGTCTAGGTAGGAACTATCGATCGATAATCAATCTATTGGTGTGGTAACACCCTTTCCATTCTCAGTCCTAATCTAACCGAACCAGCGGTTTTCGTGTAGAATCTGTACATACTTGTAGCGCGCCGTGCCTGATTAATAGGATTTAATATCACATGATATTTGTAATTTATTTCTTTAAAATGTACCGAATTTTATTTGTTGTTATAAAACATATTCATCATCATCATTGGTTTGCTTTATTACAGGCTGCTTTATTACCTACGTACTCTGTCGTTCATCATTTCATCATTCACCTGGTTTTATTTTATATCATCTCTAACGCAGTTAATCCACCTTTATCTTAGTTTTCCTTTCTTTCTTACATCAATGCGACATCGACATAAGAAAAGAACAGTAGCTTGGTTGCAATTAGGTATTATTTTTGTCAAGATTGAGAATTATTATTTAGGTAGTTCCATTATTATTTATTTTAAATTTAATAATAAATTGTAAGTTACCTCGTCTTTAATAATAGCTCCAGCGGCTAATGGCGCAATAATAGATATAATGTTCGCAAGGGCATTCGTGATGCCAAGCATAGTTCCCGCAAAATTGGGCGCCATGTCCAGATAAACTAGCTGAAATATTAAAGACAAGTCAATTTAATTTTTCAAAACTAAAATTGTTTTGGGTATAGTTACGGTAGGATGCACATCTACTTTGTTATTTATCTTTATTTGAAGCCTATCGTCTCCCACTGATGGGCACAGCCCTCCCCCAATTTCTCCACTATCTTTGTATTTCTTTTTATTTACATGGTCCAAATGAGACAGTAATTTTAAAAGGCTTAATATTGTCTTCGGTTACCGCTATAGTTACTCATGAAATAAAACTTTGAAAATGGATTCTATCGCGTCACTATATTGAATTTATAATACATCTCGACGTTTCGAACCCTTTACAGCGTCCCCGGGGGTCACCCGTTGACCACGAACGCTGTTAAAGGTTCGAAACGTCGGGATGTATTATAAATTCAATATACGCGATATAATCCGTTTTCATAGTTTTATTTTAAAAGGCTTATTATTAACCGGGAAACTAAAAGATTAAACAGGAACTTTCATTGGGCATAAATAATATAATTTGGCCGTGGATTAATATTTTACAGCCTAAAAATTTATATTAGCTCCAAATATAAGCATCATATTATTCAAAAAAACTGGCATCAAATTCAAGCCACAAAAAAAAAATGGGATCTTGAAATGATAGTTTGGCGACTAAATAATTAATTGGCATCTATTAAAGCGTATAAATTTAATATTTGTTGGCATATAGTTGTTTACACCTGAGTAATCATATTGAGCACATCGTTTCAGATTTAAATTGAAGAAGCAGCTAAATTTAATGAATATTGGTTTATTTTATGTAATAATACATCGTTTGTTTATATATGCAAACGGGTAACAACGTAAACATCATTTTTTGCGCGTAAACCGCGAGTAGTTTTCTTTCATCAGCGCCGGATTAAAACATTTCGGTGCCCTAAGCATTTATAGGACAGGGTGCCCCCTCACCCTAGATTTTTTTAGACTTGACTGATTTGGTAAACCAGGTGTGGCTGCAATGAAGGACGTGACCAATCTATGACATTGTGTGGATAGAGCTTATTGTTGGTAAAAACTCGAGTCGAGGAACCCGACTCGCTTTTACGAGACTGCAGCGGACGGAGTTTTCGATTCTTTGTACTCGTACTCGTACGTAGACTCGAGTCGAGTCATTTGTCGAGTCTTTTTTAAACTCAACTCAAAAGGACTTGAACCTTGGAATAAAGACCCCATCAGAACATCAACAATTGCGTAGGTTTTACTATTAGTCCATAATAAAGACGTACCTAACTGCATGATTAGTGTACCTACCTAACTCATGAATTTTATGTAAAATAATGTGTTTTGAAAATATTTGATCGCTATATCGTCGGCCTAAATCGCAAACCTCGTAACTCAATTTGACCAAATTTTACAGGAGGCACAAAAAACTTCATTACCAAAAATTTTGCATGAAGACTTACTTAGTATTTTTTTTAGATAATGTTAAATTAAATTTAGCCATCAGATTGTTAAAACCTATTTTTTTTAAATCACCTGAACCTGGAAAATTTGGAGTTACTAGTTTTTCTTCAAAATTTCTAGAAAGCTAATCGGGAGTTAAGAGTTTTGCTATAAAAATCTTTTAATCTCAACAAGGTAATTGTGGATTAAAAAAAAATAACTTGCAAAATAAAAAATATTTATTAAACTTAAAAACAGAAAAGCCTCCTCTGGCTTCCCACGTTAAAGTGGGAGTACAGAATTGCAGCGAGTCGGTAGTAGGATCCCATGGTTTGGGTAGCCAGAATCATAGGGGGCAAATTTAATGCTTGTCAACTTCCACGAGAGAGGGGCTTTTCTTGATGAATTCGTTCTTCAACCATTCTAGGGCATTTATTTGTGTGATGAGCACAGAATAGATATTAAATTTGTTCCTGAGTCATGGGTGTTTTCTATGTATTTAAGTATTTATATATTATACCTATATATCGTTGTCTGAGTACCCATAACACAAGCCTCCTTGGGCTTACCGTGGGACTTTGTCAATCTGTGTAAGATTGTCCTATAATATTTATTTATTTATTCAAGAAATAGCCCCAAAGGAACATGGAAGTGGACGTGATGGAGCCCAAATACTATGACAAAAAATGAGATCACAAAAAGCATATATATTCAGAGACGTCTCAGTGATCAACAGGTTCAACACCGGTAGTGATCACCGACTTGTTAGAGGCTCTCTGAATACAACCATAAGCATAAGTTTTTTTGTGTCCAATTCGCTGCCGTGGAAAGCACAAATGCCGTTGACATAAACCAGACCCTCAAAAATGTGGTTGGAATCCTCAGGAAAGAAGGTATGAGATCTTGCGAAGTACAGCGTAAAGCCGGGAGGTCGAAGCTTTCAGAGGAAACCCTCAGGCTCATAATGGAACGATGGGAAAGACCCACCTGCCAAGTTGCAGAAGAAGAAGGAAGGGAGGGAAGGTGGAAGAAGTGTTCACAGCGACGGGCTCTAAACAAGAAGATCGGCAACTAGTACGACGTGACTTCCGGTGCTCCATTACACGCTTCATTGAGCAAGCAATCGGGGGTCAAAAGTTTTTGTCCAGTCCCTTGGAAGAAGCCACCTGACGAAGCTGACCATAACTGATGGGGCTGTTGTATCCTCCCGGTCGGGGATTCTCTCTGAAATCAAATCCTTCTATAGCCTACGCTTCGCACGCATCTCAGTCAGATCCCGAAATGAGGATTCTGGAGCCACATTGATCCACACACATTTTATGCGGCAAACCTTCTGGTTTATGATGAGCGGTTCTCATCACGATGAGCCGACTTCGTGGCTTGAAAAGCGATTTTTTTGTGTCCACAAGGTGCCTCCAGAGGCAAGCTCTTGAAACTAGTTACCAGCAGAAAACCACGTAACTAATCTTCATGAATAAAGATCCAGGCGAAGCAAACCTCGTATGTCCATGGCACGCAACCAAAGGACATTTTCAATAGTCTAATGTGTTTAAATATGATAAATATCTATCAAGAATAAACAATCAGTAAAATCGTAGAACCTTATACACATACCTGTTATTCAGCACCCGTTTTCTTCCTAAATATTTACGCAAAACTGACGAGCAGTCACAACGCCATCGCAAACTGTACTGATGGGAGTGGCGGCGGGGGGAGATACGAGGTATTTCTTTTACAAAAATGGCGGTCGGGAGTTGCAAGGTTTTCTATTTTGCTTTTTAAACGTAAACGGTTTATTTTTGGTATTTAAGAGTTTTGCCGTTAGATGCGTTCAGAATAGTACTATCTAAAAGTTTCAAAACATGATTTTCAAAAAAAATGGAGTTACGAGGTATGCGATTTAGGCCGACGATATGCTAGAACGCGCGAAGCCCTTTTAGTGTGAAGGGCGCCGCAGGCGCCCTGTATGTAAGAGCGCGCAGAGCGCGCTGAATGTCCTTTTAGTGTGAAGGGCGCCGCAGGCGCCGTGTATGTAAGAGTGCAAGAAGCGCGCTGCCTTTTATAGGGTGAATAGGCACTCGGCCGGGGCCTATAAGTGACTCGGGGGTATATATACGTGACAGGACAAATTGCGATAGCGCGATGTAGAACATTTCAATTTCGAAAAAACTGACGGCTATTTTAGGATTCTATGACAGTGCTTACTCGATTTTGTGTATATAGTTTGTCAAAGGACTGTCTCATTTCAAACATAGACAGAGAGAATCATACTATATCTTTGTCTTACACTAGTATTAGCACCCAAAAGAAAAGGATGAATATAGTTTTTTTTGTTCTTATTTACTGACAATCTGGTTTGACCAACTAAATATATAAGTCATATTATTATTATTTTCAGAAAAACTATATAGGACCCGAAAGGCTCCTTAACGCAGATCTAAAGTAAAAATTGAACGACACGGTCGCCATCTTGAATTTTTTTGACCCGATCTTGATGAAAATCACTATCTGTGGATCCGAGAGGCCCCTTAACACGAATCTGAAGTCGAAATTGAACGGAACGGTCGCCATCTTGATTTTCTTTATTTTCGATCCGATCTTGATGAAAATCGATATCTGAGGATCCGAGAGGCCCCTTAACACGAATTTGAAGTCGGAATTGAACGAAACGGTCGCCATCTTGAATTTCTTTATTTTTGACCCGATCTTGATGAAAATCGATAACTGAGGATCCGAGAGGCCCCTTTACACGAATCTGAAGTCGAAATTGAACGGAACGGTCGCCATCTTGATTTTCTTTATTTCCGACCCGATCTTGATGAAAATCGATATCTGAGGATCCGAGAGGCCCCTTAACACGAATTTGAAGTCGGAATTGAACGAAACGGTCGCCATCTTGAATTTCTTTATTTTTGACCCGATCTTGATGAAAATCGATACCTGAGGATCCGAGAGGCCCCTTTACACGAATCTGAAGTCGAAATTGAACGGAACGGTCGGCATCTTGATTTTCTTTATTTCCGACCCGATCTTGATGAAAATCGATATCTGAGGATCCGAGAGGCCTCTTAACACGAATTTGAAGTCGGAATTGAACGAAACGGTCGCCATCTTGATTTTCTTCATTTTCGACCCGATCTTAATGAAAATCGATATCTGAGGATCCGAGAGGCCCCTTAACACGAATCTGAAGTCGAAATTGAACGGAACGTTCGCCATCTTGATTCTCTTTATTTTCGACCCGATCTTGATGAAAATCGATATCTGAGGATCCGAGAGGCCTCTTAACACGAACTTGAAGTCGGAATTGAACGAAACGGTCGCCATCTTGATTTTCTTTATTTTCGACCCGACCTTGATGTAAATCGATATCTGAGGATCCGAGAGGCCCCTTAACACGAATCTGAAGCCGAAATTGAACGGAACGTTCGCCATCTTGATTCTCTTTATTTTCGACCCGATCTTGATGAAAATCGATATCTGAGGATCCGAGAGGCCTCTTAACAAATCGGCACAATGTATTCAATGTATTCAAGCAAAATGTAAAAATGCTCTTTACATCATGATATAACACATGCCCATAAACCAGTGAAGAGAAAGCAGTAATAAAAGCTAGGAACATAATAGTAGATTGTTAACCAAGGGTGGAAAGTGAACCATTTCACCCGAGATATTCTCACTTCGTTCGAGCGCCAATAATTCGAGGGTGAGATGGTTACTTTTACCCGAGTTAAACACTACTTTTCATTTCGACTATGAGGAAAGTCAAACACCAGAAATGTAGGTTTTTTAGGGTTCCACACCTCAAAAGGAAAAAAACGGAACCCTTATAGGATCACTCGTGCGTCTGTCTGTCTGTCTGTCTGTCCGTCTCTGTCTGTCTGTCTGTCTGTCCGTCTGTCACAGCCTATTTTCTCCGAAACTACTGGACCAATTAAGTTGAAATTTGGTACACATTATGTAAGTTTGTGACCCAAAGATGGACATGTAACGTAAACAAATTAATTTTAAACACGGGGGCCACTTTTGGGGGGTAAATGAGAAAATTTAAGAATAAAGTTTGTCAAACTATATCGTGTTATATATCAAATGAAAGAGCTCATTGTAAGAATTTCAAATATATTTTTTTATAATTTTAAGATAAATAGTTTAGAAGTTATTCAAGAAAATAGGAAAAAATGACCATTCCCCCCTTTATCTCCGAAAATACTGGGTCAAAAATATTGAAAAAAATACCCAAAATAGATCTTTACCTATAGATCACTGGAAAACCTATTAGAAATGTGCAGTCAAGCGTGAGTCGGACTTTTACTTAGTTTTTGATCCGGCCCCTAAGGGTTTTTTAAAGACATTTCACATAAAAAATACATTGTTTAAATAATGTAACCTAATAAAAATTATATTTTACTAGTGGGTAGTGACCCTGCCTGTGAAGCCGATGGTCCTGGGTTCGAATCCCGGTAAGGGCGTTTATTTTGTGTGATGAGCACAGATATTTGTTTCTGAGTCATGGGTGGTTTCTATGTATTTAAGTATTTATATATTATATATATCGTTGTCTGAGTACCCATAACACAAGCCTCCTTGGGCTTACCGTGGGACTTAGTCAATCTGTGTAAGAATGTCCTATAAAATTTATTTATTATGTAATGTAAGGAACCCTTGGAACGCGACTCCGACTCGCACTTGGCCGGTTTTATTGATAAGTACATATATTTGGGGGATGGCAACACCGCGCTGTTGTCGTTAACATCGGCTCCTCGTTAATTAAATCTGTAAAATTGTACAAGTTGTTAGAATTAGTGCAATTCCTACAAGACTCACAATCTTTAAACTTTATTCAACCAGTAATATCAGTGTTTTACCTATTCATAACTAATTTGAAAGAATAATCAAGTGTAAAAGTTTGTTCGGACAAGGTTGATAATTAAGTGAAGTGTTGATTTTATTGTGCGCCCCCGTACCACGAAAGCGCCGCGAACAACTATGCGTTATCGCTCGTCGTAGTTGCCGTACTATTTCAACTGATCATCGTTGCGCGACTGATCTCTTGGTACAGGGTGTTAAGAAAAAAATCAAATAACAACAATAATGTCGCCTTTAACAAACAATAAAGAACTACTACGTGCAGCAGGATGCAAAGACATTATAACGGACATGAAAGATGCGTTACAGTGTAAATACGAGACGTGCCAGAAGGTATTTCACAGGCTATGTATCACTTCAAACAAACTGTCAACAACAGAGAAATCGAACTGTACCTGCCCTGACTGTAAAGCGGCATCGAAGAAAGGCGGTGATAACTCCTTCACCCCGGTTCGTAGCCAACTTGTTGATAACGTTACGCCTCAAAAATGCCTCATAATTTTTAAGAAAAAAAAACCGACTTCAATGGGGGATGCCGCTGAAAGTTCCCTTATTGGTGATGGTGCACTCTTAGATTCCAGACAATGAAATGAAAAAGACAAGACAAACCATCTTTTGCCTAATTATGTAGAAAAGGAGGTAAAACGACCCACTTTTCTAGTAGCATTTCGTTTTTGTAAGGGTCGCAGTTCTAACCTAACCTACTTTTCTGATAGCATTTCGTTTCTGTAAGGGTCACAGCTCTAACCTAACCTAACCTACTTTTCTGATAGCAGTTCTATTCTGTGAGAGTCGCAGTTCAAAAAATAAGCACCCACCCACCTAACCCACTTTTCTAGTAGCATTTCCGGGTCCGGGTCTGGGTCCGGGTCCAAGTTTAGGTCTGGGTCCATAAGGAAGAAAACAAATCGCCAAACGTGAACTATGTGTCATTGAAGAGTTCCATTCTGATCATCATCAGCAGTTCCACTTCATCAAATGTCACTTTTTTAAATGTAAATGCTGGATTTGTTGATGAAAATACAAAAATCACTATATGTATGCCTTTCACATTTTAGGAGTTACCTCGGTTCCTCGTGGGTCTCATCATCAGAACTCGAACTTGACAAAAATGTTTCTTGAAAACCTAACTTGCTTAACAAACATAACGAAGAGGACAAATCGCCAAACGTGAACTATGCGTCATTGAAGAGTTCCGTTCTGATCATCATCAGCAGTTCCACTTCATCAAATGTCACTTTTTAAATGTAAGTGCTTGATTTGTTGATGAAAATACTAAAATCACTATATGTATGCCTTTAATATTTGAGGAGTTCCCTCGATTCCTCATGGATCCCATCCCAAGTCGGTTAAAAATGGCATTTCGCAGAGAACTGCACCTGTCATCTTTATTGGTTGGAGTTTTTAAAACATCAGAGCCAGAGTATCTGTTCGATAAGTTTACTTGGCGCGCAAGCAGGTCGAGCTTGTATGGCATCAGATTGGTTTGTGACGAGTTGGTATTACCACGTCACCATACTGCTGCATTTCGAGGTAGCTTCAAATATACAGCAACGAAATGCTGGAATAATATACCTCCACCCCTCAAAAACTTAAATACAATAAGTAGTTTTAAATTGCGGTTTAAACAATATCTTTTAGCAATACAAAACTCGCTACCTCTTGGTACTAGACCCACGCCGTCATATTTAAAATGATTATATCTATGCACCTTATGTCTTTATTTATTTTTATCTATATTAAGTATATTTACACTCATATCTATCTATCATAAGCTCATATACTTCCTTTAATACATATGTAACTATTAAATTCAGCTTACACACTATACCAGCAATTGTTCTGTCCAAATTCTAAAACATAATTTACACTCATACATACATGTTAACATATATAATTCTAAGCCATTTAGTTTTCGTCTAACAGCGAGTAAGGGATAATGTATCAAGGGTCTGCCTGAAAACCAGCTTTGTAGTAAATACACTACAACATTATGCTGAGGCAAGCTCTTATCTAACACGCATGAATATTTCTCCCTGATATGTGCAACTCAATTTCTTAGTTTTTTAAGTCTAAATTTAAGGTTTATCTGTAAAAACTGTACTACGCTATCTGGTAACTGCCATTTCATGTGATGTTGAATAAAAATGTTCTATTTTATTCTATTTCTTTAGAACAAATTATTAAACAAATTGTTTATTATTGGTAAGTATATTTTTTTAGAACAAATTATAGGTAAACCACATAACAACAATGTAATTCAATTAGTTAAAGATTACGGTAAAATTTTAACAATTCGAAAAATTAAAATTTTGTCAGGCATATTTACATTACAATTACTTTACACCCTAGGGTAGGAAAAGCAATTTTCCACCCGGCTATCAGCCTATGAAAGGTGAACTTTCCGAACAGTAGAGATAAAAAAATAAAAAATCAGTTAATTTTCATCTTGCTTTTACCACGCTTTGTAAATTGACATTACGAGTTTGATTTTACCGTAAACCATAAACATTTTATTTTATTTTATTTTATTTTATTTATTAAGTCACATCTTATGTATTACTTGGTATTACGTATGTTGCATTAAAATTGTGTCAAAGTACTTCAACTGATACAGTACGACGTACGACAATTAAGGAGTACATAGCGTTGACTAAGTATAATAGGACTGGGAACGAGATCTTAAACTATACATAAAAAGAAACATTAAATTTTTAAAACAATTAACTAATATATTATACATTATTTACAATTTTACGGCAATCCTTTCAAATAAATAAATAAATAAATACAAATACTAATGGTTTACTACTACTATTTTCGTTTTGGCAATATTTTATCATAATCATAATCATAATGTTTATTGTCTGTGAGAAATGGGTACATTGCACAGTAATTACTAATGTAACAATAAAATTTTATGTGGACTCACCAAGACTCTACCTTTACAGGTGTACAAACAAACATTTCCTATGTACCTACTCTTACATGAATGATGTCATGCATTAATATTAATACAACCATAAATCATAATCAAAAATCTTACCTAATACATCATGCAGTAACAGAATGAAGTAAAATAAAATAATATAAAATTGAAGTCAAACACAATAAAATCCCATTAAATCATTATTTCATTATTTAAAAATTCACTAATACTATAAAAACATCTCTGTATTAATCAAGCATGTACTTGTGATTTAAATATATTCAAATTATTATTCTTAAAATTGTCAGGTAATTTATTATAAATACGAATGCACATAGTATAAGAGTTTCTCGAGGAAAGTGCCAAATTAACAGAAGGTCTATGTAAAGTAAACTTATACTGTGTTCTTGTCGCGCGGGGACCCATTGTTTGGAATTCCACAAACAAGTATTTATACTTGTGTACGAAAACACACACTTCAAAAATGTACATACTAGGGAAAGTGAGTATGTTGTTTTCTATAAAATAATAGCGACATGAGCCCATATAGTGTAAGGCAAATATAGCTCTGATACAACGCTTCTGTGTTATATATGTATTGCGTCTTTGTCAATACAGTCTCCCCAAAGTACAAGTCCATAATCACAAGAGAGAATTTACGTAGCCATTATAAGCGAGTAGCGCTGCTTGGGTCGAAACCGTTTGGCTAATTCGTCTTAGTGCAAAAATAAAATTATTTAGTTTGGATCGCACATTAGCAGCATGGTCCGTCCAAGTACAGTGGCTGTCAATTGTTATGCCTAAAAACCTTGTATTTTACACTTCTTTTACAGATTCATTATCTAAAGTTATATCCAGTTTCTGTGTGTTGCCTCTTGCTGTACTGAACTGGATATAAGTACTCTTATTTACATTTATTTTTAAGTTATTTCGTTTTAACCATTCTACTGTGCTTATTAGTGCTCTGTTTAAGTCATCGTTATAAGTTGACAAATTTTCGCATTTTACAATAATAGATGTGTTATCTGCGTACAGTAGACAATCATGATTGGGCGAGCATTTTGGTAAATCGTTTATGTACAATAAGAATAGCAAAGGTCCCAAAATACTGCCTTGCGGTACTCCAAAATTATTAAACATTAAAGATGATTTGTAAGAATTTAGAGTTAGATTTTTGGCAATATTTTTGGGTCTCGACACATTGATTTCTGTCACTGAGGTATGTCTTAATCCAATCAAGAGCTCGCCCACGTATACCGTATCTGTATAGTTTAATCGCCATCCGCTTATGACAAACAAAATCGAAAGCCTTGCTCATGTCTAAAAACAAAACCGTTACAGGAATCTTATTATCAATTGCATTTAATACATGTTTTACAAGTTTAAATGTCGCCAATGTAGTACATCTCGATTTGCGAAAGCCATGTTGTTCCTCTGTAATTATATCATAGCGTTCTAAAAAGTTTAATTATCTGCTAAACATCACTTTCTCATAGATTTTTGCGAACACAGATATCAAAGTAACTGGCCTATAGTTTTCCATATCCGTCTTAGCTCCTTTCTTATGAAGGGGCTTTACCACCGATTGCTTTAAAGCATCCGGAAAAACTCCTTGCAGTAAGGAGAGATTTATTGCATGTACAAGAGGCTTTTCAATAATGTGCATACACATTTTGATTATATCTGTTCTAACTCCATCATGCCCTACCGACTTCGAGTTTTTGAGTGACTTGACAAGCTTGTTGAGTTCATATGCGCTTACTGGATTAAGATAAATAGTAGAAGTTCTATTCGTCATATCGATATCGTCTGTAGAAACAGAATTAAATGTGAGTAGATGGTCATGAAAGATGTCAATTATTATATTTTATGAGCTTCAACAGCATTCTAATCACTTATCTTGATGTATGGACGTTTTATGAGTTACTAAAATATTGTACCATCCCTTCGTGTGCCAGACGCCATTTTGCACATATCTGGACATATGCCGTTCTCCCGCTGCTGTCAGGAAGGAATATCGGCTCATCTGCCACTGTTAGACAAGGATAGGCTACAGTTGGTCAGTATCGTCCACCAACTTTTAAGCTTATATAGAAACGTCATAATTCAGTGTTTAATTGGGCGATGCACGATGGTGCGTTGGCCCGCCCAACCCGTGGCAGACGCGGCAAAATATGAAAAAAGCGGCCAAGTGCGAGTCGGACTCGCGCACCGAGGGTTCCGTACATTACACAATTTAAACAATGTATTTTTTATGTGAAACGTGAGTGAAAGGTAAATTGCGGTTATTAAAAAAAACTACTTAAGATCTCGTTCAAACCAATTTTCGGTGGAAGTTTGCATGGTAATGTACATCATATATTTTTTTAGTTTTATCATTCTCTTATTTTAGAAGTTACAGGGAAGACACACATTTTACCACTTTGGAAGTGTCTCTCGCGCAAACTAAGTATTCAGTTTAGAAAAAAAATGATATTAGAAACCTCAATATCATTTTTGAAGACCTACATACCCCACACGTATCTATGGGTTTGATGAAAATAAATTTTTAGTTTCAGTTCTAAGTATGGGGAACCCCCAAAATTTTTTCTTCTATTTTTTGTGAAAATCTTAATGCGGTTCACAGAATACAATACATATACGTACCAAGTGTCAACAGCATAGTTCTTATAGTTTCGGAAAAAAGTGGCTGTGACATACGGACGGACAGACAGACAGACAGACAGACAGAAAGACATGACGAATCCAAAAGGGTTCCGTTTTTTGCCATTTGGCTACGGAACCCTAAAAATGTAGACGTGGCGCGTGGTGGCCATTTTGTTTTCCTCCCGCTGCGGGAATTTGGCACACGAAGGGTTGACCGTATTTCCTATGGGCAGAAATCAAACTTTTTGCTTTAATTAGCTTCATTCACTCCTATAAAAAAAAATTGACTAGAAGAACCTAGGAGAATAACTGATTACTTAAATTAATTTACCTGCATAAATAAATGTCCCTAACCGACTTTTTTCTTCTAACGGCACCCATTTTCCGATAAGGTTGTGCATGCTTGGATAAATTAATCCTTGGGCTAAACCTTGCAGCACCCGACAGGCGCATACGGCGTACCAACCACCCTGAAATTAAGAGATTATTTTGATTTCTGCCCTTAAATCCTCCACATACTACTTATTACTTACTTTTACACATAGTACTTATTGCCACAAAATTAGTTTGCCTGATGTCGTTTAATTACATTCCGGTGTACTCCATCAGCCTTAAATAGATATGCTAATAACAGAGGAAAAGATATAAATAAATAAATAATAAAGCCATTTATTCCATATTTCTTATATAGTACATTTTACCATTTTTTGTTAGTACCTATAAGTTGTAGTAAAAAAAGAAAAGAAAATATGTAAGTTAATATGTTAGTTTAGTCTTATGCTTAATGAAATATGGACCCCTTCTGGGTAAAGGCCTCCTCCATCCTCTTCCATGCCTCCCTGTCCTTGCCCAACTTAATCCAGTCGGCTCCTGTCACTTGTGTGATATCATCAGCCCACCGTGTTATTGGTCGACCAGCATTCCTTTTTCCAATAGGTCCCTTCCAACGTGTGGTTTCTATAATCCATCTTCTGTCTTTGAGTCGTGATATATGACCAGCCCATCTTCACTCCACTTGAGTGAGAGCGCGTGTCTGAGAGCATCAGTGATTTTGGTTTTTTGTCTAATGTGTTCGCTCTTTATTTTTTGAATCCTTCTAATTTTTAATATACTTCTTTCCATTGCTGTTTGGCTACATTTGATTTTCCGTTTAATTTCGTCTGTAAATGTCCATGTTTGGCAGGCATACAATAGGCACGGTAATAGGCATGTGTCAAATACAGTCTTTTTTAAGTGCAAACTGTAGTTTCCTTTTAGAATTTCTTTCAATGTCCAAAATTTTCTCCAAGTTGTGTTGATTCTTCTTGTTACTTCTTCTTCGTTGCTAGACTTTTTAAATGACAGTTGCTTTCCCAAATATATGTAGTCACTGACATATTCTATATTGTATATAGAGGAAGAGATATGTATATATATATATTTGACCAGCATCAGAGTAAAATTTTTCAACATTGATATTGTGTTTTTGCTGAAACGTCATTGTAACTTTTAATAAGTTGATATACCCGTAAAAAATAATAGTCAGAAGACCAAACTACTAATACTAAATATGTAGATACAAATTTACTATATTTTACCGAAAACTGTTATGATGTAGGTACTCTGAGCATAAATGGGGGTCAAATCGGTAGCCTCTAAGTTAAAATCGGTAGCTCAATCATTGGACTTCTTTTGATCCCTAAATGTGTACTGTACTTGACACCCTGTAAGTATAATAAACATTATCATATGATAACAAGATCTCATGAGTCAATCAACAAATCAAAAAAAAGATACTACTCACACAATTAAATATTTATTCTTTAAACTCCTATAATAACTGCAAAGCAATAATCCATAAATAGCTATTATTGCTCTCCTCCTTAAATATCGTGTTATTTCATAATAGTTACTAACCGCATTATCTACACTCTCTCGCTCTCTGAGTTCACACCTCCCGCATACACACTTCATACACCATACACACCCAAACACGACTGCACCGACCTAATCACAATTACACACATACTTACATTTATTACTTGGCTTATTTTCTCTCTTTTTCTCTTTTTTGTTTGTTTGTATATTACTTTTATTGTCATTTGCTTTATATTCCTGTTTAAAAACGTCTATTGCTATTGATACTATTATTATCAAATTGAGAGCTCACATGTACCTAGGAGGAATCACTGACTCCTGAGTTACAGGCTTGGACCTGGAGTTCGGGTGGCAGAGGCTCAACCTCACTACCTAAAGGTGTTACAAACTTGATACACCTGTTTCATATTTTTAGAACTTTATAATGTGAAATGTAATATTTAAGGTTTAAAGCAATAAAGATTTTATTATTATATGATTATTATATTTATTGTGTACAAATTTACACGTGAGTTGTAAAGTCAAGTGTGGATAAATCAATAACAATTAATCTATAAGAATTAAAATCTTTCAAATAATTTATTATAGCTAGGAATCGGAATTTAGAGGATCTTCAATAATTATAGCAGCGTTATCATTATAGGTATAACAGCAGTCACCAGAATTAGATAGAAAGTGGTACACCAAAGGCCAAATGTGCTGAGGCCTGCTGCTAATGAGGAGACTAGAGACAGTTTTTAAGTTCAGTCTATTTTGAAATAAATACAAAACTTACGTAAACTGCAGCAGTTGGCAGAATCAGAGAGATGATGGAGTTGGCTCCAACGCTAATGTTGATAAGGAGACTGCCGCCGACCTTATCAGCAAGGAGGCCGCCAGGAACCTGAAGAATCACATAGCCCCAGAAGAAAGAAGACAATATCACGCTCTGAATTTGCATATTCCAGTCGAATGTCTGAAAATAATACAGATTTGTTAAGTATGTACCTATTTTGTTAGGACCATTTGACGGTTACGTGATTGTGGCACACTTTTGCTGCCCTTTCCTTCTCTGTTTTAAGGAAAACGTGTGCATCCGATTGTAAGTAATAAACATGAGCTATCGACGTTACGCATAATTTACGGAATGTAGTACTTACTGATATGCTATAAACTTGTAATATTTGATTGCCCTCATCGACTAATGCTTGAATTAAAATTTGGTTCATTGACCGTGTAAAAAACACTTTTTTTCTATATCGAAATCAAGAAGTTGTTTGAAATGCTACTTGATTTTAATCCTTTAGTTCGTAGCGGCAACATACTTAAAACAAAAACATCATACTTAAAGTAACTATTATTACGGCGGTTTTTGGTCTAGAAGTCTTCTGGAAATCGATTTTCGCTCATGTCGTCGCAAACATGGACATATTTGGTATCAGTGCATTCAGTGTTATATCCTGAATACAAATATATGAGATGACAAGCGCGAATGTGGTGGGGGTAGTTGCTGTGATGTCAAAAAGTCGGCAGTACAAAGTTTTTTACTATTTTTTAATCATACCATGTGGGCTATTAAATGAAAGGGCTTTACGAGTAGATCACAAATATATAACATACTGTAACATTTTCAAATAATGTCCATGTTTGCGACGACATGAGCGAAAAGTAACCTAAAGCCGGTTATATATGAGTTTAAAAAAAGTTTGAATATCATTATTATTAAATCTAAAATCGACGCCATGGTTCCTAAGAACAGATTTCGCTATCTCTCATAGTTTCTGACTTCTCCATACTGACCCATTTGGATTGATCACCCTGTATAGTAAAAGTTGCTCAGTATAATCAAAAACCCTCCCCGGCAACGGGAATGCACTTATTTTTAAGCCACCGTGTATAACAATAGTCATACCTGAAAATTGTAGGTTACCTAAATTTTTTAACTTAAAAATAGGATACAGTTATAGGTAGTTCTTAGATGCAGTAGGTACTTACGTTTTCCATAGAAGAGTCCGTCATGGCGACGATAGCCATGCTCATGTTCACCCTCATGCCGTAGGCCAATAGTATCGCAAAGAACAGCATCACACATTGTACGTGCCGTATGCCTAACGCTGCTTCTGAAATTAAGAAATTCAATGTTAAGGAGCTTATTTGGTTAGAAATTAGAAAAGGAACTTTCTTGAATAGCTGGCAGCGTGATGTCTGTACCTAGATGCAAAACAAACTTTATTTAAATAAATAAATACTTTAACATTTGAATACCATGCAAAATATTCGTTTATTAATATTTAAAAAAATACTTAAGGTTAAGTCTGCTAATATAACGTGCAGAGGTAAAAAATTATGGCTCAGAAAATTTTTTTTAATCACATTTCTCTAGCTATGCATGGACAAATAGTTTTGCCATAAATCGAATAATATGAAATTTTATTTGAAATGAAGTTTTATTCCCAGCCGCGGCCGACCAAGAGCAGTTGAAGCTACTAAAATCCATCCATATTGATGAAATCCAGTTTATAAAAGAATACAATCAGAAAAAATCAGAACTTACTTGGTTTCTTTACTTCTGGCATTGTATCACTTTAATTAAAATAAGCTATGACTAGATTTGTTGGGCGCTATGACTAGGTTTTGAGTTTGTTCGAGTTTAAAATTATAGTCGTTAGGTTTTTTCGAATTATCTGCGCGCAAGTCTGCGCATAGCGTTGCCCATAGACTGAGTATTGTAACGTTTTCCTTAACTACGATATGTCATAAGGTAGTCAATGTAATCTGTAAAGATTTAATCAGCAATCATGTTATATATCTAAATCTAGTAGTTGAAACTTTGTCGTATTTGAATTGATTACTTATCTACAAAAGGCGTTTAGATACTTTTTAACTTATGTAACTTGCTAGTTTTCTTCAAAGTAGGAGTTTTGGTGAAGATATAAGGCGTTGCGCATAGAGTGAGTGTTGTTTTCCTTAACTAGGTACGATATATCATAAGGTAGGCAATGCAATCTGTAAAGATTTAACCAGCAATCATGTTACCAGTATGTATCAAATTCTAATAGTTGACACTTTGTCATGTTTGAATTGATTATTACTTATCTACAAAAGGCGTTAGATACTTTTTAACTTATGTAGTTATGTAACTTGCTAGTTTTCTTCAAAGTAGGAGTTTCGGCCAAAATCCGAAATCGCAGTTTACACTGTACCTAATAAGTAATACCACATTGACATTTGGTGTTGACAAATATATCGGCTATTTTCATGTAACATCAAAACTAAACAATAGATAAATTAGACCAAAATACTAAGTATTTCATCAATAATTTTACGATGCCTAGGTTTATCATTATAAGGTAATACATTGAGCGATACCTTACCTACGCTAATAGTGTAACAATTGGGTATAATATAGGTTTTATTGCGAGATTAAGTGATTATACAATGTGGCCAGCTACTGGCGAACACATTAACATCCTACCTCAATGTGAGTTAACATTATACGAGGACTCTCTTCCTTGCGGGAACATACTTAGTTCAGAGCCGGTAACAGCTACCAATTTTTAATTTGTAGTTGAACATGATATTGGGACCCAAAAACTGCCTGATGACAGTGGTGCAGACCATCTACTTCAGCCTTATGACGTCATCAAAATGGTTCCCGCGACTCGTTGCGAATACTACATATCTCACCCAAACTATGTATTACAAATATTTTGTGAGGGGAAAATTAAGCGCAATTGTAGAAAGCGGATTAAAATTACTACATTTAGTCTATACAGTGTGTTCCAAGATATACACTACTGTTTAAGAGCTATTTAATTAAAATAAATAATTCATCTCAGATTATCATAAATTGACAGGCAATCAGATGAAATCCAGTAATATTGATATGGGACGATGACGGGACATAATTTTTAAGTTGTTTTTCTGAGCTCGTCGCATTGTTTTTTACCCGACTACGGCAACGCAAAAGAGGATTATGATTTTGACCGGTATGTATGTATATATGTATGTATGTATGTTAATTTGTTCCTCATAACTTCTAAAGTACTCATTATAATTTGACAAACGATGTGTCATTCGAATCGTGATGTCGTTACAACAAATTGAACACGGCGCCCTCTAGAGGACATGAAGTCACGAACCAAAAAAATAAAATTTTAAGGGCTTAGTTACCACATTTGAAATATATAAATATAGTTAGCTTTTGCACCCGGCTTTGCTTGCATGCACCCGATAAAACATTAATTTATCGGGTACATCGAACTACGAAACTCCGAATCTACAAGCGCTTTGGATTCTATCCGCGCGTTACCCGACTACGACGATACAAGAAGGATTTTGCAAAAGGTTTGGCCGCTACACAGGATGTTTTTTTATATGACCTGCAATATTTTACAACGTAAATAGGTACATAGGTCGTACCATGGTTCCTAACAACAAATGTCGCTATCTCCACAGATTATATAATAGTTCTTACGAACAGATATTTATCTCTCAAAGAAAACGCAAATACCTACCGTTTTGATACCTACGCAAAAGTACAATGGAGTGACCTTCAACGCGCCGCTGCCCGCACCGCGCGCACCTGCACTGCACAACGCTAGGGTTGCCCACGCTTAGAAATGATTAGTCAACTACTCAATTTAGTTATGTTTATTTTGTTGTGTGTTGAACACGTTACTCTTATGACATTAAAAAATCTATGAAACAGCACTTGTAAAGTACTGTTTTATCTATCAAGAGTAATCGAATGCAATGTCGACCTTTTCAGTATATACAACAACAACAACAACAACTCAATACTCAAGTAACTAACTAACTAGCGCGGTTAGTAACCCGATAGCCACGTTTGTTTGAAAATATTGAAATATAACACGTAGTAGTAGTTATTCAATTCCTTTCCTTCCGCGACGAAAAAATAAAGGAGATTGCGTCCGTAACTAGTGTACGAGCAAGTATGCCAAGTACCTATAGACCTGTAGGGCTAAGATGGTCGGTTTTTGTTTCGGTCGGTTGTTAGCAAATATGTAAAAGCGAAATATATTTAAATATATATTTAAAATATATTTTTACCCAATTATCGGAAAGGCTGTGATCTTAACAAGCCAATGAGGCTATGTATGTATGTGTTGTATGTTTGTGCAGTGTAATGCCCCGTAGCATCAAAGGTCCGGTATACATGACCGTATAAAAGACCATGAGGGTCGACTTTTAGTTTCATTATAGTGCTTTAATCATTAGTTCAAATCCAAATGCAACTATTCATTGTTAAACATTGTCAAAAGTGCTTGCTTATTGCGTAGTTAGCTATTTATAATTTGTCTTGTAAGTGACAGACATTTTAATTCCTTAGACAATAAAGATCCTTTAAACCGAAATGGGTTAGTTAGACGCGGATGATATACCTAAACTACATTTTGAATCAACTATGAGACCAATTCGAACGTGCACTTAACATCAAAACCTTGTCTAAATAATGTTATTTATTTATAATTAGCTCGTTTATTTCGCTGGGATTTGTCCGTAATGCGCGTTGTGCGTTGAGATGCACGGGCGAATGAGAACAGAAGTAAATTACTTGTTTAGGTATCGTTTTTATGTCAGTTTTAAGTTTGAATTGGCCTCTTTGAAAAAGACTTTTTTTCGTGAAACCGTAGTCCTACCACAAAGCAGTAACTACTTCTTTCTTCTGTCTTCGAGTACGCCACTTATCCCGCAGGCTGGGCGGGACATGTAGCCAGACAGAGTGATGGCAGGTGGGCCAAAATGTTAACGGAATGGTGGCCGCTTTCAGACGAAAGGAGTGCCTGGCGTCCGTTGGCTCGTTTGGTGGATGACATTCGGAAGACTGCGGGTCACTTCTGGATGAGATTGGCTCTGGACCGGGAAGCAGTAATTTATCTAGCAGTGTCAAAATCAGCCTAACTTAACAACCAGGTAACTTACCTACTCATACCAACAAACTCTGAAGCTTCTGCTAGTCGCATTCCGTGTTATGAAATAAAATTTCAAAATGTATTGAATTTCTCCCTTAGATTCATTTATTTTGGCGGACAGAAACAACAATAAAAAATGTCGGAAAAAAGTTTTTTTTAGGGTTCCGTACCCAAAGGGTAAAAACGGGACCCTATTACTAAGACTCCGCTGTCCGTCTGTCCGTCTCTCTGTCACCAGGCTGTATCTCATAAACCTTGATACCTAGACAGTTGAATTTTCACAAATGATGTATTTCTGTTGCCGCTATAACAACAAATACTAAAAAGTACGAAACCCTCGGTGCGCGAGTCCGACTCGCACTTGGCCGGTTTTTTAATGTTATAATTTTAATAGTATCAAACCAGTCACATACAAACAAACCTATTAAATACGATAAAACTTTTCCTCGACCTAATTAAAGGTGATAACAGGCAAAAAAAATTCAACTTGTTACATTTTTATTTGATACTTATAAAACAATTTACAATTATAATAAGACTAGTAATTAATTAAGAAATAAATGATGTCGTACATATTTATCTATTTTAATATTCTTTCAGTGGATTTTATTTCACTTTTTCAGTTTTTTCTGCGTCTGTAAAAATAAACATAATTTAATAAGTTTAACCTGCAACACATGACAATTCATAACTATTAATTGGTAAAATATATAAAAAAATCCAATACGGGCGATAAATTAAACCAGATATAGAATTTATCCGTGTAATTGTTAATTATTTTTTTAAAGTTACATTCACCTAATTATGACCCCGTAATTAATTTTTGAAAATTGACCGAGCAGCAATGTACTGCAAACATTGCGAGACATAACATGCATGACATTAGTGTCGCTTAACTTCAAACTCCGGTAAATCCATTCGACCCTCTCAGCAAATATCTACCCTATTACCTCGCATAATCCGACAGATGGATTTACCCGAGTTTGAAGTTAAGCAACTCATTACGGGATACGAGTTTTTTATAGTAACTGCCAACAAGCCTTGCCAGTTACTTTAAAAAGCTCGTATCTCGTAACTTGAGTATTGCGGGACGAATTATTTTGTAGGGATAATATTTTCGTTGTATTTCTAAGCAAAATTTATCTCAATATACTTCTTAGGTCCTATGCTAACCACAGTTTAAATATTCGCCCGTATTGAATTTACACACTGTTTTTTTTTTTGCAAACATGAGTTTCTTTAGATTCGTCTGTCAGATGTGTCGTTAGCGACACATAGTGTATTAAAATATTCTAAATAAAAGGGCCAGTATTTTAACAATTTGAAATCCAGAAATCGATTCCCATTCTGTCGCCTATTTTACTTCAGTAAAGTAAAAATAAAATGTCCTTACCAGTAGAATTTTCGATGTTTTTCTCTGTCTTCGGTTCGTTCCACGACTGCCGAATACTGGTTCCGAAAATGAGGAAGATGGTATTTCCTAAGATATATATAAATGAGGACAGGTAGAACACCTTCCGCCATTCTGTCGCTTCACTCTGAAATAAAATATTGGTCAATGATCGACAACCGTGGAAGCGAAGCGTAATCTTGTTTGCTTTTTCCCCCCTTGCAACAGCTTTGTGAAAATTGTAGCGCACGGCGTTTTTTTGGGTTGGGTTGGCATTTATCGATGATAGAATGGAACATTCGACAGCGATCGATCGATTGGTCTAGGTAGAAACTATCGATCGATAATCAATCTATTGGTGTGGTAACACCCTTTCCATTCTCAGTCCTAATCTAACCGAACCAGCGGTTTTCGTGTAGAATCTGTACATACTTGTAGCGCGCCGTGCCTGATTAATAGGATTTAATATCACATGATATTTGTAATTTTTTTCTTTAAAATGTACCGAATTTTATTTGTTGTTATAAAACATATTCATCATCATCATTGGTTTGCTTTATTACAGGCTGCTTTATTACCTACGTACTCTGTCGTTCATCATTTCATCATTCACCTGGTTTTATTTTATATCATCTCTAACGCAGTTAATCCACCTTTATCTTAGTTTTCCTTTCTTTCTTACATCAATGCGACATCGACATAAGAAAAGAACAGTAGCTTGGTTGCAATTAGGTATTATTTTTGTCAAGATTGAGAATTATTATTTAGGTAGTTCCATTATTATTTATTTTAAATTTAATAATAAATTGTAAGTTACCTCGTCTTTAATAATAGCTCCAGCGGCTAATGGTGCAATAATAGATATAATGTTCGCAAGGGCATTCGTGATGCCAAGCATAGTTCCCGCAAAATTGGGCGCCATGTCCAGATAAACTAGCTGAAATATTAAAGACAAGTAAGTCAATTTAATTTTTCAAAACTAAAATTGTTTTGGGTATAGTTACGGTAGGATGCACATCTACTTTGTTATTTATCTTTATTTGAAGCCTATCGTCTCCCACTGATGGGCACAGCCCTCCCCCAATTTCTCCACTATCTTTGTATTTATTTTTATTTACATGGTCCAAATGAGACAATAATTTTAAAAGGCTTAATATTGTCTTCGGTTACCGCGATAGTTACTCATGAAATAAAACTTTGAAAACGGATTCTATCGCGTCACTATATTGAATTTATAATACATCCCGACGTTTCGAACCCTTTACAGCGTCCCCGGGGGTCACCCGTTGACCACGAACGCTGTAAAGGGTTCGAAACGTCGGGATGTATTATAAATTCAATATACGCGATATAATCCGTTTTCATAGTTTTATTTTAAAAGGCTTATTATTAACCGGGCAACTAAAAGATTAAACAGGAACTTTCATTGGGCATATAATAAAATAATTTGGCCGTGGATTAATATTTTAGAGCCTAAAAATTTATATTAGCTCCAAATATAAGCATCATATTATTCAAAAAAACTGGCATCAAATTCAAGCCACAAAAAAAATTGGGATCTTGAAATGATAGTTTGGCGACTAAATAATTAATTGGCATCTATTAAAGCGTATAAATTTAATATTTGTTGGCATATAGTTGTTTACACCTGTGTAATCATATTGAGCACATCGTTTCAGATTTAAATTGAAGAAGCAGCTAAATTTAATGAATATTGGTTTATTTTATGTAATAATACATCGTTTGTTTATGCAAACGGGTAACAACGTAAACATCATTTTTTGCGCGTAAACCGCGATTAGTTTTCTTTCATCAGCGCCGGATTAAAACATTTCGGTGCCCTAAGCATTTATAGGACAGGGTGCCCCCTCACCCTAGATTTTTTCAGACTTGACTGATTTGGTAAACCAGGTGTGGCTGCAATGAAGGACGTGACCAATCTATGACATTGTGTGGATTGAGCTTATTGTTGGTAAAAACTCGAGTCGAGGAACCCGACTCGCTTTTACGAGACTGCAGCGGACGGAATTTTCGATTCTTTGTACTCGTACTCGTACGTAGACTCGAGTCGAGTCATTTGTCGAGTCTTTTTTAAACTCAACTCAAAAGGACTTGAACCTTGGAATAAAGACCCCATCAGAACATCAACAATTTCGTAGGTTTTACTATTAGTCAATAATAAAGACGTACCTAACTGCATGATTAGTGTACCTACCTAACTCATGAATTTTATGTAAAATAATGTGTTTTGAAAATATTTGATCGCTATATGCTAGAACGCGCGAAGCCCTTTTAGTGTGAAGGGCGCCGCAGGCGCCCTGTATGTAAGAGCGCGCAGAGCGCGCTGAATGTCGGGCTTCGCCCGACCTTTTAGTGTGAAGGCGCCGCAGGCGCTGTGTATGTAAGAGTGCAAGAAGCGCGCTGCCTTTTATAGGGTGAATAATTATGATTATATGCCAGCGGCACTCGGCCGGGGCCTATAAGTGACTCGGGGGTATATATACGTGACAGGACAAATTGCGATTGCGCGATGTAGAACATTTCAATTTCGAAAAAACACGGCTATTTTAGGATTCTATGACAGTGCTTACTCGATTTTGTGTATATAGTTTGTCAAAGGACTGTCTCATTTCAAACATAGACAGAGAGAATCATACTATATCTTTGTCTTACACTAGTACTAGCACCCAAAAGAAAAGGATGAATATAGTTTTTTTGTTCTTATATACTGACAATCTGGTTTGACCAACTAAATATAAAAGTCATATTATTATTATTTTCAGAAAAACTATATAGGACCCGAAAGGCTCCTCAACGCAGATCTGAAGTAAAAATTGAACGACACGGTCGCCATCTTGAATTTTTCTGACCCGATCTCTATGTAAATCACTATCTGTGGATCCGAGAGGCCCCTTAACACGAATCTGAAGTCGAAATTGAACGGAACGGTCGCCATCTTGATTTTCTTTATTTTCGATCCGATCTTGATGAAAATCGATATCTGAGGATCCGAGAGGCCCCTTAACACGAATTTGAAGTCGGAATTGAACGAAACGGTCGCCATCTTGAATTTCTTTATTTTTGACCCGATCTTGATGAAAATCGATACCTGAGGATCCGAGAGGCCCCTTAACACGAATCTGAAGTCGAAATTGAACGGAACGGTCGACATCTTGATTTTCTTTATTTCCGACCCGATCTTGATGAAAATCGATATCTGAGGATCCGAGAGGCCCCTTAACACGAATTTGAAGTCGGAATTGAACGAAACGGTCGCCATCTTGATTTTCTTCATTTTCGACCCGATCTTAATGAAAATCGATATCTGAGGATCCGAGAGGCCCCTTAACACGAATCTGAAGTCGAAATTGAACGGAACGGTCGCCATCTTGATTCTCTTTATTTTCAACCCGATCTTGATGAAAATCGATATCTGAGGATCCGAGAGGCCTCTTAACACGAATTTGAAGTCGGAATTGAACGAAACGGTCGCCATCTTGATTTTCTTTATTTTCGACCCGACCTTGATGAAAATGGATATCTGAGGATCCGAGAGGCCCCTTAACACGAATCTGAAGCCGAAATTGAACGGAAAGGTCGCCATCTTGATTTTCTTTATTTTCGACCCAATCTTGATGCAAATCGATATCTCAGGATCCGAGAGGGCCCTTAACACAAATCTGAAGTCGAAATTGAACAGACCGGTCGCCATCTTAATTTTTGTTTATTTTCGACCCGACCTTGATGAAAATCGATATCTGTGGATCCGAGAGGCCCCTTAACATTAATTTGAAGTCGGAATTGAACGAAACGGTCGCCATCTTGAATTTCTTTCTTTTGACTCGATCTTGATGAAAATCGATATCTGAGGATTCGAGCTGAAACCCGACTGTGACAGACGGACAGACAGACAGACGCGCGAGTGTTCCTATAAGGGTTCCGTTTTTTTCCTTTTGAGGTACGGAACCCTAAAAAACGAGGGCGTAACAAGACCTGGGTTTTTTGTTAACAATTTGGTAATGCAAAGGGGGCATTATACTTCATCGATAGTGAAAAGATGGTCTCGAAAATTCACCTGTATGGCTGAAGAGGTAAAAAATATTGTAATAGTTAAAGTTATTTATTTTAAGAGTTATTATACTAAAAGCCAAGTGCACCATCCCCCTAACCCGGGGTTAAGCGGTTAAAGCGGGCAGTGTCAAATTGTACTGGTAAACCCGGTTTTACCGGTTAAACCCGGGTTAGTGAATGTTGCAAGTGGCCCCTAATGGTGGTCCTACATTGCCTGTTATACACCGAGTTTTTTACTCCGTTAGTTTCAAGGGTGCATTGCTAATCTTAAATTAAGTTATTACCCAAGGATACCGGTATTTTAATAAACGACATTTTTTTATCTGATAAGACCATTATACGACCACAATAATTTTTTTAGGATCCTTTTTTGTATTAAAATGATAGCTCAAGTAATGATGGTCAAAATACATTTGCTACCTAAATTTAAAAAGACGTTTTCTTGTTAAAATGTGCTTCACAAATAGTCTCCAATATACTAATTCAGTTGCCAAATAAATAATTGGTACTTGCCTTTAAACAAACAAAAGCTGAAACGTAATAAAATACTACTTCATATTGGAGTAATTTGATGCTCCGCTTTAGATGCCAAAGTATTAATTTTAGTACTTGATTCTATTTATTTAAGCTACCGAAATCAGATAAATTCGTTGACCGGTTAAATACGTGCCATTTTAAAATATATCTTCGTGCTTCAACTACGTTTTTATAACATTAATACGGCAAAATATTAGACAAGACATTTACTCGGGGTGGGCACGAAATCGTTACTGTTTTTGCATAAAAAGTGATTTGGCCTTACCATGAAGCCAGTGAAGTGTCCTGCGTTGAGTCCCACCACGACAGACAGTATACCGACTGCTAAGGTTATGTTACCAGCTGGCACATATGCTAATCCAACCAAGGCCAACGCTGGGCCTATGAAACCTGCCGACAAAAACATAGGTATTATTAAACTAGTTCTTTGTAATGGCAATTAGCCACTTTCAGTGTGTAGCCGTAACGATTTGGTTTACTGCGTCATAAACGCATATTGCTTGTGTCAGCGCAACCTAACATGTACATAGGCATGCATTTAGAGAATATACGTTCTTATACTATCACGCTACCTATTCCCATCACCTGCTCGAAACAATATAACAAGCGCCCATCTTGTTATTTGATGGCGATCCAGACCAGCGAAACAAGAAACTGAACCAAGCAACCACCACGGAACTAAGAAAGAAGAGAAAAAAAAATGAAAAATCACTTTTCAAAACACGCAGTCGAAACCGACTAGCATCAAGAACCAAGAAACAATCCAAAAAGAACCAACCAACATCAAAAATCGGAAACCGAGTCAAGAAGAGGAATTAAGAAGAGCGTAGATTGAAGAGAGAGAAGAATCAAGAGGTGTCCAGGGTTGTCCCGGCCCACCATCATCATAATCAGAAGCAGAGCCAGCCATATGCAGCGTCAAGCGAGCGCCACATGGAGGAGGTGCCAACTCGCCATCGGGCCGCGCCAGCAGCAGCCAAGAATGCCAGTCGCGAACGTGCACCGGACCGAACGAGGACAAAGCCAAGGACGACCAGCCACGCAGCAATAGGATGTAATTCCCAATCCTACATGTAAATTTTTTTTAATTATTTTTCTCTAAAAGTTTTGAAAAAATGCTGGATTTTTCCAAAACAGTTATAATTATAACTTACAAATCATTCATAAATATCAAAGGTTGTCGCTAAACTCAATTTCGTTTCAAGCACAAATAATTTTCAAAACATAAGAAGTCATAATATAAAAATTGGAAGTGTCGAATATTGTCCTAAATCATATATGTTGCAATTTGCAGGGCGTGCCACAAGTTGTGCTCACGTCGACAGAAAATTTTACTAGGCCGCGAGACTTTGCCGCGAGTTAGAATATTTTAATAAGCGATGAATGAAACATATCTCATAACGATTAAATAATTAACAACTCCATTCAATAAAACTATTTAATTGTTTCATGCAGCGAAAGTTTTAATAATTAATTCTTTTTGTAACTTTGGAAGTTGATAATGATAATTTTTATTTTAGAAGCTTGCAGTACGGTACAAAGATAGAAATATTTTAGGAGTTATACAGGCACATTGTGACGATGTGACTTTATAGCTAGAGCACTAGTCCTTTATACTCGATCATAGTGTGACCAACCATGTCCTCCGTGAGAGTTGTCGGAGACTATAATGTCTTAATGAATTTGTGACTCTAGGTACAGGCAACCGGGAGCGAGGCCTGATATGCCACTAGTGTTGATAAAGGGTGACCATGCTCTAGGTGTTTATTGAGGAATTGCTATGTGTTAGCAACACTGTTTGTGAGGATCATTATTTATTAATAGCTTATATTTTGATCATTTTTACTTTTACCATTAGTTAAAAAAAGAGTATCAGTTGACCCTTACTTTATCACTGGTTCCCGCCATCTTGAATTGTTATTAAAAGGCGGGTACACTGTGACAAGGGGCAGTTCGTGGACAGACGAGTTACAGTGTAGACGTGTTGGAATATTTATTGTAAATTGGTTGTTATTATGTTAGTAGCGAACGAATAAAGTTAAAATATTGGTACAAGTATTAGTTTTCATCATCAACCCGGTGGTAACCTAACATATGGATAGCATTGATAGTGAAGGGTGCGCACAGACGCGCAACCCAGTTATGTCCTTGATCATAGTCGACCTTATAGGTGTCTGTGAAAAGCTTAACAGTTAATACGGCATTAGTTTATTTTAGAATATTATGAGAGGTACCGCTATTATAAACAGGAATGTTTTTAAGGATGAAGATTTATTTTTCAGAAAGACAGGTAATAATTGATATTAAAGTATAACTGATAGCAAACGTTCTAAAGATAAAGATTTAGATTTTTGAGAAAATTAGATAATTAATAGTTTAACGTTTCGAGAGATGATAACATTTTAAGTGGATTTTTTTTAACTAGAATGCTTGATGATGACCCAACTAAATACATATTTCCAAGTAAGATTTAGTTTTGATCTAAACAAGTCACTGGCCATAGACTTACCACACACAGTTCATGTCATTCTATTTCTGCACATTGGCATATGAATACATGCGATATTATGTATTAATTATTACAAAAAAAAAATTACCAATGCTATTGCTAATCTTCCTGGCAGCAGTAGTACTGACCCAGCCCTTACCAGGGGCATAATCAGATATAAAGCCAGCGGGAAAGCTGAGGATGTACATCACAATGTAAGGGGTGGCCGACAATACACCATTCTGAAAAGAGAAAAGTTATTTTTAAAATTCCTCAATCGTCTATCTATATCGCAGCATTGACGGTAAAAAAAGCTAAGGTTCAATTGAATATAAATAACATAATCAAACAAACATAAACATCACAAACATAATCAAGTTAATATTTAGGTACAGCGCAAATGCAAATAGCAAACGAACCACCAATGTATCATTATCATTATATAATATTACTATAAATACAAAATTTCTGAGACTTATTTGAGAAGTGAAATAATGATGTCGGGTATAACCCATAGTAAATAATAGGCGTTCAATATAACAAGGTAATGAACTGTGAAAAAGTCTTAATCCTCCAAAGTTTGTTATATAATCCAAAATCATTTTTCAAGGTAATATACTTTATATAGATACCGCTTTGATGTTGACTCCGAGAACTTGGCCCATGTAAGACGGTATCTCGGTCATCAGGGTCCAGAATCCCCAGTTTTGGCAACAGTGCACGATGATTAGACTGACGAACGGCATGGATGTAAACAATGATAGCCATGGCATTGGAAGTGACTGGAATTCATAAGAAAAATAAAATAAAAAATATATTGTAGATAAACTAATAAAATATATTTTTAATAAAAGTAACCTTTTTGCCTCCAACTTGACCAAGAGATGTCTGAATATACAGCTTCTCTTCTTCACTTATCAACTTCGAGTATTGAGGTTCTCCTGCTCCGATAAACATATAGATTAGGGTCCAGATGACTCCACATGTACCAACAAAGTAGAATATGGCAGCCCAGCCCCAATAGTCTGCCAGAAAGCCGGCTGACATCAGCATGACTGCTGTACCCAATTGAGCTCCTGGGAAAGATTTAACAAATCTTTATCAAAGTGATTTGTTAATATTTAGTAAAATATGAGAAATTTGAGAAAAGTCCAGTTGCGCCCCCTTTGGACCGCTGTAGTTCTTAAACGGGCAAGTTAATCAAAAAGTTGCAAAAATGAGAAAAAAAAATATTTTATAAAAAAATTCTGTCCTAAAATGGGGCCCCTTTTGCTATACTCTGACCCAAATCGGCACAATGTATTCAATGTATTCAAGCAAAATGTAAAAATGCTCTTTACATCATGATATAACACATGCCCATAAACCAGTGAAGAGAAAGCAGTAATAAAAGCTAGGAACATAATAGTAGATTGTTAACCAAGGGTGGAAAGTGAACCATTTCACCCGAGATATTCTCACTTCGTTCGAGCGCCAATAATTCGAGGGTGAGATGGTTACTTTTACCCGAGTTAAACACTACTTTTCATTTCGACTATGAGGAAAGTCAAACACCAGAAATGTAGGTTTTTTAGGGTTCCACACCTCAAAAGGAAAAAAACGGAACCCTTATAGGATCACTCGTGCGTCTGTCTGTCTGTCTGTCTGTCCGTCTCTGTCTGTCTGTCTGTCTGTCCGTCTGTCACAGCCTATTTTCTCCGAAACTACTGGACCAATTAAGTTGAAATTTGGTACACATTATGTAAGTTTGTGACCCAAAGATGGACATGTAACGTAAACAAATTAATTTTAAACACGGGGGCCACTTTTGGGGGGTAAATGAGAAAATTTAAGAATAAAGTTTGTCAAACTATATCGTGTTATATATCAAATGAAAGAGCTCATTGTAAGAATTTCAAATATATTTTTTTATAATTTTAAGATAAATAGTTTAGAAGTTATTCAAGAAAATAGGAAAAAATGACCATTCCCCCCTTTATCTCCGAAAATACTGGGTCAAAAATATTGAAAAAAATACCCAAAATAGATCTTTACCTATAGATCACTGGAAAACCTATTAGAAATGTGCAGTCAAGCGTGAGTCGGACTTTTACTTAGTTTTTGATCCGGCCCCTAAGGGTTTTTTAAAGACATTTCACATAAAAAATACATTGTTTAAATAATGTAACGTAAAATAAAAATTATATTTAATAATAATAATGTAAAATAAAAATTATATTTTACTAGTGGGTAGTGACCCTGCCTGTGAAGCCGATGGTCCTGGGTTCGAATCCCGGTAAGGGCGTTTATTTTGTGTGATGAGCACAGATATTTGTTTCTGAGTCATGGGTGGTTTCTATGTATTTAAGTATTTATATATTATATATATCGTTGTCTGAGTACCCATAACACAAGCCTCCTTGGGCTTACCGTGGGACTTAGTCAATCTGTGTAAGAATGTCCTATAAAATTTATTTATTATGTAATGTAAGGAACCCTTGGAACGCGACTCCGACTCGCACTTGGCCGGTTTTATTGATAAGTACATATATTTGGGGGATGGCAACACCGCGCTGTTGTCGTTAACATCGGCTCCTCGTTAATTAAATCTGTAAAATTGTACAAGTTGTTAGAATTAGTGCAATTCCTACAAGACTCACAATCTTTAAACTTTATTCAACCAGTAATATCAGTGTTTTACCTATTCATAACTAATTTGAAAGAATAATCAAGTGTAAAAGTTTGTTCGGACAAGGTTGATAATTAAGTGAAGTGTTGATTTTATTGTGCGCCCCCGTACCACGAAAGCGCCGCGAACAACTATGCGTTATCGCTCGTCGTAGTTGCCGTACTATTTCAACTGATCATCGTTGCGCGACTGATCTCTTGGTACAGGGTGTTAAGAAAAAAATCAAATAACAACAATAATGTCGCCTTTAACAAACAATAAAGAACTACTACGTGCAGCAGGATGCAAAGACATTATAACGGACATGAAAGATGCGTTACAGTGTAAATACGAGACGTGCCAGAAGGTATTTCACAGGCTATGTATCACTTCAAACAAACTGTCAACAACAGAGAAATCGAACTGTACCTGCCCTGACTGTAAAGCGGCATCGAAGAAAGGCGGTGATAACTCCTTCACCCCGGTTCGTAGCCAACTTGTTGATAACGTTACGCCTCAAAAATGCCTCATAATTTTTAAGAAAAAAAAACCGACTTCAATGGGGGATGCCGCTGAAAGTTCCCTTATTGGTGATGGTGCACTCTTAGATTCCAGACAATGAAATGAAAAAGACAAGACAAACCATCTTTTGCCTAATTATGTAGAAAAGGAGGTAAAACGACCCACTTTTCTAGTAGCATTTCGTTTTTGTAAGGGTCGCAGTTCTAACCTAACCTACTTTTCTGATAGCATTTCGTTTCTGTAAGGGTCACAGCTCTAACCTAACCTAACCTACTTTTCTGATAGCAGTTCTATTCTGTGAGAGTCGCAGTTCAAAAAATAAGCACCCACCCACCTAACCCACTTTTCTAGTAGCATTTCCGGGTCCGGGTCTGGGTCCGGGTCCAAGTTTAGGTCTGGGTCCATAAGGAAGAAAACAAATCGCCAAACGTGAACTATGTGTCATTGAAGAGTTCCATTCTGATCATCATCAGCAGTTCCACTTCATCAAATGTCACTTTTTTAAATGTAAATGCTGGATTTGTTGATGAAAATACAAAAATCACTATATGTATGCCTTTCACATTTTAGGAGTTACCTCGGTTCCTCGTGGGTCTCATCATCAGAACTCGAACTTGACAAAAATGTTTCTTGAAAACCTAACTTGCTTAACAAACATAACGAAGAGGACAAATCGCCAAACGTGAACTATGCGTCATTGAAGAGTTCCGTTCTGATCATCATCAGCAGTTCCACTTCATCAAATGTCACTTTTTAAATGTAAGTGCTTGATTTGTTGATGAAAATACTAAAATCACTATATGTATGCCTTTAATATTTGAGGAGTTCCCTCGATTCCTCATGGATCCCATCCCAAGTCGGTTAAAAATGGCATTTCGCAGAGAACTGCACCTGTCATCTTTATTGGTTGGAGTTTTTAAAACATCAGAGCCAGAGTATCTGTTCGATAAGTTTACTTGGCGCGCAAGCAGGTCGAGCTTGTATGGCATCAGATTGGTTTGTGACGAGTTGGTATTACCACGTCACCATACTGCTGCATTTCGAGGTAGCTTCAAATATACAGCAACGAAATGCTGGAATAATATACCTCCACCCCTCAAAAACTTAAATACAATAAGTAGTTTTAAATTGCGGTTTAAACAATATCTTTTAGCAATACAAAACTCGCTACCTCTTGGTACTAGACCCACGCCGTCATATTTAAAATGATTATATCTATGCACCTTATGTCTTTATTTATTTTTATCTATATTAAGTATATTTACACTCATATCTATCTATCATAAGCTCATATACTTCCTTTAATACATATGTAACTATTAAATTCAGCTTACACACTATACCAGCAATTGTTCTGTCCAAATTCTAAAACATAATTTACACTCATACATACATGTTAACATATATAATTCTAAGCCATTTAGTTTTCGTCTAACAGCGAGTAAGGGATAATGTATCAAGGGTCTGCCTGAAAACCAGCTTTGTAGTAAATACACTACAACATTATGCTGAGGCAAGCTCTTATCTAACACGCATGAATATTTCTCCCTGATATGTGCAACTCAATTTCTTAGTTTTTTAAGTCTAAATTTAAGGTTTATCTGTAAAAACTGTACTACGCTATCTGGTAACTGCCATTTCATGTGATGTTGAATAAAAATGTTCTATTTTATTCTATTTCTTTAGAACAAATTATTAAACAAATTGTTTATTATTGGTAAGTATATTTTTTTAGAACAAATTATAGGTAAACCACATAACAACAATGTAATTCAATTAGTTAAAGATTACGGTAAAATTTTAACAATTCGAAAAATTAAAATTTTGTCAGGCATATTTACATTACAATTACTTTACACCCTAGGGTAGGAAAAGCAATTTTCCACCCGGCTATCAGCCTATGAAAGGTGAACTTTCCGAACAGTAGAGATAAAAAAATAAAAAATCAGTTAATTTTCATCTTGCTTTTACCACGCTTTGTAAATTGACATTACGAGTTTGATTTTACCGTAAACCATAAACATTTTATTTTATTTTATTTTATTTTATTTATTAAGTCACATCTTATGTATTACTTGGTATTACGTATGTTGCATTAAAATTGTGTCAAAGTACTTCAACTGATACAGTACGACGTACGACAATTAAGGAGTACATAGCGTTGACTAAGTATAATAGGACTGGGAACGAGATCTTAAACTATACATAAAAAGAAACATTAAATTTTTAAAACAATTAACTAATATATTATACATTATTTACAATTTTACGGCAATCCTTTCAAATAAATAAATAAATAAATACAAATACTAATGGTTTACTACTACTATTTTCGTTTTGGCAATATTTTATCATAATCATAATCATAATGTTTATTGTCTGTGAGAAATGGGTACATTGCACAGTAATTACTAATGTAACAATAAAATTTTATGTGGACTCACCAAGACTCTACCTTTACAGGTGTACAAACAAACATTTCCTATGTACCTACTCTTACATGAATGATGTCATGCATTAATATTAATACAACCATAAATCATAATCAAAAATCTTACCTAATACATCATGCAGTAACAGAATGAAGTAAAATAAAATAATATAAAATTGAAGTCAAACACAATAAAATCCCATTAAATCATTATTTCATTATTTAAAAATTCACTAATACTATAAAAACATCTCTGTATTAATCAAGCATGTACTTGTGATTTAAATATATTCAAATTATTATTCTTAAAATTGTCAGGTAATTTATTATAAATACGAATGCACATAGTATAAGAGTTTCTCGAGGAAAGTGCCAAATTAACAGAAGGTCTATGTAAAGTAAACTTATACTGTGTTCTTGTCGCGCGGGGACCCATTGTTTGGAATTCCACAAACAAGTATTTATACTTGTGTACGAAAACACACACTTCAAAAATGTACATACTAGGGAAAGTGAGTATGTTGTTTTCTATAAAATAATAGCGACATGAGCCCATATAGTGTAAGGCAAATATAGCTCTGATACAACGCTTCTGTGTTATATATGTATTGCGTCTTTGTCAATACAGTCTCCCCAAAGTACAAGTCCATAATCACAAGAGAGAATTTACGTAGCCATTATAAGCGAGTAGCGCTGCTTGGGTCGAAACCGTTTGGCTAATTCGTCTTAGTGCAAAAATAAAATTATTTAGTTTGGATCGCACATTAGCAGCATGGTCCGTCCAAGTACAGTGGCTGTCAATTGTTATGCCTAAAAACCTTGTATTTTACACTTCTTTTACAGATTCATTATCTAAAGTTATATCCAGTTTCTGTGTGTTGCCTCTTGCTGTACTGAACTGGATATAAGTACTCTTATTTACATTTATTTTTAAGTTATTTCGTTTTAACCATTCTACTGTGCTTATTAGTGCTCTGTTTAAGTCATCGTTATAAGTTGACAAATTTTCGCATTTTACAATAATAGATGTGTTATCTGCGTACAGTAGACAATCATGATTGGGCGAGCATTTTGGTAAATCGTTTATGTACAATAAGAATAGCAAAGGTCCCAAAATACTGCCTTGCGGTACTCCAAAATTATTAAACATTAAAGATGATTTGTAAGAATTTAGAGTTAGATTTTTGGCAATATTTTTGGGTCTCGACACATTGATTTCTGTCACTGAGGTATGTCTTAATCCAATCAAGAGCTCGCCCACGTATACCGTATCTGTATAGTTTAATCGCCATCCGCTTATGACGAACAAAATCGAAAGCCTTGCTCATGTCTAAAAACAAAACCGTTACAGGAATCTTATTATCAATTGCATTTAATACATGTTTTACAAGTTTAAATGTCGCCAATGTAGTACATCTCGATTTGCGAAAGCCATGTTGTTCCTCTGTAATTATATCATAGCGTTCTAAAAAGTTTAATTATCTGCTAAACATCACTTTCTCATAGATTTTTGCGAACACAGATATCAAAGTAACTGGCCTATAGTTTTCCATATCCGTCTTAGCTCCTTTCTTATGAAGGGGCTTTACCACCGATTGCTTTAAAGCATCCGGAAAAACTCCTTGCAGTAAGGAGAGATTTATTGCATGTACAAGAGGCTTTTCAATAATGTGCATACACATTTTGATTATATCTGTTCTAACTCCATCATGCCCTACCGACTTCGAGTTTTTGAGTGACTTGACAAGCTTGTTGAGTTCATATGCGCTTACTGGATTAAGATAAATAGTAGAAGTTCTATTCGTCATATCGATATCGTCTGTAGAAACAGAATTAAATGTGAGTAGATGGTCATGAAAGATGTCAATTATTATATTTTATGAGCTTCAACAGCATTCTAATCACTTATCTTGATGTATGGACGTTTTATGAGTTACTAAAATATTGTACCATCCCTTCGTGTGCCAGACGCCATTTTGCACATATCTGGACATATGCCATTCTCCCGCTGCTGTCAGGAAGGAATATCGGCTCATCTGCCACTGTTAGACAAGGATAGGCTACAGTTGGTCAGTATCGTCCACCAACTTTTAAGCTTATATAGAAACGTCATAATTCAGTGTTTAATTGGGCGATGCACGATGGTGCGTTGGCCCGCCCAACCCGTGGCAGACGCGGCAAAATATGAAAAAAGCGGCCAAGTGCGAGTCGGACTCGCGCACCGAGGGTTCCGTACATTACACAATTTAAACAATGTATTTTTTATGTGAAACGTGAGTGAAAGGTAAATTGCGGTTATTAAAAAAAAAACTACTTAAGATCTCGTTCAAACCAATTTTCGGTGGAAGTTTGCATGGTAATGTACATCATATATTTTTTTAGTTTTATCATTCTCTTATTTTAGAAGTTACAGGGAAGACACACATTTTACCACTTTGGAAGTGTCTCTCGCGCAAACTAAGTATTCAGTTTAGAAAAAAATGATATTAGAAACCTCAATATCATTTTTGAAGACCTACATACCCCACACGTATGATTTGATGAAAATAAATTTTTAGTTTCAGTTCTAAGTATGGGGAACCCCCAAAATTTTTTCTTCTATTTTTTGTGAAAATCTTAATGCGGTTCACAGAATACAATACATATACGTACCAAGTGTCAACAGCATAGTTCTTATAGTTTCGGAAAAAAGTGGCTGTGACATACGGACGGACAGACAGACAGACAGACAGACAGAAAGACATGACGAATCCAAAAGGGTTCCGTTTTTTGCCATTTGGCTACGGAACCCTAAAAATGTAGACGTGGCGCGTGGTGGCCATTTTGTTTTCCTCCCGCTGCGGGAATTTGGCACACGAAGGGTTGACCGTATGCCCTACCGACTTCGAGTTTTTGAGTGACTTGACAAGCTTGTTGAGTTCATATGCGCTTACTGGATTAAGATAAATAGTAGAAGTTCTATTCGTCATATCGATATCGTCTGTAGAAACAGAATTAAATGTGAGTAGATGGTCATGAAAGATGTCAATTATTATATTTTATGAGCTTCAACAGCATTCTAATCACTTATCTTGATGTATGGACGTTTTATGAGTTACTAAAATATTGTACCATCCCTTCGTGTGCCAGACGCCATTTTGCACATATCTGGACATATGCCGTTCTCCCGCTGCTGTCAGGAAGGAATATCGGCTCATCTGCCACTGTTAGACAAGGATAGGCTACAGTTGGTCAGTATCGTCCACCAACTTTTAAGCTTATATAGAAACGTCATAATTCAGTGTTTAATTGGGCGATGCACGATGGTGCGTTGGCCCGCCCAACCCGTGGCAGACGCGGCAAAATATGAAAAAAGCGGCCAAGTGCGAGTCGGACTCGCGCACCGAGGGTTCCGTACATTACACAATTTAAACAATGTATTTTTTATGTGAAACGTGAGTGAAAGGTAAATTGCGGTTATTAAAAAAAAACTACTTAAGATCTCGTTCAAACCAATTTTCGGTGGAAGTTTGCATGGTAATGTACATCATATATTTTTTTAGTTTTATCATTCTCTTATTTTAGAAGTTACAGGGAAGACACACATTTTACCACTTTGGAAGTGTCTCTCGCGCAAACTAAGTATTCAGTTTAGAAAAAAATGATATTAGAAACCTCAATATCATTTTTGAAGACCTACATACCCCACACGTATCTATGGGTTTGATGAAAATAAATTTTTAGTTTCAGTTCTAAGTATGGGGAACCCCCAAAATTTTTTCTTCTATTTTTTGTGAAAATCTTAATGCGGTTCACAGAATACAATACATATACGTACCAAGTGTCAACAGCATAGTTCTTATAGTTTCGGAAAAAAGTGGCTGTGACATACGGACGGACAGACAGACAGACAGACAGACAGACATGACGAATCCAAAAGGGTTCCGTTTTTTGCCATTTGGCTACGGAACCCTAAAAATGTAGACGTGGCGCGTGGTGGCCATTTTGTTTTCCTCCCGCTGCGGGAATTTGGCACACGAAGGGTTGACCGTATGCCCTACCGACTTCGAGTTTTTGAGTGACTTGACAAGCTTGTTGAGTTCATATGCGCTTACTGGATTAAGATAAATAGTAGAAGTTCTATTCGTCATATCGATATCGTCTGTAGAAACAGAATTAAATGTGAGTAGATGGTCATGAAAGATGTCAATTATTATATTTTATGAGCTTCAACAGCATTCTAATCACTTATCTTGATGTATGGACGTTTTATGAGTTACTAAAATATTGTACCATCCCTTCGTGTGCCAGACGCCATTTTGCACATATCTGGACATATGCCGTTCTCCCGCTGCTGTCAGGAAGGAATATCGGCTCATCTGCCACTGTTAGACAAGGATAGGCTACAGTTGGTCAGTATCGTCCACCAACTTTTAAGCTTATATAGAAACGTCATAATTCAGTGTTTAATTGGGCGATGCACGATGGTGCGTTGGCCCGCCCAACCCGTGGCAGACGCGGCAAAATATGAAAAAAGCGGCCAAGTGCGAGTCGGACTCGCGCACCGAGGGTTCCGTACATTACACAATTTAAACAATGTATTTTTTATGTGAAACGTGAGTGAAAGGTAAATTGCGGTTATTAAAAAAAACTACTTAAGATCTCGTTCAAACCAATTTTCGGTGGAAGTTTGCATGGTAATGTACATCATATATTTTTTTAGTTTTATCATTCTCTTATTTTAGAAGTTACAGGGAAGACACACATTTTACCACTTTGGAAGTGTCTCTCGCGCAAACTAAGTATTCAGTTTAGAAAAAAAATGATATTAGAAACCTCAATATCATTTTTGAAGACCTACATACCCCACACGTATCTATGGGTTTGATGAAAATAAATTTTTAGTTTCAGTTCTAAGTATGGGGAACCCCCAAAAATTTTTCTTCTATTTTTTGTGAAAATCTTAATGCGGTTCACAGAATACAATACATATACGTACCAAGTGTCAACAGCATAGTTCTTATAGTTTCGGAAAAAAGTGGCTGTGACATACGGACGGACAGACAGACAGACAGACAGACAGACAGAAAGACATGACGAATCCAAAAGGGTTCCGTTTTTTGCCATTTGGCTACGGAACCCTAAAAATGTAGACGTGGCGCGTGGTGGCCATTTTGTTTTCCTCCCGCTGCGGGAATTTGGCACACGAAGGGTTGACCGTATTTCCTATGGGCAGAAATCAAACTTTTTGCTTTAATTAGCTTCATTCACTCCTATAAAAAAAAATTGACTAGAAGAACCTAGGAGAATAACTGATTACTTAAATTAATTTACCTGCATAAATAAATGTCCCTAACCGACTTTTTTCTTCTAACGGCACCCATTTTCCGATAAGGTTGTGCATGCTTGGATAAATGAATCCTTGGGCTAAACCTTGCAGCACCCGACAGGCGCATACGGCGTACCAACCACCCTGAAATTAAGAGATTATTTTGATTTCTGCCCTTAAATCCTCCACATACTACTTATTACTTACTTTTACACATAGTACTTATTGCCACAAAATTAGTTTGCCTGATGTCGTTTAATTACATTCCGGTGTACTCCATCAGCCTTAAATAGATATGCTAATAACAGAGGAAAAGATATAAATAAATAAATAATAAAGCCATTTATTCCATATTTCTTATATAGTACATTTTACCATTTTTTGTTAGTACCTATAAGTTGTAGTAAAAAAAGAAAAGAAAATATGTAAGTTAATATGTTAGTTTAGTCTTATGCTTAATGAAATATGGACCCCTTCTGGGTAAAGGCCTCCTCCATCCTCTTCCATGCCTCCCTGTCCTTGCCCAACTTAATCCAGTCGGCTCCTGTCACTTGTGTGATATCATCAGCCCACCGTGTTATTGGTCGACCAGCATTCCTTTTTCCAATAGGTCCCTTCCAACGTGTGGTTTCTATAATCCATCTTCTGTCTTTGAGTCGTGATATATGACCAGCCCATCTTCACTCCACTTGAGTGAGAGCGCGTGTCTGAGAGCATCAGTGATTTTGGTTTTTTGTCTAATGTGTTCGCTCTTTATTTTTTGAATCCTTCTAATTTTTAATATACTTCTTTCCATTGCTGTTTGGCTACATTTGATTTTCCGTTTAATTTCGTCTGTAAATGTCCATGTTTGGCAGGCATACAATAGGCACGGTAATAGGCATGTGTCAAATACAGTCTTTTTTAAGTGCAAACTGTAGTTTCCTTTTAGAATTTCTTTCAATGTCCAAAATTTTCTCCAAGTTGTGTTGATTCTTCTTGTTACTTCCTCTTCGTTGCTAGACTTTTTAAATGACAGTTGCTTTCCCAAATATATGTAGTCACTGACATATTCTATATTGTATATAGAGGAAGAGATATGTATATATATATATTTGACCAGCATCAGAGTAAAATTTTTCAACATTGATATTGTGTTTTTGCTGAAACGTCATTGTAACTTTTAATAAGTTGATATACCCGTAAAAAATAATAGTCAGAAGACCAAACTACTAATACTAAATATGTAGATACAAATTTACTATATTTTACCGAAAACTGTTATGATGTAGGTACTCTGAGCATAAATGGGGGTCAAATCGGTAGCCTCTAAGTTAAAATCGGTAGCTCAATCATTGGACTTCTTTTGATCCCTAAATGTGTACTGTACTTGACACCCTGTAAGTATAATAAACATTATCATATGATAACAAGATCTCATGAGTCAATCAACAAATCAAAAAAAAGATACTACTCACACAATTAAATATTTATTCTTTAAACTCCTATAATAACTGCAAAGCAATAATCCATAAATAGCTATTATTGCTCTCCTCCTTAAATATCGTGTTATTTCATAATAGTTACTAACCGCATTATCTACACTCTCTCGCTCTCTGAGTTCACACCTCCCGCATACACACTTCATACACCATACACACCCAAACACGACTGCACCGACCTAATCACAATTACACACATACTTACATTTATTACTTGGCTTATTTTCTCTCTTTTTCTCTTTTTTGTTTGTTTGTATATTACTTTTATTGTCATTTGCTTTATATTCCTGTTTAAAAACGTCTATTGCTATTGATACTATTATTATCAAATTGAGAGCTCACATGTACCTAGGAGGAATCACTGACTCCTGAGTTACAGGCTTGGACCTGGAGTTCGGGTGGCAGAGGCTCAACCTCACTACCTAAAGGTGTTACAAACTTGATACACCTGTTTCATATTTTTAGAACTTTATAATGTGAAATGTAATATTTAAGGTTTAAAGCAATAAAGATTTTATTATTATATGATTATTATATTTATTGTGTACAAATTTACACGTGAGTTGTAAAGTCAAGTGTGGATAAATCAATAACAATTAATCTATAAGAATTAAAATCTTTCAAATAATTTATTATAGCTAGGAATCGGAATTTAGAGGATCTTCAATAATTATAGCAGCGTTATCATTATAGGTATAACAGCAGTCACCAGAATTAGATAGAAAGTGGTACACCAAAGGCCAAATGTGCTGAGGCCTGCTGCTAATGAGGAGACTAGAGACAGTTTTTAAGTTCAGTCTATTTTGAAATAAATACAAAACTTACGTAAACTGCAGCAGTTGGCAGAATCAGAGAGATGATGGAGTTGGCTCCAACGCTAATGTTGATAAGGAGACTGCCGCCGACCTTATCAGCAAGGAGGCCGCCAGGAACCTGAAGAATCACATAGCCCCAGAAGAAAGAAGACAATATCACGCTCTGAATTTGCATATTCCAGTCGAATGTCTGAAAATAATACAGATTTGTTAAGTATGTACCTATTTTGTTAGGACCATTTGACGGTTACGTGATTGTGGCACACTTTTGCTGCCCTTTCCTTCTCTGTTTTAAGGAAAACGTGTGCATCCGATTGTAAGTAATAAACATGAGCTATCGACGTTACGCATAATTTACGGAATGTAGTACTTACTGATATGCTATAAACTTGTAATATTTGATTGCCCTCATCGACTAATGCTTGAATTAAAATTTGGTTCATTGACCGTGTAAAATACACTTTTTTTCTATATCGAAATCAAGAAGTTGTTTGAAATGCTACTTGATTTTAATCCTTTAGTTCGTAGCGGCAACATACTTAAAACAAAAACATCATACTTAAAGTAACTATTATTACGGCGGTTTTTGGTCTAGAAGTCTTCTGGAAATCGATTTTCGCTCATGTCGTCGCAAACATGGACATATTTGGTATCAGTGCATTCAGTGTTATATCCTGAATACAAATATATGAGATGACAAGCGCGAATGTGGTGGGGGTAGTTGCTGTGATGTCAAAAAGTCGGCAGTACAAAGTTTTTTACTATTTTTTAATCATACCATGTGGGCTATTAAATGAAAGGGCTTTACGAGTAGATCACAAATATATAACATACTGTAACATTTTCAAATAATGTCCATGTTTGCGACGACATGAGCGAAAAGTAACCTAAAGCCGGTTATATATGAGTTTAAAAAAAGTTTGAATATCATTATTATTAAATCTAAAATCGACGCCATGGTTCCTAAGAACAGATTTCGCTATCTCTCATAGTTTCTGACTTCTCCATACTGACCCATTTGGATTGATCACCCTGTATAGTAAAAGTTGCTCAGTATAATCAAAAACCCTCCCCGGCAACGGGAATGCACTTATTTTTAAGCCACCGTGTATAACAATAGTCATACCTGAAAATTGTAGGTTACCTAAATTTTTTAACTTAAAAATAGGATACAGTTATAGGTAGTTCTTAGATGCAGTAGGTACTTACGTTTTCCATAGAAGAGTCCGTCATGGCGACGATAGCCATGCTCATGTTCACCCTCATGCCGTAGGCCAATAGTATCGCAAAGAACAGCATCACACATTGTACGTGCCGTATGCCTAACGCTGCTTCTGAAATTAAGAAATTCAATGTTAAGGAGCTTATTTGGTTAGAAATTAGAAAAGGAACTTTCTTGAATAGCTGGCAGCGTGATGTCTGTACCTAGATGCAAAACAAACTTTATTTAAATAAATAAATACTTTAACATTTGAATACCATGCAAAATATTCGTTTATTAATATTTAAAAAAATACTTAAGGTTAAGTCTGCTAATATAACGTGCAGAGGTAAAAAATTATGGCTCAGAAATTTTTTTTTAATCACATTTCTCTAGCTATGCATGGACAAATAGTTTTGCCATAAATCGAATAATATGAAATTTTATTTGAAATGAAATTTTATTCCCAGCCGCGGCCGACCAAGAGCAGTTGAAGCTACTAAAATCCATCCATATTGATGAAATCCAGTTTATAAAAGAATACAATCAGAAAAAATCAGAACTTACTTGGTTTCTTTACTTCTGGCATTGTATCACTTTAATTAAAATAAGCTATGACTAGATTTGTTGGGCGCTATGACTAGGTTTTGAGTTTGTTCGAGTTTAAAATTATAGTCGTTAGGTTTTTTCGAATTATCTGCGCGCAAGTCTGCGCATAGCGTTGCCCATAGACTGAGTATTGTAACGTTTTCCTTAACTACGATATGTCATAAGGTAGTCAATGTAATCTGTAAAGATTTAATCAGCAATCATGTTATATATCTAAATCTAGTAGTTGAAACTTTGTCGTATTTGAATTGATTACTTATCTACAAAAGGCGTTTAGATACTTTTTAACTTATGTAACTTGCTAGTTTTCTTCAAAGTAGGAGTTTTGGTGAAGATATAAGGCGTTGCGCATAGAGTGAGTGTTGTTTTCCTTAACTAGGTACGATATATCATAAGGTAGGCAATGCAATCTGTAAAGATTTAACCAGCAATCATGTTACCAGTATGTATCAAATTCTAATAGTTGACACTTTGTCATGTTTGAATTGATTATTACTTATCTACAAAAAGCGTTAGATACTTTTTAACTTATGTAGTTATGTAACTTGCTAGTTTTCTTCAAAGTAGGAGTTTTGGCCAAAATCCGAAATCGCAGTTTACACTGTACCTAATAAGTAATACCACATTGACATTTGGTGTTGACAAATATATCGGCTATTTTCATGTAACATCAAAACTAAACAATAGATAAATTAGACCAAAATACTAAGTATTTCATCAATAATTTTACAACGATGCCTTGGTTTATCATTATAAGGTAATACATTGAGCGATACCTTACCTACACTAATAGTGTAACAATTGGGTATAATATAGTTTTATTGCGAGATTAAGAGTGATTATACAATGTGGCCAGCTACTGGCGAACACATTAACATCCTACCTCAATGTGAGTTAATGTTATACGAGGACTCTCTTCCTTGCGGGAACATACTTAGTTCAGAGCCGGTAACCACTACCAATTTTTAATTTGTAGTTGAACATGATATTGGGACCCAAAAACTGCCTGATGACAGTGGTGCAGACCATCTACTTCAGCCTTATGACGTCATCAAAATGGTTCCCGCGACTCGTTGCGAATACTACATATCTCACCCAAACTATGTATTACAAATATTTTGTGAGGGGAAAATTAAACGCAATTGTAGAAAGCGGATTAAAATTACTTCATTTAGTCTATACAGTGTGTTCCAAGATATACACTACTGTTTAAGAGCTATTTAATTAAAATAAATAATTCATCTCAGATTATCATAAATTGACAGGCATTCAGATGAAATCCAGTAATACTGATATGGGACGATGACGGGACATAATTTTTAAGTTGTTTTTCTGAGCTCGTGGCATTGTTTTTTACCCGACTACGGCAACGCAAAAGAGGATTATGATTTTGACCGGTATGTATGTATATATGTATGTATGTATGTTAATTTGTTCGTCATAACTTCTAAAGTACTCATTATAATTTGACAAACGATGTGTCATTCGAATCGTGATGTCGTTACAACAAATTGAACACGGCGCTCTCTAGAGGACATGAAGTCACGAACCAAAAAAATAAAATTTTAAGGGCTTAGTTACCACATTTGAAATATATAAATATAGTTAGCTTTTGCACCCGGCTTTGCTTGCATGCACCCGATAAAACATTAATTTATCGGGTACATCGAACTACGAAACTCCGAATCTACAAGCGCTTTGGATTCTATCCGCGCGTTACCCGACTACGACGATACAAGAAGGATTTTGCAAAAGGTTTGGCCGCTACACAGGATGTTTTTTTATATGACCTGCAATATTTTACAACGTAAATAGGTACATAGGTCGTACCATGGTTCCTAACAACAAATGTCGCTATCTCCACAGATTATATAATAGTTCTTACGAACAGATACTTAATTTATCTCTCAAAGAAAACGCAAATACTTACCGTTTTGATACCTACGCAAAAATATAAAGGAGTGACCTTCAACGCGCCGCTGCCCGCACCGCGCGCACCTGCACTGCACAACGCTAGGGTTGCCGACGCTTAGTAATGATTAGTCAACTACTCAATTTAGTTATGTTTATTTTGTTGTGTGTTGAACACGTTACTGTTATGACATTAAAAAAAATCTATGAAACAGCACTTGTAAAGTACTGTTTTATCTATCAAGAGTAATCGAATGCAATGTCGACCTTCTCAGTATATACAACAACAACAACAACAACAACTCAATACTCAAGTAACTAACTAGCGCGGTTAGTAACCCGATAGCCACGTTTGTTTTACCCTTTTCCTGTCACTTATTTTTTTATTACACGAGTTAACTCCTCTGGAGTTGCAGGTGTACATAGGCTACGGAGACTGCTTAACATCAGGCCCGCGTATGCTTGTTTGCCACCGACGTAGTATAAAAAAAAATGCTAGAAGTTGCACCATACACCGGACTACGCGAACAGGTGAGCATAACTCAAAACCATACTCAGGTGTCAGCTATAGTATTCACAACGTGCAACGCCTATCCTTTCATCACAATGACTTATAAAAGTGACCTCCGCTGGCCCACACAACAGCCGTGTCAACCAGAGGTCATGTTATACTATTGAGTAATGGTCAGTATGACCACTTGACTGTCTACCTCACCTCGAACAGATAGTACACGATATTTGATTTTTAATCAACCTAGTTTTCGCAAAGCGTCTTGGTTAAAACTAGTTTGAAGAGGAAATACAATCTGAGCCCCTTCTCAGATTTGAGAATTTTAGGTACCGTAAAATGGGGTGAGTAGGAGCAAAACTGACATTCAAACCTCGATAACATTTTATTTTTACATGTGCACACTGAATGGCGTATATAATAAGTGTTCCGGACGTTTGTATTTTAGTTTTTATTTTATTTTGGGTAGTTCCATTTCATAGCTTTGACGATAAACAGGAAAACCCACCTCACCCCGTAGTCCCTCGTAAGTGAGATAGGTTTTCATACAAAGGTGAGTTTGGAAGATTGTTGGATCGTTTTTTTTTATTATGAGTATTACTATAACTCCATTTTAAATTGGAATACATTATTTTTGTAGCAGTAGCCTTAAAAACCCATCTCACCCCCTTTCAATCCTTCTCTCCCCATTCATAACCCAACTCTCCCGGCGAACCCTATTCACCCCATTTTACGGTACTTAAATATCTGCGTTGCGCTTACGGGGGCGGCTCCTAAAATTAGTGTGATAAGGACAACTGAGGGCCTACCGCGAAAACCGAAATTCGCAAATTGCGGGGATCTTTCTCTTTTACTACCATGAAGGTGTAATAAGAGTGACAGAGAAAGACACCCGTAATTTGCGAACTTCGATTTTCGCGTTTATAGCCCTGTAGTTTAAGCGAAAAATCTCAGAAATCGAGGTTTTGTTCAGGACATTTTCCTCCTCCAAAACTAACGGAATGAGAGAGAGATATTATGTGTGTCTGTCGGTTTTGATTTTTGCGTTTATTAATTGTTGCCGATTTTGTATGCCAGGCGTCTGTTTACGGAGCATTTATTTGGCTGTTTTTAGCGGTTTTTAAAGTTGTTATAAAAGACACAGGGATTGGTAATATCATATATAGGTACAAGGTCAAAATTTAGAGAGGAAAATGTCGAAAACGTTTGTATGGAAAAATAACCACTAAATGTTTCCTCTTAACTGCATTTTACACTGTGTCTTGAAGAAAACTAGTGCCATGCCCTTCCAATAGAATTTTATTCACGGCAATGTCGCTCTGCGTTGCATTGCTATCGAGTTTCCAACAATGCTTGGACGAATATTAAATATTTGGTAGAACTTATATTGAAATAATGAATACCTATCTGTTTTGCCGTTCTTTGGCGGACTTCGGAGTATTGAAAATATTGAAATATAACACGTCGTAGTAGTAGTTTTTCAATTCCTTTCCTTCCGCGACGAAAAAATAAAGGAGATTGCGTCCGTAACTAGTGTACGAGCAAGTATGCCATGTACCTATAGACCTGTAGGGCTAAGATGGTCGGTTTTTGTTTCGGTCGGTTGTTAGCAAATATGTAAAAGCGAAATATATTTAAATATATATTTAAAATATATTTTTACCCAATTTTCGGAAGGGCTGTGATTTTAACAAGCCAATTAGGCTATGTATGTATGTGTTGTATGTTTGTGCAGTGTAATGCCCCGTACCATCAAATGTCCGGTAAAAATGTCCGTATAATGACCATTAGGGTCGACATTTAGTTTCATTATAGTGCTTTAATCATTAGTTCAAATCCAAATGCAACTATTTATTGTTAAACATTGTCAAAAGTGCTTGCTTATTGCGTAGTTAGCTATTTATAATTTGTCTTGTAAGTGACAGACATTTTAATTCCTTAGACAATAACGATCCTTTAAACCGAAATGGGTTAGTTAGACGCGGGTGATATACCTAAACTACATTTTGAATCAACTATGAGACCAATTCGAACGTGCACTTAACATCAAAACCTTGTCTAAATAATGTTATTTATTTATAATTAGCTCGTTTATTTCGCTGGGATTTGTCCGTAATGCGCGTTGTGCGTTGAGATGCACGGGCGAATGAGAACAGAAGTAAATTACTTGTTTAGATATCGTTTTTATGTCAGTTTTAAGTTTGAATTGGCCTCTTTGAAAAAGGTTTTTTTATCGTGAAACCGTAGTCCTACCACAAAGCAGTAACTACTTTTTTCTTCTGTCTTCGAGTACGCCACTTATCCCGCAGGGTGGGCGGGACATGTAGCCAGACAGAGTGATGGCAGGTGGGACAAAATGTTAACGGAATGGTGGCCGCTTTCAGACGAAAGGAGTGCCTGGCGTCCGTTGGCTCGTTTGGTGGACGACATTCGGAAGACTGCGGGTCACTTCTGGATGAGATTGGCTCTGGACCGGGAAGCAGTAATTTATCTAGCAGTGTCAAAATCAGCCTAACTTAACAACCAGGTAACTTACCTACTCATACCAACAAACTCTGAAGCTTCTGCTAGTCGCATTCCGTGTTATGAAATAAAATTTCAAAATGTATTGAATTTCTCCCTTAGATTCATTTATTTTGGTGGACAGAAACAACAATGGAAAATGGCGAAAAAAGTTTTTTTTAGGGTTCCGTACCCAAAGGGTAAAAACAGGACCCTATTACTAAGACTCCGCTGTCCGTCTGTCCGTTTCTCTGTCACCAGGCTGTATCTCATAAACCTTGATACCTAGACAGTTGAAATTTTCACAGATGATGTATTTCTGTTGCCGCTGTAACAACAAGTACTAAAAAGTACGGAACCCTCGGTGCGCGAGCCGACTCGCACTTGGCCGGTTTTTTAATGTTATATTTTTAATAGTATTAAACCAGTCACATACAAACAGTATATACAACCTATTAAATACGATAAAACTTTTCCTCGACCTAATTAAAGGTGATAACAGGCAAAAAAAACTTGAACTTGTTACATTTTTATTTGATACTTATAAAACAGTTTACAATTATAATAAGACTAGTAATTAATTAAGAAATAAATTATGTCCTACATATTTATCTATGTTAATATTCTTTCAGTGGATTTTATTTCACTTTTTCAGTTTTTTCTGCGTCTGTAAAAATAAACATACTTTAATAAGTTTAACCTACAACACATGACAATTCATAACTATTTATTGGTAAAATATATAAAAAAATACAATACGGGCGATAAATTAAACCAGATATAGAATTTATCCGTGTAATCGTTAATTATTTTTTTAAAGTTACATTCAACTAATTATGACCCCGTAATTATTTTTTGAAAATTGACCGAGCAGCAATGTACTGCAAACATTACGAGACATAACATGCATGACATTAGTGTCGCTTAACTTCAAACTCGGGTAAATCCAATCGACCCTCTCAGCAAATATCTACCCTATTACCTTTTCTTAACACCATAATCGCATAATCTGACAGATGGATTTACTTACCCGAGTTTCAAGTTATGCGACTCATTACGGGATACGAGTTTTTTATAGTAACTGCCAACAAGCGTTGCCAGTTACTTTAAAAAGCTCGTATCTCTAAACTTTTGTATTGCGGGCCGAATTATTTTGTAGGGTTAATATTTTCGTTGTATTTCTAAGTAAAATTTATCTTCGTATAGTTCTTTGGTCCTATGCTAACCACAGTTTAAATATTCGCCCGTATTGAATTTACACACCGTTTTTTAGGGTTCCGTACCTCAAAAGGAAAAAATGGAACCCTTATAGGATCGTCTGTCTGTCTGTCCGTCTGTCACAGCCTATTTTCTCGGAAACTACTGGACCAATTAGGTTGAAATTTGGTACAGATAATATGTAAGTTTGTGACCCAAAGATGGACATGTAACGTAAATAAATAAAATTTAAACATGGGGTCCACTTTTGGGGGGTAAATGAGAAAATTAAACAATAAAGTTTTTCAAAATATATCGTGTTACATATCGTATAAAAGAGCTCAGAAACTCAAATATATATATTTTGTAATTTTAGGATAAACAGTTTAGAAGTTATTCAAGAAAATATACAAAAAATGACCATTCCCCCCCTTTATCTCCGAAACTACTAGGTCTAAAATTTTGAAAATAAATAAATAATATAGTTATTTAACTATAGATCACAGAAAAACCTATTAAAAATGTGTAGTCAAGCGTGAGTCGGACTTAATTACTTAGTTTATGATCCGACCACTACGGGTTTTTAAAAGACATTTCACATAAAAAATCATTGTATAAATTGTGTAATGTACGGAACCCTAATTGTGTAATCTAAAGAAACTCATGTTTTTTTACAAACATGAGTTTCTTTAGATTCTGCTGTCTGATGTGTCGTTAGCGACACATAGTGTATTAAAATATTCTAAATAAACGGGCCAGTATTTTAACAATTGGAAATCCAGAAATCGATTCCCATTCTGTCGCCTATTTAACTTCAGTTAAGTAAAAATAAAATGTCCTTACCAGTAGAATTTTCGACGTTTTTCTCTGTCTTGGGTTCGTTCCACGACTGCCGAATACTGGTTCCGAAAATGAGGAAGATGGTATTTCCGAAGATGTATATAAATGAGGACAGGTAGAACACCCTCCGCCATTCTGCCGCGTCACTCTGAAATAAAACATTGGTCAATGATCGAATACGATAACCGTGGAAGCGAAACGTAATCTTGTTTGCTTTTCCCCCTTGCGACAGATTTGTGAGAATTACAGCGCACAGCCTTTCTTTGGGTGTTACCACACCAATCGATCGATGGTAGAACGTGGTAACACCCAAAAAAAGTCTGTGCGCTGTCCATTCCTTTCCATTCTCATGCCCCGAATCAGCGGTTTTCGTGTATAATCTGCACCTACTTGTAGCGCGCCCTGCGTGATTCATAGGATTTAATATCACATGATATTTGTAATATTTTTTTTCTTTAAATTGTACCAAAATTTTCAGTTGTAAGCCATTATCATTATCATCATTCGCTCGCCCTTTTCCTATTCCAGAGGTGCCTCAGTCGTTCGTCATTTCATCATTCACCTGTTTTCGATTTATGTCATCTCTAACGCAGTTTATCCACAAATTCCTTGGTTTTCTTTTCCTTCTTACATCACTGCGACGTCGACATCAGAAAAGAACAGCTGTTGCTTGATTTCAATTATTATTTATTTTTGTCAAGGTTGAGGATAATTATGTAGGTAGTTAAACTATTATTTATTATAAATTTAATAATAAATTTGAAGAGTCACCTCGTCTTTAATAATAGCTCCAGCGGCTAATGGCGCAATAACGGACATAAAGTTCGCAAGGGTATTCGTGATGCCAAGCATAGTTCCCGCAAAATTGGGCGCCATGTCCAGATGAACAAGCTGAAATGTTAAAGACAAATAAGTCAATTTTATTTTTCAAAACTAAAATCTCGCTTTGGCCGCCGTTGGGTGCACATCCACATTGTTAGTATTATTATTTGACGCCTATCGTGTCCCACTGATGGGCAAAGCCCAGCTCCCCCCCAATTACTCCACTGTATTTGTATTTCCTTTTGTTTACATGGCCCAAAATAGACAGTCATTTTAAAATATATCTTCTTGCATCAACTGCTAACTATAATATTATTATGGCAAATTATTTGGCAATCTATACACTTATTCGAGGTGGGCACGAAATCGTTACTGTTTTTGCATAGAAAGTGATTTGGCAAGGATAATTGCCTTACCATGAAGCCAGTGAAGTGTCCTACGTTGAGTCCTACCACGGCAGACAGTATACTGACTGCTAGGGTTATGTTAGTAGCTGGCACATATGCTAATCCAATCAAGGCCAACGCAGGGCCTATGAAACCTGCAGACAAAAACAAAGGTAGTAACTAGGTAAGGTAGGTAGGGTTCTTTATAACTCTAGAATACTTGATGATGACTTGGAATGTCTTTTTCAGCTAGCTACATATTTCCAAGTAAGGTTTAGTTTTGATCTAAATAAGTTACTGGCCATAGACTTACCATTACCACATACAGTTTATGTCATTCCATTTCTGCATATTAGCAAATGAATACTTACATGCGATATTATTTATTAATGATGCAAAACAAATATTACCAATGCTATTGCTAATCTTCCTGGCAACAGTAGTGCTGACCCAGCCCTTACCAAGGGCATAATCAGATATGAAGCCAACGGGAAAACTGAGGATGTATTTGACGATGTAAGGGGTGGCCGACAATACACCAGTCTGAAAAAAGAAATGTATTTCTAAAATTCCTCAATCGTCTTCATATCTATATCGCGGCATTGACGGCAAAAAGCGAACAGTATAGTTAATGTTTAGATACAGAATACGTAACACCAAATGGCAAACGAAACACCAATGTATATTTCCCTAACTATGTCATATCATTATATAATACATAACTGTATATACAAAATTTTTGGGACTTATCATGAAGTGAACCAATGATGTTGGGGATAACTCATAGTAATAGGCGTTCAATATAACAAGATAATGAAATGTGAAAACGTATTCGTATTAACAAATTCTGTATTATATAATCCATAAACATTTTTCAAGGTAATATATTTTACATAGGTACCGCTTTAATGTTGACTCCGAGAACTTGACTCATGTAAGACGGTATCTCGGTCATCAGGGTCCAGGATCCCCAGTTTTGGCAACAGTGCACGATGATAAGACTGATGAACGGCATGGATGTCAACAATGATATCCATGGCGTTGGAAGTGACTGGAATTCATAATTAAAAAAATAAAAAAAATATTATAAATAAAATAATAAAATATATTTTAATAAAACTAACCTTTTTGCCTCCAACTTGACCAAGAGAAGTCTGAATATACAGCTTCTCTTCTTCACTTATCAACTTCGAGTTTTGAGGTTCTCCTGCTCCGATAAACATATATATTAGGGTCCAAATGGCTCCACATGTACCAACAAAGTAGAAAATGGCAGCCCAGCCCCAATAGTCTGCCAGGAAGCCGGCTGATATCAGCATGACTGCTGTACCCAGTTGAGCTCCTGGGAAAGATTTAACAAATCTTGAATGAATCGTTTAACGTAGAAATGCTTTTTACATCATGATATAACACATATCCATAAACCAGTGAGAAAGCAGTAATAAAAGCAAAGAACATAAAAAATATTTCATCAGTTAATTTTCATCTTGTTACCACGCTTTGTAAATTGACATTACGTGTTTGATTTTACAGTAAACCATTAAACTTTTGATGAGCTACAACGCCATTCTAATCACTTATCTTGATGTATGTTGTACGTTTTATCAGTTACTAAAATATTGTACCATCCCTTCGTGTGCTCGACGCCATTTTGCACATATCTAGACATATGACGTTCTTCCGCTGCTGTCAGGAAGGAATATCGGCTCGTCTACCACTGTCCCGCAGCGGGACATTTTTAGGTTCTCTCTCTTGACAGAAAATTGAGTGTCAAAAATAGATTCTTCACTGCTCTAACATATAACAATGCGAGATAGTTAGACAAGGATAGGCTACATTTGGTCAGTATCATCAACAAACTTTTAAGCTTATAGAAACTTCATAATTCCGTGTTTAATTGGGCGATGGTGCATTGGCCCGCCTAATCCGTGGCAGACGCGGCAAAATATGAAAAATGTAGAAGCGGCCGTTTTATTTAACTCCCGCTGCGGGAATTTGGCAGTTTTGGCACACGTAGAGTTGATTTCACAATCATCACACAGTATTTCCTATGGGCATAAATTAAACTTTTTGCCTTATTTTGCTTCATTTACTTTTTGATACCTACCTAAAAATAATAATTTGACTAGAATAACTGATTACTTAAATTAATTTACCTGCATAAATAAATGTCCCTAACCGACTTTTTTCTTCTAAAGGCACCCATTTTCCGATAAGGTTGTGCATGCATGGATAAACGAATCCTTGGGCTAAACCTTGCAGCACCCGACAGGCGCATACGGCGTACCATCCACCCTGAAATTAAGAGATTATTTTGATTTCTGCACTTAAATCCTCCACTTTTACACATAGTACTTATGCAACAAAATTCGTTTGCCTGATGTCGTTTAATTACATTCCGGTGTACTCCGTCAGCCTTAGATATGCTAATAACAGAAGAATTTAAAAGATATGTATATATTTGAACAGCATGTACCTATACTCAGCGTAAAAAATTTTCTACATTAATATTGTGTTTTTTCTGAAACGTCCTTGTAACTTTTAGTAAGTTGATAATATCAAAAAATAAGAATTTAAGTCGAATATACCTACCCGTAAAAAGCAATGGTCAGAGGACCAGACTACTAATCCTAAATATGTACCTACAAATTAACCAGATTTTACCGGAAACTTATGATGTAGGTACGCTGAGCATAAATGGGGGTCAAATCGGTAGCCAAGGTAAAATCGGTGGCTCAATCATTGGACTTCGTTTGATCCCTAAAGTGTACAGTACACATTGCTTACGTACGCTTGACACCCTTGTAAGTATAATAAACATTACCAAATGATAACAATATCTCATGAGTCATGGTATATAAAAATAAAAATAAAAAAACTACTCACGCGAGCTACTGACGTATTGATAAGGGATCACAATTAAGGAGCATTGGCGTAAGGGCATTTAAGCAAGATCATTTAGTTTATTATCTAAAATATGACATATTGTTTGCCTGAGGATGGATTCCCAAATAATCCGAAACATGTCGCCAAAAGCGACTAAAAATAATAGTGAGTAAAAACCGTACTGATAAATATTATGACATATTGTGTACATTTACACGTAAGTTGTAAATTCAAGTGCGGGGTCAATTAATAAAAATTAATCTATAAGAATTAAAATCTTTATTATAGCTAGGAATCAGAATTTAGAGGATCTTCAATAATAGGGGTCCCTTGGTTTGAAATAATTATTGAAAGTCATAATGTAATGATTGTCATATTATCATTAGTCATAATTCTGAAACCGTTAACTTTTCAGGATTTTCCTCGGGTTATCCTATAGATAGGTTAGGTTAGGTTTGTTTTATGGCAATTCTGAAAAGTTACGCGTTTCTGAGAAAAATTAAATTATGACTAATGATAATATGACAACCATTACATTATGACTTTCAATAATTATGTCAAACAATAGAGACCCTCTTCAATAATTATAAATGATGACAGCAGTCACCAGAATTAGATAGAAATTTGACACCTAACCTAACGCCATATGTGATGATTGAGGCCTGCTGCTAATCAGGAAACTCGAGACAGTTCTTAAGTTCGGTCTATTTTGAAGTAAATACAAAACTTACGTAAACTGCAGCAGTTGGCAGAATCAGAGAGATGATGGAGTTGGCTCCAATGCTAATGCCGACGAGGACACTGCCGCCGATTTTATCAGCTAGGAGGCCGCCAGGAATCTGAAGAATCACATAGCCCCAGAAGAAAGAAGACAATATCACGCTCTGAATTTGCATATTCCAGTCGAATGTCTGAAAATAATACAGATTTGTTAAGTATGTACCTATTTTGTTAGGACCATTTGACAGTTACGTGATTGTGGCACACTTTTGCTGCCTTTTCCTTCTCTGTTTTTAAGGAAAACGTGTGCATCCGATTATAAGTAATAAACATGAGCGACGGTACGCATATTATAATTACAAAACGTAGTACCTACTGATATGCAACAAACTTGTAATATTTGATTGCCCTCATCGACTTTAATGCTTGAATTAAAATTTCGTAAACTAACTATAACTATGATCTCTACTCTCTACTATCTTTTTACGTTAATTATGGTCTATATAACAACAGCCATAGCATGCTTAGGTTAACTAAAAAATTTAACTGAAAAACTCACGTTTTCCACAGAAGAGTCTGTCATGGCGACGATAGCCATGCTCATGTTTACCCTCATGGCGAAGGCCAACAGCATCGCAAAGAACAGCATCACACATTGTACGTGCCGGATGCCTAACGCCGCTTCTGAAATTAAGTAATTCAATGTTATAGCCCGAGAGCTGGTAGGTAGACATTTTGGAGTAGGTCCTTGAGGCAAGCTGAAAATTTGCCTGATTCTTCTCCTATCATTCCCTAACTCAGCACTGCAGGTCTGGCTTAACTAAATCAAACTTTATATTATTAAAGATTTTTTTTGGTCCCAAAAAAGGTTTTTGAGGCAATCTGTCATTTTACAGGTTAAAGCTAAGTACCTAAATAGTCATAAAAATAATAAACCCGAATATCACCAAATGGTCGGGTCTTGACCTTGCCAGAAGCGTGCAATAGTACATTTCGATGCTAGTGCGGAAAGTATGTCACTACTTCACGAGTACCGAGGGACGAGTGAAGAATGACATTTCCGCACGTGTATCGAACGACGTTTTTTAATACAGTTGCGAAAAATAATAAAAACAACAAGTAAGGAATAAAAACTTTGGAAACTTAAAACGCCTCTTAGTAGGTAGTGAAAGTAAGAAAAAACGCCTCTTCTTTGACCGGCGTTTCGGCAGCTATTCCGTTCCATTCAGACAACTTATTAAGAACGGTTTTTCAATATTCAATATTAAAAAATAAACGTGTTATAATGATGATGAGGTAACTAATTAAATTATAAAATATGTATATTTTTCGTATTCTTACATTAACAGTAGGTTTTTATGTTGATTACGTCGTTTAAAGGAAACTAATATTAATACTCATCAATAAGTAGTCATGAATTGGAACAAGTATAAATTTAAAAAAATTGGAAAAGTAAAAAGCACTAGTTCGCGAAAACCAACTATCCGCACGCTAAACAGCTACGTAAAGTAGCACTTTTTGAGCAACTGTATTAAAAAATAGTTATTTACGATACAAGTGCGGAAAAGAGGAAATTCGAAACGAGTGGCGATAAATTAAAACACGACCGCAGGGAGTGTTTTAAATCGACACGAGTTGCGAATTACCTTTTCGCACGTGTATCGTACAACGTTTTACAGTACATATGGCACTTTAAACTTTCGACATATGCACGAAAAGTGCCCATTCACCATATGTACTGTAAAATATTTTTTCAAAAAATTCCAAAAACGGTTCTTGAGGCAGTCTGTATTTTTTACAGATTAAAGTTAAGTATCTAAATAATCATAAAAAAATAAGCCAGCACATTTGGTCGGGTCTTTATCCTTGCCAGAAAATCTAGAAAGTAACGCATAATTTTGCGTGCAAGTAAGCACTTGCACGCAAAATTAAGTTTGTCTACTATACAAATTACAAAGCATTACAAAGTTATTTTTGTAGTGCAGTAAATTAAAGATCAGGTACTCACCAAGTAGGATGTACAATGTGATTGTAACTATGAGGCTAGTGTATATTTATGATATGTGTATAGTATGAGTATCGGTGAGGATAGTTCTATTAAAAGTTGAAATGAAATGAAATTATTTTAATGTTGATTTTAAAATGTTAATATTAAGGTAAAAAGGCAACTTTTTATAACACTGATTACATCTGTCGTTCACTAACTAGTTAAAATAATTTTACCTGAAACTCAATAAATTAGTTGTGTTACCTCGCTACTTGTTCTGTTCTGCAAAATTTCTGACTTGCCTACATAATACGATTAGGTAGGAAAAACTATAACATAGATAAATACCTACCTAGGTCTTACTGTAACTAACAAATATGGACTATATTTTGTGTGAAATAGATATAAATATCGATTGATTTATAATTGCGTAGAGTCGGACCAAGCTTACTCTGCATGGCATTTGCAATAACAAAGTGTGGCAATGTCATGGCTGCTACATAATGAAAGGCATTAAAATACGTGTGGGTTTAAGAAACGAACGAAGTGAGTTTCTTAATAGGACCACACGAGTGTTTAAATGCCTAATTATGTACAGTTACATTACACACATATTATAAACTTTATATGATAATATATTCACTAACCTCATTTACACCCAACATTCGGGCACCGTTGCGCTCTTGCGGAACTTGCGGATATGATATGGCATCTTCTAAATATCTTTATCGCTCATTTTATACGAAACTTTTGCTATAGTTAGTTTAAAAACAACAAAACAAATTAAATTTTTATTTAAGGTGCCCACTGATTACCACTTCGCCGGACGATATCGGCCTGTCAGTTGTTCGGAACTGTTAATTTTTTGTTCTAACTGACAGGCTGATATCGTCCGGCGGACTGATAATCAGTGGGCCCCTTTAGAGTGTGCGGAAAGAGAAGAGTTGTGAAATGGGAACCAATACATTCTACGACTCTTCAAGTCTTCACTTTCCGCACAGACTCTACAAACTAATTAAAATATAAACTATACGTCAAATGGCGGCAAATGAAAACTTTTTTCACCCAAGTCAAGCATTCCTAGTTTTTTTTAATTCAGAGACAAACTAGAGTCGGGGTCGATTGCCATATCGTTCGATGCAAACAACTAACATTTCATTTCGAATAAAACGTCATCTCGACAGATATTAGAATAGAGGTCGAATCAAAATGCTTTTTTTTTTAGAGATGTTCGAAATTTGAATAACATTACCAAATCGATTTTGATTTAATAATGAAGGTTAAACAAATCTTGTCGGTTTAAGCAGTTCTAGCAAATTTAAAAATGTAGGGGTAGAGGTTATCCTCCCATAGAAATTTTAAATTTCGCACCTTTTTCTACTATACGATTTGCTTGACCATCTTTATTACAACACTTTCACAGATAAGAAATTTGAACAAGTTTGGGAACTAATCAAATTATTTTATTAAATATTTTGATTTGTGTTATTTTTAAGTAATCACACTACTATCCGGCCTTCACCACTGGAGTGCTTTGTCACATTTTCTTTAATATATGACATCTATTACAGTTTTTAAGATAAGAAATTTGTTGTAACAAAATAGTTGATCTAATGTTGGCCATTATTTACTGATTTTGAATACATCATAGAGGATATATGATATGTGGGTAGATAAAATGTTTTAATATTTTTTGGAAGTTTAGCGTTTAGCATTCATTTAGAAATGTAACTAACCGACCTCCAGTTAAGAGGTTATCGTATAAATGTTACTTACATTTCATCAAAGAAATCCAGTTTATAAAAGAATACAATCAGAAAATCACAACTTACTTGGTTTTTTTACTTCTGGCATTGTATCACTTTAATTAAAAAACGTTTATGACTAGAATTGTATACCAAGTTTGTTTATGTTTGTTCGAGTTTAAAATTATAATCGTTAGGTTTTTTTCGAATTATATGCGCGCGAGTCTGCGCACAGCGTTGCGCATAAACTGAGTATTGTTTTCTTTAACTACGAATATATCAAGGTAGTCAATGCAATCCGTAAAGATTTAATCAGTAATGTTATGTATCAACATCTAATACCTAGTTGACACTTTGTCGTATTTGAATTGCTTATGATTACTTATCTATAAAAGGCGTTTAGATATTTTTTAACTTATGTAACTTGCTAGTTTTCTTCAAAGTAGGAGTTTTGGTGAAGATCAGAAATCGCGGTTTACACTGTACATACCTAATAAGTAATACGACGATGTTTGACCACATTGACGTTTGGTGTTGACAAATATAACGGTTATTTTCATGTAACATCAAAACTTAACAATATATAAATTAAACCAAAATACTTACATCAATAATAAAATTTTACAACGATGCATTGGTTTATAATTATTATAAGGTAATGTATTAAGCGATACTTACTTACACTAATAATAGTGTAATATGTAAGTATAATATGTGGTATTTTCTATAAAAAGGGACCTTATTGTCGATGGCGCTTACGCCATTATAAACGATGCTCCGATATAAATACAATGACGCGCGATGGTGTGCGGCGTAAGCGCCATCGACAATAAGGTCCCTTTTCATAGAAAATGCCCCATATGAAGGGTACACGGAAAAAACATGTCTAGTCACTTTTTTCGGAAAATGAGATTTTCATCTCAAAATATAGAGCTCTTAAGGAACTATTAGTTATATCTTTTGCTACCACTGTATAATATATATAATCGAACTATCGTGAGACATATTTCAAAATATTTAGATCAGTATGGTTTCACTCACTATTGTTTTTAATCGCTTTTGGCGACATGTTTCGGATTCGTCGGGAATCCGTCCTCAGGCACGAGTGTCCGCGGCGGTTGTGCTCCGTGCGAGGGCGGGGGGCGCGGGGCAGTTCGCAGCTGGAGTCGTCAAGTGAAGGTCTGGTGGGGCGGCTGTATCGACCGAATTCCAGCACACTGCACTCACTATGTCCACGCGATCGTCACAACGCACTTCCCGCTTGACCCTAGGCATTATAGGCTTCCATGCAGGTGGCAACATCCACCATGGACGTTTAATAAACCGTACTGATCTAAATATGCCTTTCATTATGTAGCAGTCACAATCATAAACTACTATTAATGGTTTTGGATATCGATTTTTTCATGTGTCTCTCCTGTCGTCAACGGCGAGATGCGATGCGAGATAAGATACTTAACAGTGACATAATAAGATTAAAGATTCACGACAGCGAATGTTTAGTTTATTATCAAAATAAATAATTCTCAGATTATCATAAATTGACAGGCGATCAGATGATTCCAGTAACATTGATAAGATATCATATGGGAAGATGACATAATTTATAAGTTCCTTTTCTGAGCTCGTGACATTGTTTTTTAAACTACTTCATTTATCTATTTAGGTACCTATTTAAAAAGTAAAGTTATTATGGTGGCTCACAAGTCAGTTTGTTCGATTTTACATGTCAAAATAAGGAGCGTAGCTAGAGGATATGGCGCCCGGGGCAGTCACCAAATTTGCGCCCCCTGACGACTGACACAAGTTTCCCTGCTGCTGCCTTTTGCCCATTTTAGCGCCCCCCATTGGATGCCGCCCGGGGCACTTGCCCCACACTGCCCCCCCTAGTTACGCCACTGGTCAAAATATTCACTTTACTTCGCACACACCTTTAAACTTCTTCACAAATTTAATTTAATTTCTGATATTTTACAATAAATATTATAAAAACAAGTTGGCACCAGCGTTCATTCCAAACCCTCCTCTCCGCTCTCCGTTCTCCGGTTTGGAAGCCGCACGTTTTACCACTTGACAACTATCCTGTGTGCCAACATGTCAATCAAACTAGAGTACTTGTTTAGGATAAAACAGTAATATCTATTTTAACTTTTAAAATGTTTATCAGATCGTTTTCATGGGTTTAGGCGGAGTATGTCATTCTTCGGAGGTCACTTTCGAGTTAGGTCACGTTCTGAGGACGTCACTTTCTGAGTACGTCACATTCTGAGTTTGTCACTTTCTGAGTTCGTCACATTCTGAGTATGTCACTTTCTGAGAACGCCACTTTCTGAGGACGTCACTTTCTAAGTTGGACACTTTCTGAGTTCTTGCAGGTATACTGATAACTGAACTGCAAGAACTCAGAAAGTGACCAACTCAGACGAACGTTTCGTATATGTTAAGTATCTATATAAAGACCCCGAGGTCTCCTTACACTGGTCTTAAAATGACACACTTAGGAGTTGCCAGCGCTCTATCCAATAGGAACAGGCGATCTGGGTCATAAGTCCGGGCGTATAAGTACTATCCCAATTAGGTCATAACCTCAGAACGTTTGACACCTAGTCGTCGTAAAGCGTTCGGCGTAAAAGCTCAACGTCGGGTGCTCAAACATTTAATGGGTACAGGTCAGGTAGGTAGGATAATTGTTTTAAACAAAAAAATACATTTTCATACAGTCAGGGCCACATTTTCTAGATGTATTTTAGTTTTATTTAGTATAAGTTTTTAGTTTTAATTTAGTTTTATTTTATAGATGTTCGTTTTTATGAAATGTATTGTTATTCTAAAAAAATACCTCTTTTTATATGAATAAAAAAAACATAAAAATATTGGTTCTGTGTACTTAAAAAAATAAGAACAGATTTAATTAAAAATCCGTATATTTACCGTACCTGCTCGTAAAATTAATACTCGGTCAATTATCTTTCAAGTAAACTCTCGAAAGTAAAGTGTTACTGAGTCTAAATTGAATGAAGAATGTTTTAAATTTGAATTTAAAATACATTATTGACGCCCTTTTATCTTTCACAGGCTGACGAATAATATTTATTTACAATTTAATTGGAAACATATACCTATAATAATAATAATAACCAAACCTGTGGTACAGAGCACTGCGGATCGCAAGGCGATATTATTATGAGAGAGCAAGAAGCTACACGGGCGGTTCTACAAGGCCCTAACGGGACCCGATGTAGTTCGCAAATTGCGGGCATTTTTCCCTGTCACTCTAATTACACCTTCATTGGAGTAAAAGAGAAAGATCCCCGCAATTTGCGAATTTCCGTTTTCGCGGTAGCCCCTCTGGTTACGATTTCGAGGTTTTGCCTGTGTAATTGCGGACGAAGTTATGATGACGAACAACTATCGGAAATATATCCTGAAGGACGGTACGGTCGATATATTATTTTGTCGGGCATGCCGCCGTCCCAGAGTCACTCACAGGCCAATTCGAACAATAAGATACATTATTTACTAGTTCTAGAAACGATATGGATTAGATATGTCAGTGTCAAAAATGACATTTTTGTTTGAAGAAACGTCATTTTTGACACTGACATATCTAATCCATATCGTTTCTAGCTCTCTAGTATCTCATTGTTCGAATTGACCTCTCTGGCATATCATCTCCGGTTGTTCTCATCTAGCTAATGGCGAGCTTGCACAGACATAATCTCGCAACCAGGATTATTCACCAGCAACTGGCTCTTCCATACGGCCTTGTGGACTGCGAAGTACCGTACTACAATTACTTACCTGCGCCAGTTCTCGAGAATAAATATAAGGGGACATCTTACACATATCAACTGTTATTATTATTTATAATTTATGTTTTACTTATAACTAAGGTTAGCAGGTTTGTAAAAAAAAATGAAAATTTAATTAATGTCAAATATTTTGCGAATTAAGCTTTCTATCATCATCGTCTTCCTCACGTTGTCCCGGCATTTTGCCACGGCTCATGGAAGCCTGGGGTCCGCTTGGCAAGTTTTCTATCTAATATTTCCATTTTTGTCTGTAACCGCCAAGACTTGACATTATTTAACAATGCATCATTTTTTGCAATGTACCAAAGAGGATACAATAGGTTAGAGCGGTACTGTCCTAGTAAAATTCGTAACCACAGTAAATTCACTGCCATCTATCAACACACTTTAAAACTAAAAATGAAGATTTATAAAAATACGATATTATGTAAATGTAAAATATGGATAAATGTTTTTTTTTTATTTTCATTAATTATTTTTGTGATTTTGACCCATGTTCTTTCATTGATATACGTTAAAATTGTTAAATAACAAACGAAACCGTTAACGCCCTCTATTAGAAAGTAGGCCAAAGGTAGTGGCGCCATCTGATCGAGAATCAAATTTTCGTGATTTTCGAGGCACGTTCCTTAGGCTGTATCCATCTATTACGGAGTTATATCTATCTTTGGTAATACTTATGCCCAAAATGAAAAACAAATAACTTTGACAAGCTGAACTAAAAACAAAAGTTTGAAAAACACTGGCACGATCCAGATCCACCTGTCCGTTTACGATTGCAACATTGATCCTTTTATTTGGAGCGAGTTTTCGACTCGGGGCCCTTTTGATTCCACTGAACAATACCCGTGTCACTCGTATAAAGCCAGTCATACGGCGTGTATAATAGAAACGAACGTATTCTTTGATGTTGATGGCTCTTGGTGCCCCAACCCCAATGGTGCACAAAGATTTAGAGCCCAGTCGGTAGCGATTGGTAAATGGAATGCTTTCAGCTCCCTCTCAATAGAACGGTACCTATGTCGTGAACAAAGCCTAAAAACCTGACGGAGTAGCTACTCTCTATCTACTTTAGCCTAGTCCAAAACACAACCAATACAGTAAGATGAAAACTAGAATTTGACGACCGGTCTGGCCTAGTGGGTAGTGACTAGTGACCTTGCTTATGAAGCCGATAGTCCCGGGTTCGAATCCCGGTAATAAGGGCATTTATTTGTGTGATAAACACAGCTATTTTGTTCCTTAATCATGGGTGTTTTCTGTGTATAAAAGTATGTATTTATCTATTTATAGGATCGTATGTAATGTCTATGTATGTTTGTGGTTATACGTATTTAAGAATGTTTATCTAATAGATACCTATTAAAAAATTGTGTGGTTTGGTTATATTTAAGTCGACTTTTCATATTATTTTTTTCTTTGCCACCTACCGTATATTCTATTCTATTGTCTCCGATACCCAAAGATTGTCTGGTAGAGATCGCTTTTAAGCGATAAGACCGCCTGTTGTTACCTCTATCCAATTATATTTGTTTATGTTTCTGTGCGTTTATTGTAAACTATGTGAGGTGTGCAATAAAGAGTATTGTATTGTATTGTATTGCATTGCATTGCATTGTATTGTATTGTATTGTATTGTATTGTATTGTATTGTATTGTATTGTATTGTATTGTATTGTATTGTATTGTATTGTATTGTATTGTATTGTATTGTATTGTATTGTATTGTATTGTATTGTATTGTATTGTATGTATATCGTCGCCTAGTACCCATAAACTAAAGTAGAAGCTTTTCTTAGTTTGGATCTAGGTCGATCTGTGTAAGATTGTCCCCAAATATTTATTAATTATTTATTAAACCCCTAGATGGTCAGACAACAAAATCACTGAATGTATGCCGTGACACGGTGAAATGTCATCTTGTCAGTTGGATAATAGAGGTTTGTGCTGAAGTACTTACCAAAACAAGACCGATGAAGTAGTGGGCATATTTTTGCTATTATTAAATAGCATGGTACCTACACGGTGATACTCAATCGCATCATTCTATCTGTAAAAAAGTGGTGGTTAAAAACCGATTCTACCTTAAATTAATACCGAGTAGGTATTAGTAGGCAAGAAGCAAGATAAATAAATAATAATAAATAAATATTATAGGACATGCTTACACAGATTGACTAAGTCCAACGGTAAGCCCAAGGAGGCTTGTGTTATGGGTACTCAGACAACGATATACATAATATATAAATACTTAAATACATAGAAAACCCCCATGACTCAGGAACAAATGTCTGTGCTCATCACACAAATAAATGCCCTTACCGGGATTCGAACCCAGGGCCATCGGCTTCACAGGCAGGGTCACTACCCACTAGGCCAGACCGGTCGTCAAGATGAATCTAGACTCGTTCATTTGTATGCTAATTTTATTACCCCGATAAGACTAGGCTTAAGTGATAGGAAAGGGTTAAATTTAAATTAAACAGTATTCACCTAAGCGTAAATGACGTAAAATCTTAAAGAGAAAACAACTGATTTCAAAAACCAATTCGATTTGCCAACATTTTGTTGTGTTTTGCTATTTCATTTCACCTGTAATGTTCATAGAATGTTATCGATAACTATCTTTATTATTTATTTATTACATATATGTATACTTAATTACGTCACATTTAAACACCTCATAATAAAATTACAATTAGGCTGTTAATACTACGGAACTGTGCAATACGAACGAGTTTAAAATGATTTTAAAATGATATTTGTTAATAAAAATTAAAAATTAAAAACCGGCCAAGTGCGAGTCGGACTCGCGAACCAAGGGTTCCGTACATTACACAATTTAAACAATGTTTTTTTTATGTAAAACGTGAGTGTGTGAGAAATGTCTTTAAAAAGCCCGTATGGGTCGGATCAAAAACTAAGTATTTAAGTCCGACTCACGCTTGACTGCACATTTATAATAGGTTTTACTGTGATCTATAGGAAAAGAATTATTTTGTGCATTTTTTTTTCAAAATTTTAGACCCAGTAGTTTCGGAGATAAATTGGTCATTTTTTGCCTATTGTATTGAATAAAACCTAAAATTATAAAAAAATATGTTGGAGATTCTCACAATGAGCTCTTTCATTTGATTTGTAACACGATATAGTTTGAATACCTTTATTTTTTAATTTTCGTATTTACCCCCCCAAAAGTGGCCCCCGTGATTAAAATTCATTTGATTACGTTACATGTCCATCTTTGGGTCACAAACTTACATAATTATGTATACCAAATTTCAACTTAATTGGTCCAGTAGTTGCGGAGAAAATAGGTTGTGACAGACGGACAGACAGACAGACAGACGCACGAGTGATCCTATAAAGGTTCCGTTTTTTCTTTTTGAGGTACGGAACCCTAAAAATGAAAGATAATAGTTCTTTCGTTATATCTTTCAAACTACCCAACTCACTATTAAAATTACATTATAACATGTTTTTTATTGTTAGGTACCTATATAATAAAAGTATACTTTCATTGAGCATAAATTACTGATATCCACAGGTTTGTCGTCAGGACCCAGTGCTTTGTGAAATTCCATTTTCTTTAGTGCCGTTGATATTGAAATATTTTCAAGGAGCTCATCGAATTCCTCCCAGAAGATGTCCTTTTCCACCATAAAACAGCCTACTTGCGGAGCATACGCAGATATTATGTTTAGGGCTGGTTGATTATCTAGAGCTATCTAAAAAGAAGTAACCTATCGCTCTTTCTCTCAATGTTTATGATCCTTTGCTTCAGGTCGCTGTCCGTGTCCGTGGCCAATGTCTCGTGATTTAGAGCTCTTCCACTTGGTCTCTTGGATGCAGCATATGTTTATGCTTCTGTTGTGAAGTATCTGGCTTAACTCAGCGCTGCGACCAGTCATAGTTCCTAAGTTCCATGAACCTAGTCGGAGTTTTTTAGTACTTCTTATTTGCGAATGTTGGTTCTTGTCATTTCCGTCGCTTCGGGGTACGCCCTAGTATTACGCTCAAATGTATTAGCATTCGCATTCATCGCATCCTGGCTCTCCTCGTCGCTTGCGTGGGACGCCCTAGCATTTATCGCATTCTTGTGTTGTTTCGCTGTCATATTTGCACTTGGAGATTAATTTTGACTATGTGTTTTACGGCCGGTTGTCACCTGACGCCAAGATGTGGGTGCCGCCTTTATCCCGTTAAGAGCTCATCCGCCGCCATCCCTTCTGTGCACTCCAGCGCAAGTACACAGCATGACTGAGACCTCTGCTTCGAATATGTCGAAGAAGCTCTCCGCCAGTTTGATAACGGAGTTACCTTCTCCGGCCTGTGTGGTCCGCGGGTGTTATTTTATTTCCCCCCTACCCTTCAGAAAAATACCTGACGGGTAACCCCCTATCCGCCTCCTGGGGACGCGTCCTCTAGGGTGAAAGGCTCTCCTGAGGAGTTTTCTAAGGAAGTTTTCTTTCTGAAATTTGTAAATATATCTACTTCACTTTGATGTGTTATTTGTATTAGGTAATGCGGCAAAAATTATATCGCCGTATATATAACTGAACAGTAGCCAACATAGACAAAATTGCTGTAACGTTTAATTGGTGTCATCAACTCAGCTATGAGCAGCGTAAACGTCAGCACGCGTACATATCCTTGAGACCCATTCCTTGTTTAATGGACATTTTCTAGATAAGATACTTAATGGCTGGCAGTAAACATGGCCTTTATTCTCAAGTCGCTGTCGGGCGCACGTCTCAGAAAAATCGACACCGAAACCGTGCTTGGAGCCCTACCTTTTACAAACTAATAAAAAAAACCTAGACAATTTTCACAAGAGCCACTGATATTTGATGTTTGGTACATACAAAAGTTGCAAAAAACTCATTTTTGTGGCCTTTGAGTAAGTTTTTTACCTTGAGTATGTGCATATTTAATATTGAACATCAGAGCTTTTGTGACCGTAATTTTTACACGTATATTTATGTATATATATATATTATATTTGCTAAAGTCTGTTTGGAAAGAGAAGAGTCGTGGAATGTAATGGGCCCCATACATTCCTCGACTCTCCTCTTTCCGCACAGACTCTACCTAAGTAATATACCGATTTTTGTATGTAATAAATTATCTACCCCATGCATAAACGGATACACTAGATATGTTACTGGTTCACTTTTGGCTCACACTTGCCTGCGGTAGCTAATAACAGAGGCTTTCTTTATTACCACACGTCGAGGGCATATTTATACACGTAATTTTCCGCTTTCCCTAGGGCAGGGAGTGGGATATCCTTCCCGCAAATGCTTTTGCCGGTGGCATATAAATAATCTTATTCAATAGCATCAAAAATAAGCGGGGTGGCGATAGAAGATATAAAACGAGACGGTTCATTGTTACCCATTCTTTTTAAACGTGTATTTTTAATGTCTTTAAACCATATGTTAACACAAATCTTTATAAACCTTAAACATCAAACATCAACATCAAATCATCATCGTATAATGGTTTGAATTATGTTATTGGTAGATTTTAAGCACCTACCGTCCACTCGTGCGATTTTAAATTAAAACTAAGTGTATAAGTTACAATATTTTAAGAGTTGGGGCCAGTTTCTCAAAAGCTTGTAACTTGTAATACAAGCAGGGGCCCGTTTATCAAAAGCTTGTTACTTGTAATACAAGTGGAAGTCCCTTTTTGACAGCTTTTGTTAGAAAAGAACTTTCACTTGTATTACAAGCTACAAGCTTTTGATAAACGGGCCCCGGATGTCACTTTTTGACAGCTTTTGTTAGAAAGGGACTTCCACTTGTATTACAAGCTTTTGAGAAACGGGACCCAGGAGTGAAGTAACGACCTGAATTGCCATTAATTAAAAAATAACGGAAAGCTTTCTAAGACTTTTGTGTTGTAACACGGGATCTATTTTGGTAGCTGCCTAAACTTACCCATTAAAAAAAATCATCGCTTCTAACATGAATAATAAAAAAAAATAAAAAAAAGCCTTTTATTCCTTGCTTGCACTTAAGATTACAGTTTTCATGTTAGTTATTTAAATATTACTATTTTCTAATGTTAGTATATATATTTTTTTTTTTTATAAAGCTAATCTAACATGAATAAATCCATATAAGTAAGTATAAAAGCCTTTAATTTCTATACAAGCAATTTCATTAGACAAGTGATACTTTCAGATAAATAAATCGATAATTTCAGATAATCAGTTAACGCTATAAGTTTGCAATTTTATTGCAACTTAGTTTTTTCATCTGTTCATCTGCTATCCCATGATAAATTAGCTTTTTGTATTAAGTGCTCTACTTACAGTCAAAGTATAAAAAGCAAAACAAATGAAAATGATGTAAAAAATACAATCCCTACCTACTGACATCAATCCAAATAATAATCTAACTGACGTTGCGTGACAGTGATTTTATAAAATACAGCTGGCTACGGCACGTAGTCTTAATACTGTTGTTGTGAAAATTACACTCAAAACACACAAACACACCTTCCATCCTTAGAATTAACCCTTAGAGACATGTTTAATTATAATTAAAGTAGGTAAATGAACCTGTGGACCGAATCGCGTGACATGAAGCATCGCATCGTCGCATGATCGTGCGATTAAAACAGGATAGAGTAGAATGTCAAAATCAACGTTCAATGTGACTGCTTTGATCTACTCTGCAATATTTGTATACAAATTGTAAACGCAATTCTCTCCACGTGTTCGAGTAAAACAATTCGACATTTCTTAATTAGGATTTACGGTTTCCGAATAGATACGAGTACGTAAAGCAATAAGGAGTTTCATTAACAGGCGTTTCCATGGCAAAGAACAGTAATTAACTTTGAAAGAGTACTTGAGCATAGATAAATTATGAGAGGTGGAATGTCACCTGGTTTGGATCTCTTAATCAAACTATCATAATTATTTAAAGTCTATCCTAAGCTAACTCCACCGAATTCGTAGCGAAAGTGTTGTATTGCTACTATAAACTTCATATTATTTTGATAAGAATTTAACCTTGAAATGGAGTTGGGCAGCACAAACTAGTGTGATAGCAGTAGACCAAAAAATTAACGAAGTGGTGCACGATTTCGAATGAAAAAGCGCATGACGTCCGTTAGCCTCCTTTAGGGGACGACGTTCAGAAGATTGCGGGTCACATCTGTATGAGATAAGTAAAGGATCGGGTCAAGTGGCGTACTCGAATCTGAGCAGTTGGTTAGGGTCTGCTCAGCAACGATAAACGGTTGAAATGATATGATGATGACACTCAAAAACATGCCAAAAAGCACAGGATCATGCATTTATTTTAGATGTCATAAATAGAAAAAAAGAATTTTGATTGCCGAGGTTGGATTTGAACCAGCGTCTTTAGCTTTCGCGGCCTAGGAGGATATAACCAAACGGAGTATTAGCCATTAACAGGCGTTCCCCTCTGTCGAAAATAGTCGGCCAATGGTCATACACAATGTATGGACTGACGTTTATCTGACATGGCTATTTTTACGTTACGTACATTTGACGTTCCCCTCCCCCGCAAAAATCGGCAAGGTTTTTGGTACAGAAAATTACAGACGTGGCGTCTCTGTTTGATTATATCCTCCTAGTACGCGGCTGATGGTATGAATCCTACACTACCCGGCCCCAGAAACCTTCATCCGAATTTCTGAAGTAGTAGGTATATAGGCAATCTTAAGAGGCTTATTACCTTGACCGTGTCTCTAAAGGACTTTAGTTGTAATTTTTGTCCAATAGGTTCGTGTTCTTCTCTCACTCTCACTGTGCTCGGGACCGCGGATATCATGTTTTTGGATTTATGTTTGGTTTTTGTTTTTGTTTTTTTTTTTATAGTTTTTGTTAGGGTTCTCTACTGTCCGTCTGTCCGTCTGTCTGTCACGAGGCTGTATTTTATGAACCGTGATAGCTAGACAGTTGAAATTTTTGATGTATTTCTGTTGCCGCTATAACAAAAAATACTAAAAACAAAAGAAAATAAATATTTAAGTGGGTCTCCCATACAACAAACGTGATTTTTTTGCAACCCTTCGTGCGCGAGTCCGACTCGCACTTGACCGGTTTTTTTTATTAGTTTTTAGTTTTTGATATTTTATTTTGTTTTTTTATATAAAAAATTAAAAAATTATAAAAAGTGATTCGGCAACGCGCATGTAACACCCCTGTAGTTGCAGGCGTCCGTAGGCTACGGTAACTGCTTACCATCAGGCTGGCCGTATGCTTGTTTGCCACCGAGGTGGTATAAAAAAAGTCGCTACCTTCCCTCAAGCATAATATTGTTCATTTTTAGAATTATTTTTCATGTTTTTAGTTTTTGTGTAATTTTTTTTTTTTAAGTGCATCTTAGACCTTGTTCGTAATTGCTAATCAATTTTTTGGCAACCGTACTGTAATCTAAAAAAGCGCTACGACTTTTCAAAAACTTCGTTACAGATGTAGGTATTTTCCATTTAATATTGAACGGGGTATAAAAATAATTTTAATTACCTACCTACCGTGGCGGGATTCGCGGCGTCCTTATGAAGTTTAATATTAAAACTGAATTCTGTAGAAAATCCTATGCGGCGGAAGTAATGACTGTATTCTCCTATATTATTAAAGTTGCATCTGTATAGCTGAGCGAAAATTTGTATTTAACTGAAACTGGTTTACACGATATTTTAATCTAGCGGATGTCGTGAAAGCTTTTGTTATGCAGTAATATAATAAATGAAACAACATACTTATGGAAATGCACATGGAGAGAATCAGATTAAAATAAATACAGATTAAAATAAAATTTGGTGAGACATTTAGAACGTCTTTTAGTAAACGGATAATAGAAATTACTTAAATAAACGATCGCATATTCTAAAATTTCCTTCTAGGTATTTTATTGCCCGCAAATGTTTTGCGTACACAGAAGTTACAGGGATTTGTATAAAGTGGCAATAAAAGTTATTAGACCTGTTTGAAACCATTGTATTGTGTTTATCACAGATTGGTTAATAGTAAACTACCGGCGTCCGTGACAAGCAAGCACGATAAATCATACATGAACGGTTTAGAGGATCACAATGGCAGATCGGAAAATTAATAATGGTTGATTTATTTATAATGTCTATTGTATTGTTTCCTCGGTGAATTGCTTACAGAATTAACCGCCAGAGACAATCTAAAACCATCCGAGCGGTGTAAAACAAATAAACTAGGATGGTTCAACCTAATGTAATATCTTTAGATGTATGTTTATTTGTGGAAAATCAAATTGCAAGCGGCCGTCGCGTAGTCCAATAATTAGCTCCATGCATTAATTTATTTTTATTTTTGGATTCATAATTTATATCGTTGGAACACCGGAAATGATAAAAATACTTTTGTAAACCTTAACATTATTTTATTAAAAAATATTTAAAATGTTAAAAATTTTGGAGCGATTGAAACGCTCATAATTTTTGGCGCGAATTCGACAGAGCGTGATGACGTCACACGTTGGGCGGCCCAACTGACGTTTGCTACTAATGACACTAATCTGTCGAACGCGTGACGTCACGTGGCGTTTCGAGCGTTTCGCTCACTAGCTTTTCGCGGGCAAATTTTTGTACTTTTTATTTATAATTTTAAGTAATTAAATGGTAATTTAAAAACGGAAATGCATTTGTAACATGATATAACGGTAACAAACATCCGAATAAAACATTCGTTCAAATATAAACTTCATGCATGAGGCTAATTACGGAATGCAGTAGAAACATTGGGTACAATTAACAATCCGTCCGTGCGCCCATAGCGTAGAGATACGAACAGTTGACGATCGAGGTTCGGTTGTATTAACCACAATCAATGGATTAATAATTAATCATTAACGTAGGTAACTCGGGTAATTCGATCATGGCAATATTTAAAATTTAAGCGAGTGTGATTGATGATTATGGTTTGGCACAACCATTCGTTACTGAACGGGCCAGTCAAGGAACATCAACCAACTCATAACATTTTAAAATTAAAGTATTCAATTTTCTTGTCTTTTGTCATATATAACTTCATCTGCTACCTCTCTACATCCGGCGTAATATATCCGACGTAATATATATTATGAAAATTGCTCAGAACCATGTAGACTGTCCTGATCTACTAGCCAACTTGAATTTCACAGTCCCCCCACGCATATCCTCTCGCACCAAAAAAACCTTCCATATTCCCTCCGTTCATACTAATTACAGGAAAAACTCCTTCCTTCTAAGAGCTGGTAAGTCTTTCAATCAGCTTTGCAAACATCATGATCTCATCGATCTGTTCTGCGATAGCTTTAGTTCGATACGTAAGCTAATGACTCAGGACTTTTCCCACTGTTAAGTGTTAACAGTGGAAAAAGTGTTAACTCAACACTGTATCTCTATCCTGTTCTTTTTTCTCTCTTTTGTTCTTCTTGTTAACTGTTTAAACCAATTTTCCCTCTCTAGTAAGATAAGTAAAGTATATTTATAAGTTAGTAAGTATTATTAGTTGTAATTTCGCACACCATGCACTTTACGCAGTTTCTATCTGTGGAAACTTGTAATTGGCTCACTGCTTCTATGTTATTACCTAACGTGTTACTTCAGCTGTAAGTTTTCCTAATAAATAAAATAAAATAAAATAAAATAAATATCACATTCAAGTTCCTAATTGAAAAATCTCGTTTTGTACAGTGGACCGGCCCATGCGCGGAATAAAATAGTAACGGTAAAAGGAATTAATGTTACACACAAGTCATAAAGCCACAAGATATTGTGGAAGTAGCAATAGTGTACGCAGTATGATAATATTAGCATTAGGTACCTATACATTTTCAGTGGACCAACTCTAGGCTAGAAACACGCATAAGTTTAATGTTGGCCTTTGTAATGTATTTGTCAATTGTCGTTACTGGATTGTTCGTTTCTCCTCATCTATAAGTGTTTCTGTTTGACCCTATGGTTGACTGGTAGAGAATGCCTTTTGGCATTAAGTCCGCCATTTGTACATAATTGTCTATCTTTGTGCAATAAAGTCTAAATATATAAATAAATATGCTTATTGTTATGTCGCCAAAATCGAACATGAATTATATTAGCGACATGCGACATGTGCCAAAGGTTAGCAAAAAAATATTAATAAATTAGTGTAAACTGGTCGTAGCTCTTGTTACTTAACTTGATAACTCGAATTTTAACTAAGTTCAGGTAGATATAGTCATAAAAAGATGATTTCGTAAAGTTCCTTAGACAAAAAGTAAACTTGATAATTGTGCAAAGGCTCCAGCCTTAACCTTAACCACAGGGTGGACAGCTATACACCAGAAATCACTTGCGCTTCTATGTGTGAACGGCACGTCTGTACACGCGGCATGCGTCGCTGTGTGAGTTGCTTAAAAACAGTACTGAGTGGTCGGCAAAACATCGTCAATCTGCTGTCGCGGGGCGAGGTAATTCGCATCGGGGCGGGGCGGTGCGTGGCCGTTCTGTATGATAATATAAATAGTTTTATTTTTCAAAACATCCCGGTTCGATTCCCAAGCTAAGTACAGGTTTTTTTTTTTAATTTATGAATGCAGTACATCCCGACGTTTCGAACCCTTTACAGTGTTCGTGGTCAACGGGTGACTGAGGAAAAATTACAAAGTGCAAAAATATCCGTTTTCATAGTTTTATTTCATGAGTAACTATCGCGGTAACCGAAGACAATATTATGAATGCAGTTTTTCTTGTTATTAAAATCGATGACATGATTCCTAAGAACAGATCTTCGTATGTCTTATAGTTTCAGACTTTCCCATACTGACCGATCTAAATGGGCCACCCTGTATATCAAGCACTTCACTTGGCACTTGGCAGTCAATCATGTTTGATCTAAGCGTTATCGGAATAGAGGCCTAATTTGGTTATATATTTTGATAAATTAGGGGACTACAAAGCAAGAGAAGTTATATCAACTTAAGCTTTTGTATTAATTACACAGAACCCTCTAAAACCGTATTTTAGCCAATCAAGTGGGGGTATATAATTAAATTTTGTTATTGAATGCTACATTGAGCAAGATTAATCGGATTAGGGACTAAATCGAGCTATAAACAACACTTGCCTGTTTTGATTTTAGAAATGGCGTTTAGGTTTAACGTTGTTGTATCATGCAAATAAATAAATAAATCGTCACAATAACTAAGTTCCTAACCTAATATATATATAGTGATAAACTATACATAATACTGATCACTATCTTTTATCCAACGATCTTTATCACTCAATTAAAAAAAACGTCTAGCATATTTAGTTAAAATTTGGATACTGTACTAAATCTACAAAAAAATTTCAAATCTTTTGCAGATAAAAAAGAAACTTATCTGCAACTACTGTGACATTTAGACAGACAAGGAAACTGGTAATATATTCAGTTGTGATACAGCCGCTGTATTTTTATTACACGACTGCCCAAAAAAGAGTGTATTGTTTTCTGCGTTCATGTTTGTATGTATGTATGTATGTGAGTTTCTTTATTCCACCATAACTTCTAAATGCCTTATCCGATTTAGATGTATGATATGTCATTAGAATCCTTACGTCATCCCGGGTGACATAGGCTATATGACGTCGTAATAAAATCAATATGGCGGACGTAATACACAATAATGCGCAACATTTGGTAAAAATTTTTTTTATTTTCTCTAAAGCTAAGTCACATTGTTCGAGAATGTAATTGTATTTATTAGTATATTATTTAATATTAGTAAATCACAAAACTTTGATGAAATAAACTTTTTGTATTAAATCTTGTTTGCATATTTATAAATTTTAAGTAGTTTTCATCTCATTTTAAAAACAGCATGGTAAGTTTACCAAAATTAATAGGCTTTAGGAAAAACAAACGTAAAAAATAATAATTTGACTAGTGAAATTGCGTCAAGTAAGTTGCTCTTTAATGAAGAAATTATAAAATTTGCAAAAATAAATTGCTGCTAAATTTAATTTAATCACTGTCCTGTCATCGACGACATCGACAGAAATCAAATTCGGACTCTACTAAATAAGTACATAGTTCAATAATTCATTTGAATTCAAAATTGCTACCTCAAAAATTCTAATTGCTAATTCTGGTCATTGGCAATTATTACTACTACTTAAGGGCGCAGCGACCCAAAATGAGTCATGGCCTCCGACACGAGTATACGCCAGTCGTCTCGATCCTGTGCCATCTCCCGCCAGTCATTGGCAATTACAGTCTACAAATTCAGGCTTGCCAAATAACTAAATAAAGGGTAGGTGCCTATATTTCAACCCACGTACCATGTATCTTTTATATAATATATAAAGTTCTGCCCTATTCAATGCCAAGGGGTGCTTACAAAAGTAAAAGCGCTTACAACTCAATTACTATTGTATAAAAGAATATATGTGTGGTCCTTCTGAGAGCGTTATATGTGATTTTAATCGTATGAGTATGCAGGTCGTGTATAGGTATACATAAAACGACTTAATTACCTATCCTGTTCAGTGTTCGTCATAACGTATTAAATGAAATGAAAATCTTTATTTTCAGGCAACTATTAATCCATAGATATGTAAATACCTTAAGACTAGCATACCTATATTATTACAAAATATATCCTAAAACTTAAAAAAAACATACAATTATGGCTGCGATGCAGTTTGCAACCCCGCAGCTTCCTGGCCGGCCGCGGAACCGCCGGATCTTGACACCCTTCGGCGAAAACTCCTACTTAGTGAAGGTCGCTACATGTTCACTTGGAACGCTCACCACAAAATAATTAAAATTCGTACATATTTTACAATCTCTGCGACCTTCGTAAGGATAACTCACGTTAGAACGGCCCGGGTCTGGGTCGATGAATGAATTTTGTACGAGTCACGGAACTAAGCTAGGATTCGTGTTTTACCGAACTAAGCTAGGATTCGTGTTTTACCGAACTCATTCTACAAAACGAACCTTTTGTAAGAAAAGGGCATCAATAATGACATATTGCTATTTGTGCCGACTCACATCAGCTTTGTCTGCCTACATCTTTGATCTTATGAAAACTGAACCGACTGTTTCTCTAACAAGCAATGTTCTGACATCTTTGAGAGATTCATAAAGACCGCACATACGCTAGGCTTATCATAAGGCCGCGTGGGGTGACTCGCGTGTGCATTAACCGATATAAATTTTAACTTGGTTAAATATGTTGGAAGTAAATACCAGAAGCTGAGCGATAAGGCGTGCGTGCGATTAAAACTGAAATTCAACCCGAGCTGGTACCACGCTCGGTCTCTCGGAATTATCATTAGCATAATGAAAACATTCTGGAAAACCAGACTACGCTGTTTTGTGACAAAGTTTTCGTTGCAACTAAAACAGATGGCCGCATCTCGTTGACTAGTTTATCCCCTAGACGCAAAATTAACTGGGACGCGTAATGCCAACACGACGAAGGTTTTTCTCGACAGTAGAAACATTGACAGTGGGATAGCTTTCTCTTGACATGTATTGCTATGACGACACAATGTCTTTAGTTCGAAGGTAAACACTATGAGATTTACTAACTATTTAAAAGTATACTTTAAAGCTACGTGTTGGATTGTTATGAAACTTTATACATACAATGACATGAGGTATATTTAGGTCTGTAATTAGTTTATATAGCTCTAGTATATGAAACAAACGAAATAGAGCAAAAACTTTAAAATGAGATCTTCATCTTTTTCTTTTTCTTCTTCATCTTTTTCTTCCTCTTCTTCTTCTTTTCTTCTACTTATTTTTCTTACTATGCTACAATTAGTTGCTATTATAGCAGTTGGTAGGTAGTAACGTAGCAAATACTTTTAGTTGTCGACATAGGCGGATGATGCTCTCGCAAAAGAAATTATTGAGTTTCGACTTTGTAATATTTATATTAAACATAAACTACGAGGTTATTTCTATTGAGTCTATTGACACTGGCTGATTAACAATTTTTCCACACCTTCCTAGCAGAAATGTACTATAGGTATATAATACTCAGTCTAACAACTGTGTCAGTGGAAAAGGCTCGCAATTCATGGGACGATAACCCTGCGCGCATACATTTTTTTAAAGTTGACGCTTTTTACTACTGACGGAAATGGGTTGACAGACTTTATTTATTACATACTTATGAACAAACGACCATTCTTCAAAATAAAACAAATAACAACTTAAAAAATGGAGTATGACATACTTATATTTACATATATTTTTAAGTCTTTCAGTAGAATTTATATAACTTTTTCTCTTTTTTCAGCATCTGAAAAAAAAACATACTTAATACAATTTGCAATACTTGGTAATATTTTATAAATTACATTTGACATAATGTTTACAAACGATAAATTAAAGTTTGTTATTAAAAATAATAGAAAAACCCGCCTGGTTACTAGTAATATAAATATTAAGTTGTTTTCTTTTTTTTTTCTACGGAGACGAATTCAACGACACAGTCCAGTGATATGTATTAATTAACACTTGCTAAATAAAATGCGCACTAATATTTTGTACTTTTGAAATTCAGATTTCGGTTACTATACTTCGTTTTGTTTAGCATTAGAAAAAGGGTAAGTAATCTTAACGTGTCTTTTTTTTGAAAAACGATTTTAAAAAAACCAGCCAAGTGCGAGTCGGACTCGCGTTCCAAGGGTTCCGTACTTTACACAATTTAAACAATGTATTTTTTATGTGAAACATGCGTGAAATGTCTTTAAAAAACCCGTAGGGATCGGATCAAAAACTAAGTAATTAAGTCCGACTCACGCTTGACTGCACATTTCTAATAGGTTTTCCTGTCATCTATAGGTAAAGATCTATTTTGTGTATTTTTTTCGAAATTTTAGACCCAGTAGTTTCGGAGATTAAGGGGGGGAATGGTAATTTTTTGCCTATTTTCTTGAATAACTTCTCAACTGTTTATCGTAAAATTATAAAAAATATATATTTAAGATTCTCACAATGAGCTCTTTCATTTGATATGTTACACGATATAGTTTGAAAAACTTTATTTTTTAATTTTCTCATTTACCCCCCAAAAGTGGCCCCCGTGTTCAAAATTAATTTGTTTACGTTACATGTCCGTCTTTGGGTCACAAACGTACATATGTATACCAAATTTCAACTTAATTGGTCCAGTAGTTTCGGAGAAAATAGGCTGTCTTCGGTTACCGCGATAGTTAACCCTTAACCACCTACGCAAGGTCTCTCAGACCTTTGCAAATACAAAATAGTGAATAACTCAACACGTGTTCATTGCACGGACCTCTGTGACCCTGTACCTTTCCCTGCAGCCGTCTCAGTGCCGGCCATGTGATCGATGCCTTCGGACGTGTGTCTTTGTGAATTTGGTGAGCAAAAGACTGTCGTCGGTGGTCTCAGCGACCTTGCCTAGGTGGTTATATACTATATCTCGCTGGTCTCTGAGACCTTGCCTAGGAGGTTACGTTTATTTTTATGGGCTTGTAGTTTTTAATATTTTAACGCATTTTATGTTTTTTCTTTGTAAAATTGTTATGCCTGCACTCCACTAATAGGGGATGGAGGGTAAAAGTTACAAATTTCTTAATTTTTATGATCTTTGTATAGAAATCATATAGGCTTCATACCAAATATTTTATCTCTCTAGGACATCGGGAAGTGCCCTGGGTACACTAGTTCTGTATAAGTATTTAGAACTGCACCCCCCTTTATAACGGGGTGCAGTTTTAGGATAGCAAACGGGGGTGGGGGGAGGGAGGGTTACGGTATAGCATTTTATGTAAACCCTAGGCTCATCAGGACATCGAGAAGTGTCCTAGTTTTACTTGTAATATATTCAGAACTCCACCCCCTTTTTTAGAGGTGGGAGGGTGAAAGTTACAGATTTATTAGTTTTACTGTTCTATGTAGGTATCTAAAACCTGGACTACATGGGAAACTTCAGCTTTCTAGGACAGATATAATAAAGTATTGAATAAAATGTGTAAGTATTGTATTTATTGGCTCTGCATTGGCTGCCGCGAAAAATGGCTATTTGAATAGCTTGCAATTTTATAATAATAATACGTTTTTATATACCTAAAAATTATAGCTGATTAGCTAGACTGATTATTGTTCTTTTAGATTTATTAATAAAAAAATATATCATGCAAATAATATTTTGTGATCCCTTGTCCCAAAGGATTTACAATGATTTTTTTGTTAAAAGTAGGAAAAATGTTATATGTTAAGTTCAAGCTATATGTTATTGATTAATTTTGTATCGGTATTTGTTAATAAATGCCTTCTACCAATAGATAGGTAAATATTATTTAATTGTCCCTCTAACATAATTCTTATAAATATTTTAGACCCATTTCAAATAGTGGTCTACCAGACCTTTCGTAGGTGGTTATGCTATAGAAATCGGACTGAGGAAATAATACGCCGAATAGAATAGCTAATTAACAGTTTTAATGTAAGATAGAAGTTAACAACAATGATAACTACAATTTTTAATTTCGCATTGACAGTAGCGACACCAAGTGGCAATATAAGTAAACTAATTGTTCGTTCGGAAACTGTGATCATGTTTACACATCTTCAACATCCTCCCTTAAACATAATCCCATCTTGGAAGAACAATATGCCAATTTGAAAGAAAGAAAGAAAGAAAAAGCATTTATTAGCACAACATAACAAGACTAAAACTAGAAATAATTAAACAGAATGAGGTTGCGCTAAATGGTCCTTACTCAGCTTGGTGTCACGGTGTGAGCCAACATGGCACACTCTGCGACGCTGATTTTCAGTAAGGCCCAGTAGATGGACTAGTAAACACAATGTAAAAAATAAAGAAGGGAAAGCTTAAATACAAATAACAATCAAATTACTTAATTAAAATTAGCCTATACCTAAGTCTTATGAATGTTTGTGTGTATGTATGTATGTAAGTGTCTATGCGATTTGTGTGTGAGTGACTGAGTGTGCACGGTTGCCTAAGTGTTGCATTTTTGCTTAGCCAGTATGAATTTACGGAGGTGAATTTTAAAGGTGGACACGGTTTTCGAATTACGTACTGGTGGTGGCAAATCATTCCAACACTTGGTGGCAGCGAAACGAAAGCTGCCACGGAAGGCAACCGTGCGGTGTGGAGGAAAAGTGAGTCGTGATGCGTGTCTTATGGCGCGCTGCGAGAAGTTAAGCTTGTCATGTAGGTACGAGGGTTCTTTATTTTTTATGACTCCAAACAACAATGTGGAAAAGTGTAGATGTCTACGTGAATTCATATTTAGGAGATCGTGCTGGTTTAAAAACGGCGAAACATGTGCTCGTCGTGGGACAGGGAAACAAAACCGTGCACATGCGTTTTGTACTCGCTGCAGTACCTTTTTTGTCTTAGCTAGTAAACACTCGCCAAACACTACATCAGCATAATTTAATTTCGACAGAATAAGGGTATCACATAATTTGATGCGCATATCAACAGACAAACACTCGCGAATCCCGTACAGCACTTTAAGCCGATAGAAGCAGTTACGCATAGTTTCAGAAATATGTTTTTCGAACCTTAGACATTCATCCATCACAAGACCCAGGTTTCGAGTCTCAACGACTCTTTCTAGAGGAGCGCCTTTTATAGAAACTACAGGATCAAGTGCTGCAACTTTATCAATTTGCTTCCGTGTGCCTAGCAACATGAATTTTGATTTTGATGGGTTCAAGTGTAGAATATTTTGGCCACACCACCTGTTTATGTTATTTAAATCGTCATTTAGGTTTTGTACAGCCGCACTGGTATCATTTACTTTAAACGACGCATACAACTGTATATCATCCGCATATATATGATAGTTGCAGTGTTTTATGTGATTGATGACATCTGCACTATATAAGCTAAACAGGATGGGTCCCAAAATCGAGCCTTGAGGAACACCTCTGGTGACCGGCAGGGTTCTAGAAACCATCTCTGTGCCATCATCATTACAAATTTTAACATACTGTTTACGACCGCTGAGATAACTGTGAAACCACTTCAATGATAAATTGTCAAACCCGTAGAAAGCCATTTTAGATAGGAGGAGAGAGGTATCAATTGTGTCAAATGCGCGTGAGAAATCAAGCAGGACCAGTAATGTAGTCTCGCCAGCATCTTGTGCAGCCAAAATATCATCTACAACATCTAGGAGAGCGGTTGCAGTGCTTCGAGACTTCCTAAAGCCTGATTGTTTTTTCGGCAAGATGTTGTTTGCCTCAAGGTAGTCCGTCATTTGCATGCAAACTACCTTTTCCATTATTTTTGATATGACAGGAAGTATGCTAATGGGACGAAGATCTTTGTAGTCATTGGGATTCTGGTTTTTAGGAATTGGTTTTACGACTGCCACTTTCCACTGCTCAGGGAATGTACCAGTCTCTAATGAGTTATTGACAATGGTTGTGATTGCTGCTAAGGATTCAGGTAAAGTAAGCGAAATCATACTAATATTGAGACCATCGTGACCTTGTGCGTTTGTTGTAATTGATTTAATTAAATTTAATACTAATGTTTCACTTACGGGCTTCAGTCTGAAAATATGCGAGTCAAATCTGTGAAACTCATAGAATGTCAAAAGGGATATACTAACATCATTATTACACGGAAGGTTCAAAAAGTTTTCGTTAATTTTTTCAGGGTTACTGAGATGGGATGGCAACTGGGAGTCATTTTTTTTAAAGTTTGCAACATTATTTTTTATGTTTTTCCATAATTTACGGGGGTTTTTCATAAAATTTATATTTCGATTAAAATAGGCCGTTTTTTCGCGATGCATTGCAACGCTAACTATTCGTTTTAATTCTTTATAATATTTTATATGCGCATCTAGTTTCGTCACTTTGCTTCTAGAGTGCGCGTCATCACGTAGTTTCATCATCTCCTTAATAGTAAAGGTGATCCACGGATAGGATTGATCTTTAACATAGGTTCGTCTGATAGGAGCATGGACATCAAAAAGCAAAAGTAGGTGCGTATTGAGGGCCTCCACCATTTCGGACACATTACCCTTCATGCAACTTTCCAATGCATTTTGCATGCAATTTCGTGTGCGACGTTGCTTTAGTAAGAGCGTCTGCAATCATCTTGTCTGTCTGTACATAGCGCACCTCAATGGCTCCTTCAAGTACCTTATCTCGGACAAAATGGTGCCTCACATCGATGTGCTTCGTCCTGGAATGATATCCGTCAGAACCTGAAAGTTTTATAGAGCTCTGATTATCGCTATAAATTACTAAGGCTTCATTCTTCAGTTGTGGCCACAAATTTTCTTGAAATTGTTTAAGCCACAAAGCCTCTTGTACGCACGACGATAGAGACATATATTCCGCTTCTGTTGTAGAAAGCGCGACGGTAGGCTGACGTCTAGAGTTCCAGCTGATTGTTCCTCCCTGGAACTGAAATGTATAGCCGGTACAGGAACGCCTGTCATCTCCTGAACTTGCCCAGTCTGCATCGCAGTATCCATGAGCCATGGTTTCCTGACAGTCTTGCTTATAGCTCAGCCTGTAATCAAGAGTGCCTTTTAAATAGCGCATAACACGCTTCAGCGCAACCCAGTGCTGCATCTCTGGTTTTTTGTTATATTTGCTCAACATATTTATGACAAAACTTATGTCCGGTCTAGTAACTTGTGAGATGTAAAACAAACAACCAATTATTTCCTGATAAGGAACATTATCTAAAATCTCGGCATTTTCAGTAGTTCCAATTAGCTTATTATTCAAATCCATTGGTGTTTGTACACTTTTGCAATCAGACGTGCCAAATTTGTTTAATACTTCTTGTATATATTTTCTTTGGTCCAAATACAAGATACCTTTGGTCCTATCTCTCTCCACATGTATGCCAAGACAATAATTAATGTCTCCTAAATCTTTAATTTTAAATTTTTTATGTAACTCTTCCTTAAAGTAGTGTTTTGTCTCCTGATTATTGGTGAAAAACACAAGGTCATCAACATAAATGGCCAGAAAAAACATGTTGCTACTATCTACTATTTTATAATAGATACAAGGATCTAACTTTGAACGTGAGAGTCCCATTTCTCTCAATGTCATATCAATCTTCTTGTTCCACTGCCGGCTGGCCTGTTTCAAACCGTACAGTGATTTATTTAACCGGCATACTTGCTCACCGTTGTTGCCATACATAGGCGGTTGCTTCATGTAGATCTCCTCCTCAATGTCACCTTGAAGAAAAGCTGACAAGGCATCCATCTGACATATATCTAGGTCATATTTAACCGCTAAGGCAAATAAATATCTTAAAGAAGCGTACCTGACAACTGGTGAGTATACTTCAGTGTAGTCTATGCCTGGTTTTTGAGAACATCCTTTGACAACGAGCCGTGCCTTGTACTTCACTATTGCTCCATTTTCATTTGTCTTGGTTTTGAAGACCCACTTACATGGTATTGGACGCTTGCCCGGTGGTAGAGTAGTAATTTCCCATGTATTATTCTCCATTAAGGACCGATACTCCTCTTCCATAGCATCTTTCCAGTGTTGAGCGTTAGAACTCGACAAAGCTTCTTCTACAGTCAGCGGATCTGAAATCTGAACACACATGAAATTATTACCTGGAGCAAAATGTTTCTGATGGGATCTCAAAGTGATTTGTCTTTCAAGACTTTCATTGCTGTCACTACCACTGGGGTAATATGTCTCATCATTAGTATTCATTACACAGCTGTCAAAGGATGTTTCAGAATCTGATGATGTAGTTTCATTCTGTATTGTCTCTGTACTATCATCAGTATTTGTTATATCTTCACTCTCCTGTGTCTGTTCATCGGAACTAAGAGAGACTGTGGTCAACTGTCGCCCTGAAATGGGTTTCTGTGTCATATTTTCAGTGCTTTTACCATCCTCAATAAATATAACATCCCTGCTAATCACCATATTTCCATTAATAGGATTTAACAACCTGTAGCCCTTTGTATTATCACAATAGCCTACAAAAATTAATTCTTGTGATTTACGGTCCCATTTTAGGCGTTTTTCTTTTGGAATGTGTACCATAGCCTTAGTTCCAAATATCTTAAGGTGTGAAATGTTAGGTTTCTTACCTGTCCATTTCTCGTATGGTGTTACCTCATCCAAAACTCGTGACGGTGATCTGTTGATGATATAAGCAGCACAGGCAACTGCTTCAGCCCATAGATTTTTCTTCAGCTTTGCATCAAAAAGCATGCACCTTGCACGCTCTACCAGACTTCTCATCATCCTCTCTGCCAATCCGTTCTGCTCGTGCGTGTACGGAGCACTGGTCTGGTGTCTGATGCCGGAAGCTGCTAGAAATCCAGAAAAATCTTTGTTACAGTATTCTGTCCCTCTGTCGCTCCTAAATACTTTTATCTTTCTTTCTAACTCATTTTCCACCTCTTCTTTAAATGTCTTGAAAACCGTTGTAATATCCATTTTGTTCTTTAGAAAATATACATATACTTTGCGGGAATAGTCATCTATGAAAGTTATGAAGTATCTGGCACCACCGGCTGATGGTACCTCCATCGGACCACATAGATCTGAATGCACTATTTCTAGCAATGCAGTAGCTCTAGAACCGGAATGCGGAAATGGTAATCGTGTTTGTTTTGCTTCACAACAGGGTTTGCATACAGTATCAATCTGCTTATTAGTAATATTTATGCCTTCAGCACACTCTTGTAACTTCTTCACATCAGCCATATTCAGATGAGCCATCCGTTTATGCCAGGTGGCAAGATCTGCCTTACTTGCACAAAAGACAGCACATGCACTGCCAGTTACAGTATTAAGCTTATACAAGTCATTGATTGCTTGTCCAGTTGCTATGAGATTCTTGTTGGCATCAAAAATATAACAGCCTTGTTTTGTGAACTCCACTGTGCAGTCATTCTTTGTTAATTGACTGACCGATAACAAGTTTGCACCCAATTCAGGAATAAATAAAACTTTTCTCACCTGGATAGGACAACCATCTTTACATGTGTCTGTTTGAATATTTACTTTACCCATATTCTCAACCTTGACATAAGCTTTATTTGCCACCATTATCTTCTGGACCGGAGGTGGTTGTAAATCGTACATCCATTCTGGACATCTTGTCATATGCATTGTCGCACCTGAGTCTACATACCAAGCATCTTTATCTATTAACGAATTGCATGCTGAAAAAACTGCTGAAAAACTATGTTGAACATTACTAGTTTTCTTCGCTGGACACTGAGTCTTGAAATGTCCATATCGATTGCAGCCGAAGCAACGTGGACCTTTTCCTTTGGGCTTTGTATTTTGGTGAAAAGTACTCTTCCCTTTAGTCAAGAACGCAGACGACTCTGAACTTTTCACTTCTTGTAACAGTTTAGTCTTTATAAAATCTGATGATATCTTGACGCCGGAACTCTCGAGACCCATGATCATTGGTTTGTAATTCTCTGGTAGGCCCGCCAGCATGAGTGTGCCTAGCCACTCATCTCCCACTTCGAAGCCTATATTCCTTAACTTGTATGCAGAGCTCATAATTTTATTCACATAATCTTCTATATTTGAGCAATTATCGAGCGAAGTGTTGATTAAATCACGTAACAATCCCACTTTTCTTGACAACCCGGAGTCCTCAAATGCATTTTGTAGATTTAACCACACATCTCGTGATGTTTTTGCGTTTTCAATATGAACGTAGTTGATTGGTTCCACTAACAAAATAATCTTGGACTTGGCCTTAATGTCTTTCTTGGCATCCACTTCTACTCCCGGATCAACACATTCCCATAAATCTTCGTGCTCCAAATACGATTTGACTGCGAACCTCCACGTCGAGTAGTTTTCGCGACCGGCTAATTTTTCAATTTGCAGGTTAGACGACGACGTAGCCATTGTTCCCGGGTCAAATTATTTCGCGAATTACTTGTTGTACTGACTTTACTACGATTAAAATAATTAACCTCAGTTCTATATTGCGTTTATGCCCATAACCTGAGGAAATAATGCGCCGAATAGAATAGCTAATTAACAGTTTTAATGTAAGATAGAAGTTAACAACAATGATAACTACAATTTTTAATTTCGCATTGACAGTAGCGACACCAAGTGGCAATATAAGTAAACTAATTGTTCGTTCGGAAACTGTGATCATGTTTACACATCTTCAACAACATCTTCAAGTAGGTAGTTAAGGGTTACTTATGAAATAAAACTATGAAAACCGATTATATCGCGTATATTGAATTTATAATACTTACATAATACGCATTTAATTGAATATATACGCGATATAATCCGTTTTCATAGTTTTATTTTCATATTATTTATGAAACCAAAATAATGTCAATGAACATGTATATGCTATACTATTATGATATCATATAGTTAGTTGCTACGTGCTCTTGTTTTTCAAATGTGTTTTTCAATAAAAAGACACGTCAAGATTGTTTACTTTTTTCTTATAAACGAGGTTATAGACATCTTCACTAGGTATTTAACTTTATAAAATGTAAAAATGAAATATTGTTACCAGTAACATTATCGACGTTTTCATCTTGCTTCGGATCATTCCACAACTGTCGTACACTGGTTCCGAAAATGAGGAAGATAGTGTTTCCGAAGACATAAATAAATGAGGCCAGGTAGAACACCTTGCGCCATTCTTCTGCATCAGTCTGAAATTAAACATTGCCCAGTTAGACTTATATTGACCGGGATATAGATCGTGATTACCTTTTGAATTGTTTATGAGCTCCCGATATTACGACGCAGTTACATGCATCTTGTTCACGGGTGACTGAAGATAGCGGGTGGGTGTCAAAGTTGTGTAGACCGCGCTCGGTCTACCCTCATTCTTGCGCCTCTTCTTCATTTCATTCTTACATTTTGCTTGCTTGTGTAGACAGACCGCGGTCTACACACCTTTGACACGCTATCTTCAGTCACCCGTGAACAAGATGCATGTAAGTGCGTCGAAATATCGGGAGCTCATAAATAATTCGAAAGGTAATAATCACGGTCTATATCCCGGTCAATATAAGTCTAGTGAAACTAACCGTGAATCATTCACAACTCTTATTGCCCAGTTACATTCCGAACGCGAGGTCCGAAGAAGCAAATTAAGTAGTAAATCGCGCTAGCCCTTCACGGCTCTGCGACAGTTACCCAACCACAGCGCACAGCCTTTCGCTTTTATTAAGCCTCCAAAATACTCCGAATACATGGTTTTGAAACACATATAAGGTAATATTTCATACAGAATTGCCACACAACCCCATACCAAATGGAATCACCTCCTTCCTCAAGGTTAGATTGACTACTTACTGATTGACAGAGACTAAATTTGATAAGCAACGCGATGCAACGATATCTCTGCAATCACGTCTCCGCCCTGTCTCAAGTGAACTGTTCCCATTTGTAGCGTGCCGTGCGTGCTGGATGTGATATGACATTAATGAACCGATGACGTATTCATTATAGTAAAAACAAATATTTAGTTAAGTAGTCCTTGATGTTTAAGGCGGTTCCCTGAGCCAGAAGGCGAAAAATCTCCTTATATGATCATGTTTTTCTAAGAGGCGTTGATATTCGTAGACGTGGAAAAAATATATGTAGTTCTTGACTATATTATTTTTAATAACATAGCTTCCGATACACGAATTATGACACTTCGCTCGATACAATTAATTCACAAAGTAACCTCTAACTCGGACTTTTAATCAAACTTTACTCGGTTATTTACCATGTGACACTACAAAAAAAGAAGAAAAAACAATCTTAACTTAAATAGTAATTTTTTTAAATAAATAAAAACCGACAAAATTCGATCGAAATTGACACTTGGCGCGCATGCTCTTTCCCGTTCTTTCTTGCGAAATGTGACAGTGACAGCGGCAAACCGATGGAACGGCCTTAAGTTTATTTTTAACGGACTAAAAAAGGAAGAAGTACTTTTTACGACTAGGTTTTTTTTATGTCCTTATAATTATAATATATTCGAAATGTTACGATAAATTATACCCCGTCTTTTATAATAGCTCCTGCTGCTAATGGTGCAATGACGGAAATGATGTTGCCAAGGCCGTTCGAGATGCCAAGCATAGTTCCTGCAAAATTGGGGGCCATGTCCAGATGAACTAGCTGAAATAATAAAGACAATTATTTATTTTTCGCTGTAAATAAACCGACTTTTTCTCGATTTCATTTCCATGTCTGCATATGGTTAGACACATTTTTTGAAACGAAATAGCATAGGTAGTTTGCGTAGCTCGGCAGTTTTTATCTATTTTTTGTTTCTTAGAAAGTAACTGAATGTTACATAAATCGTCAGTGTATAATTAACAGGCACTGAAGTTTCCATAGGGCTTTAAACTATCGTGAGACATACTAACTTAGCTAACTTAGCAGTTTCTCTCACGTATTTTTAGTCACTCGCGCGACATGTTTCGGAGAGCCTAGGTCTCCATTTTCAAGCACTAACAGTGCCTGAGTGAGTAGTGGTCACGACGGGCGGCCGCGACGCGGCGCGCTGCAGTACGTGACGCCCGCCCGTCGTGACGTCGTGAATGGAGACCTAGGCTCTCCGAAACATGTCGCGCGAGTGACTAAAAATACGTGAGTGAAACCGCAAAGTTTCCACAGGGCGTTGATATTTTACGTTGATTTGGCACGAAGAAGAGCCTTACCATGAAGCCAGTGAGCATCGCTGCGTTAAGTCCCACCACGGCGGATAGTGCACTGACCGCTAGGGTTATGTTACCAGCTGGCACATACGCTAATCCAATTAAAGCCAATGCTGGGCCTATAGTACCTGTCAAGAAAAAAAAACAAATAGCATAACTCTAGTTATTAAATTAATAAAAACCGGCCAAGTCGGACTCGCGCACGAAGGGAAGGGTTTCGTACCATTACGCAAAAAACGGCAAAAAATCACGTTTGTTGTATGGGAGCCCCACATAAATATTTATTTTATTCTGTTTTTAGTATTTGTTGTTATAGCGGCAACAGAAATACATCATCTGTGAAAATTTCAATTATCTAGCTATCACGGTTCATGAGATACAGACACCTGCCACCTGCCTGCCTGCCTGCTGCCTGCCTGGTGACAGACAGACGGACAGACAGACACACAAACAGACGGACAGTTGAGTCTTAGTAATAGGGTCCCGTTTTTACCCTTAAAAATTACACTTAAAAATTAAATCGACCTTAACCGATACGTCTGACGGACGAAATTTATATTTTATGAAAGAAAATATATTCCTGAATATAAATAAATAGGGATGCCTAAAGAAATATGCCAACCCTTATTTGTGACCGGATTTTCGCAGGCAACCCTATACCATTATATTCGCAATAAAATTATCATTATTTTGATATACCATTCAAGCGTCAGACAGATGGGGTGCAATTATCGATTTAAACTCACCTGTTTAAACACGGCAACCTCATAATAGTGACCGGAAAAACATAAGCAACCTAATTTATTCATGTCTCAGTTGTATACTTTCCATTGGAACTTATTTCGTTCGTCAGACAAATCGGTGAAATTTGAAGAAAAAAAATTATTTTCAAAAATCTATTAAACCTTGACCATATTTCTTTAGGCAACCCTATTTATTTATGTTCAGGATCATATTTTCTTTTATAAAATATAATTTTCATCCGTCAGACGTATCGGTAAAGGTCGACCATATATAACGTATCTTAGACTATACCGTGTTAAATCGCGATTGATATAACCTCTGTACCAAGAATGACCCGGAGCGGGGATCGAGGCCTCTATTGCGCAACCGATTCCCGACCTCCTTAAAGAAATCTCTTGCCTCTGAACACCAACAGCCAGAAGTCTCAACCGCCAGAGGCACAAACAAACGACCCTCTAACCCCGCATATTTCTCCCCGTTTCCTCAAAGCCGCCATATACCTATAGTTATTTGTCTTCAAAATGACCACACACCAAACTACCACAATCGGTGTTTACATTGGCAATTATTATGGTGAGCTACTTTTTATCTATAAATCTTAATTATTACTATTAAAACTGAATTACCGATGCTATTGCTAATCTTCCTGGCGGCAGTAGTACTGACCCAGCCCTTACCGAGGGCATAATCAGATATGAAGCCAACGGGAAAGCTGAGGATGTACATCACGAGGTAAGGGGTGGCCGACAATACGCCATTCTAAAAACAAAAATATTTATAATATACCTTTTATAAACATTCCTCCATCGTCTATATCAAAACTAAAAATCTAATTTAATGTACCATTAAGGAATAGTCCATTTAACACATTCACTGCGAGCGACCCGCTGGGCAGGTTCTCTGTTTGTAGGCGCAGATTTACGCTACAATGCGGCGAAAAACGCGTTATAAAATTAAAGACATAATTTACCGCAAAATAATCATGTTATTAGATATGATTTGGAATTATTGGAATAGAATAACTCCAATGTATAATTTACTATAATTTTGTGGTATGTCACATAACTACATAATGTACTAAGTACCAGATTAGAGAAATATAATAATTAAGAAAAACCGGCCAAGTGCGAGTCGGACTCGCGTTCCAAGGGTTCCGTACATTACACAATTTAAACAATGTATTTTTTATGTAAAATGTCTTTAAAAGACCCGTAGGGGTCGGATCAAAAACTAAGTAATTAAGTCCGACTCACGCTTAACTGCACATTTCTGCTTTCGAGGGAGTACAACAAAGTGGCTTTTTAATTCAGTGAAGGCCATGAACTGCCACTTCATACTTTTATTACATTTTTTTTCTTTTTTTTTTTAAGTTTCTCTGTATTCTTCTTTGTCCGTCCCTGCTCCCGTTATCTGGGGTCGGGTCTCCTCACATTTTTGCGCCAGGCCCGTCGGTCCTGGATTGTCGGTTTTGGCAATTGGGTTTTCTTGAGGTCTCTCTCTATGTTAGACCACCAGGTCAATGGCGGGCGGCCGATACCTTTCTTACGTTCTGGTAAGTTTAGAGCGATTTTTACCACATGGTCTTCACTGCGTCTCATTACATGGCCATACCATCTAAGGCGGGACTCTATCATTTTGTATGTGATAGGCGCGACCTTAAAACTACCCCGTATGTGCTCGTTGCGCACCCTGTCCATCCTGGTCACCCCTCCCGCCAACCGCAGCATCTTCATTTCGTTTACGTGGGCTTTTTGCTCGTGTGTCTTCTTTACTGTCCAGCATTCCGATCCGTACAGTAATGCCGGGCGAACTGCTGTCTTATAGACTTTGCCCTTCGTTTTTATAGGCATGCGGGGGTCACACAGAACTCCGGTGAGAGTCCGCCATTTTTGCCACGCTACATTTATTCGGTGCGTAACATCGGCATCTATATTGGCAGCCGCCGTAAGCATGGAGCCCAGATATTTGAACTTGTTGACTGTAGGGATGGGTGTTGATCCGATGCAGATTGTTTCAGGGGTTGTGTTCCCGCTGAATGGGCATTTCAGATACTCTGTCTTACTCCTGCTCACTCGGAGTCCATGCTTCTCGAGAGAATGTGTCCAGGTATTTAAAAGTACTTGCAGATGTTGTGCAGTATTAGCCGCCAGTACGATATCGTCGGCGTACAGCATCGTCCAAGGTAATGGTGCCGGAATGTGGTTTGTGAGATAGTCCATCACAAGATTGAACAAGAACGGGCTGAGTGCAGATCCCTGATGAACGCCCACCTTGACCTCGAACGCATTACTTAAGCCTGCTAAGGTTTTGACTTTTGTACTGACGTCGTGGTACATGTCTCGTATTAGGTCTATATAGTATTCTGGCACTTTCTGCGCCCTTAGAGCCTGCCACACCAGTTTACGGGGCACCCTATCAAAAGCCTTCTCGAGGTCAATGAATGCAAGATGCAGGTCTTTTTTGTTTATTCGATGTTTTTCCATCAGGATTCTGACCGCCTGTATAGCATCCATGGTTGATTTGGATGCCGTGAAACCAAACTGATTTGGGGAGATTTCCGTTAGAGACGAGAGACGGCTATTTAAAATTCGCTCCCATATCTTTAGCGTATGTGAAGTCAGTTTAATTCCTCTGTAGTTTTCGCACTCAGCCACATCTCCCTTGTTTTTATAGAATGGTAGCAGATAGCTCTGGCGCCATGATTCTGGAATTCTCTTTGTGGACAGGACGATGTTAAACAGTCTGGTCAGCCAACTGACTGCTACCGGGCCAAGTCGTTTCCATAAATCAGCTGGGACCTCATCTGGGCCTGGAGCTTTTCTGTTTTTCATCTTAGCCACAGCTAGCTTTACTTCATGCGGATCGACTTCAGGTATTGGCCCATAGACAGGTTCAAGAGGTGCGGGATCCTCGTGGGGGAATTCTTCGTTTAGCAGTTGTTCATAGTATTCATACCATCTCTGTCTGATTTGCGTGCTGTCAGTTAACAGAACTTGGTCCCTGCTTTTGATGTACCTGTTAATTTTGATGTCGGTGGTGGCTTTATGCCTGCCCTTAGCAATTTTGAGTACTTCATTTTCTGTTTTAGCCGTTTCTAATCCGTCATAGAAAGCTTGGTTTGCATTTGTTCTCTGCACAGCAATGCAGATCTTTGCTTGTCTCTTTGCTTCTTTATATTTGGCCTTATCTTCTTCTGCCTGCGAACTTTGCCATGTTTTAAATAGAGTTTTCTTGTTAGCTAAAGCCTCCTTTATTTTATCGTTCCACCATTCGGGATCTTTGCCAGAGCATAGAGGTCCTTTAGATACTCCCAAAATCTCTGCTGCTTTTGTTCTGCAGTGCTCTTCAAACTTAGTCCAAATATCTTCAGCGTGCTCATACATTACGTCCAAATCAGCTTTCAAGTAAGTCTTTAAACCAGCCAGTAGCAGTTCACCCTTAGGGCCATCCAGTTCTTTCCACTTTGTTCTTGGTGTTTTATCTACATTTGTTTTTATAGGTCGTATACGGCTACCAAAATCCGGTGTTGAGATGTCAGAGCCTCACCCGGGATGACCTTGCAATCTTTAAACTTTTGCTTAATAGAGACGTCCGAGATGATATAATCTATTTGTGATGTTTTCCCCGCACATTTGTAGGTGGTTAGGTGTTCATATCTCTTTTTGAAGTTTGTTAACACAAAAGGTTCACTAAGGTTAGTGAATGTCTCGCTGCAAAATCCAAGATAGCTTCCCCTTGCTTATTCAATTTACCCGTCCCAAAACCTCCGTGCACGTTGTTAGAAGTGTCATTTGTTGCGCCCACGTGTCCGTTGAGGTCGCCGTCAATTATCTTATATTCATTTGATGGTATGCCTTGCAGTAGTTCATCGAAATCCTCCCAGAACTCTACGTTTTCCATTTCTGTGCAGCCAGTTTGTGGTGCGTATGCTGATATTATGTTGGTTACTTGCTGGTGATCTAATGCCAGCTTTACCGCTATTAGGCGGTCGCTCTTTCGTGTGATATTTACTATTCGTGACTTGAAGTTGTGATCCAGAACCACGGCCACCCCGTTTCTTTTATTGTCCACTCCGTGATATATTACCTGGTAGTTTCTCTGTATTATTCTGTGTAATTCGAAATACATTTTAACCTTTAATATGTTCTCACTACTGAGGTGAAAAATTATGTGTGCAATACGAGAGCAAAGTTATTTTACATCTCGTGTTTTTGCCAACAAAAATAAACACTCGCAAGAAAACCCAACTTTCCTCTCTTGTTGCACAAATAACTATTACATACCGCTTTGACGTTGACTCCAAGAACTTGGCTCATATAAGACGGCATCTCAGTCATTAGCGTATAGAATCCCCAGTTTTGGCAACAGTGCACGATGATCACACTGATGAAGGGCATGGATGTCAGCAACGACGTCCATGGCATGGGAAGGGCCTGAAATAAATGGATAAATAAAAAAACCGGCCAAGTGCGAGTCGGACTCGCATTCCAAGGGTTCCGAACATGACATAATTTAAACAATGTATTTTTTATGTGAAACGTGAGTGAAATGTCTTTAAAAAACCCGTAGGGGTCGGATCAAAAACTAAGTAATTAAGTCCGACTCACGGTTGACTGCACATTTCTAATAGGTTTTCCTGTAATCTATAGGTAAAGATCTATTTTATGTATTTTTTTCACAATTTTAGTCCCAGTAGTTTCGGAGATAAAGGGGGGAGAAAGGTAATTTTTTGCCTATTTTCTTGAATAACTTCTAAACTGTTTATCATTAAATTATAAAAAAAATATATTTGAGAGTTTCACAATAAGCTCTTTTATTTGATATGTAACACGATATAGTTTGAAAAACTTAATTTTTTAATTTTCTAATTTACCCCCCAAAAGTGGCCCCCGTGCTTAAAATTAATTTGTTTACGTTAAATCCGTCTTTGGGTCACAAACTATATGTATACCAAACTTCAACTTAATGGGTCCAGTAGTTTCGGAGAAAATAGGCTGTGACAGACGGACTGACAGACAGACAGACAGACAGACGCACGAGTGATCCTATAAGGGTTCCGTTTTTTCCTTTTGAGGTACGGAACCCTAACAATAAAATTAGCAATAATAAAAAAATGTATCCGTATTTTAGATTGTTTGAAGTGCATTTGTTTGGAACATTGAATTCTAGTTCAATAACTTACTTTTTTGCCTCCAACTTGACCAAGAGAAGTCTGAATATACAGCTTCTCTTCTTCACTTATCAACTTCGAGTTTTGAGGTTCTCCTGCTCCGATGAAGATATACACGAGGGTCCAGATGACTCCACATGTACCAACAAAGTAGAATATAGAAACCCAGCCCCAATAGTTGGCCAGGAAGCCAGCTGACATCAGCATAACTGCCGTACCCAGTTGAGCCCCTGGGAAAGATTTTACAAATTCTGAATGAATCGGCTACATTTCCATTCAAGGAAAATGTCTCACAGCGGAACATCCTTAGAACGTCTCGTTATGCAAGGAAGAGTGGCAGGTGACAGGGCTAGAGGATGATCGCCAATGAGATGGACCGACCACATCAAAGCCAGTGTGTCGGCCACAGTAAATGAATGCTCACGGAAAGCAGCTCTACGGGAGGAATTGCGACCCGTCGTTAAGCGAGTCGCTTAAAAAAATTACATAATGGCCACGATCACTATAGAGTGTAAAGAAGAAGAAGAAGAATGTGTTATGTATAAAATACTCTTCACATAATGACATAACTTGATAAAATGTACATAAGTATTGTTATTTCAGGAAGAACGGTTGTCTTCATTACTCCATCAGCTAACATGCAAATAGCTTCACTGCTCAGACTTTATAACCTCATTCCAAAATTTGAAGTATGAAAGTTTGGCAGTATGGGAGTATCAGTATTTTTTTATTCTGCCCGTTGCAATTTGACATTACGGTGTTTCCTTTTTACAGTAAAGCGATAACATTTTACGAGCCACAACGCGATTTTAATTATTAAATTGATGTAAATTGTATGAGTAACACAATTCTTGTGTATTGTTCTTGACCTTATAATGTAAGTTCACTCTTATACATTGATTACCTATTTATAAAAAAGTATATTCATTACACCTTTTTCTCAAGGGCATACAAAGATTACATTATTACTTCTCTCCGGCATAAATAGGTACATCTTTCATTTCATTAATTTCCATACGTATTATATTATTATTATTATACAAAATCAATTCAAGTGAAAAAATTGGTGATATTACTTTACCTGCATAAATAAATGCTCCCATCCTACTCTTTTCGTCCAAAGGCACCCATTTTCCGATAAGGTTGTGCGTGCTTGGAAAGACGAATCCTTGCGTTAAACCTTGCAGCACACGACAAGCGCATACTGCGTACCAGCCACCCTGAATTTAAGCCAATATTTTTATATCTGCCCTCAATTCCATACGCCTACACTAAATTTTAAATAATAATTACATATATGGATTTACCTTCAGTAAGGGATTTTTATTTTATTATTTATTTATTAATGTTAAAATGGTAAATACAATGCCATATCTGATGAGGTAACTGCTGCCAATCAGAAGACTGCTACCTCTCACATCAAATCTACGAGTATTTTGAAGTTGATACGAACTTACGTAAACTGCAGCAGTTGGCAGAATCAGAGATATGATGGAGTTGGCTCCAATGCTAATGCCGATAAGGAGACTGCCGCCAACTTTGTCAGCTAGGAGGCCGCCAGGAACCTGAAGAATCATGTAGCCCCAGAAGAAAGAAGACAAAATCATGCTCTGCATTTGCATGTTCCAATCGAATGTCTGAAAAAAAAAACAGGTACCTTGACCAGTATTGTGATTGTGACACACTTTTTCTACTTTAGTTGTTCTACTACTAATAATTATGTTATTTCATATAGCATAAATGGAGCAGCCTGTATCGAGTATGCGCCGACCGGTTCTAGTTTTGCTCGGTCGGCCGGTGTGATAAGAGATGCGCTCACTTGTGATTCTTTGCAATCATTATGTCGTTTACGAATTGGATGTGTACCTAAGTATTGTATTGTATATTTAATTATATAAGTACTGCGGAATGGAGTATCGAGACAAACCGTTCTGGCTTAATGATGCTTTTTAGGGTTCCGTACCTCAAAAGGAAAAAACGGAACCCTTATAGGAACACTCGTGCGTCTGTCTGTCTGTCCGTCTGTCTCAGCCTATTTTCTCCGAAACTACTGGACCAATTAAGTTGAAATTTGGTACACATATGTAAGTTTGTGACCCAAAGATGGAAATGTAATGTAAACAAATTAATTTTAAACACGGGGGCCACTTTTGGGGGGTAAATGAGAAAATTCAAAAATAAAGTTTGTCAAACCATATTGTATATCAAATGAGAGAGTTCAATGTGAGAATCTCAAATATATTCTTTATATAATTTTATGATAAATAGTTTAGAAGTTATTCAAGAAAATAGGCAAAAATTGACCATTCCCCCTTTATCTCCGAAACTACTGGGTCAAAAATATTGAAAAAAATACACAAAATAGATCTTTACCTATAGATTACCGGAAAACCTATAAGAAATGTGCAGTAGAGCGTGAGTTGGACTTAATTACTTAGTTTTTGATCCGACCCCTACAGGTTTTTTAAAGACATTTCACATAAAAAATACATTGATTAAATTGTGTAATGTACGGAACCCTTGGAACGCGAGTCCGACTCGCACTTGGCCGGTTTTTATCAAATATCAAGTAAAATTTGTGATTTATCTCTGTTAAATAAATAAAAAAGTGTAAAAAAACTACTCGTTTTATACAATACATTGTGGCTAATCAGATGTCGATATGGGAGAGCCAACATTTATTTACGCGGTTTCTAGGTTGTATATATTCACCTTGCACAATATTCCTACGTGTTGAAAAAAAACCTACTTAATGTTAATTTATTATGTAGGTGTGTATATTTAAACGAAAAAGTTACTTATTTCTGCCTGGCTATATACAAATGTAAATTAATATTAATATACCTATCATATAATAGTATTATTCTTTAGAAAAATAATTTACTTATAGAAAAAACTTAAAAGTCAATTATCAACAAACTGAATTAGTTTTAATCAATATATAGATGTAATTATCATGCCTTGAGATCAAATTCAAAAAATAAATATCAAATCGAATCTAAGATTTGTTTATTTATTTATTAATAGCTTAAGTCTAAATGTCCTACTGTACCTATATTGTATGTCCTAAGATACTGGTATAAGCTGTGGTTACCTATAATTGGACAAACATCTAACCTCAATGTTATGTAAGCTACAGATTGTTTTTTCATGATGTATTGTCTGTTGGTGATCCCAAATAAATAAATAAGAGTTTTATGTAATAATCAAGATAAACAAACAGCCTGTACCTAGCGAAAACTTCGGCAATCTTTGTTCAGAAAGAAACTTTAGCACTTAGTTTTAAGAATGACTTTTGTTTTTACTGCACTGTACTTCAGATTAGGTCACGTGCTAAAGTCGAAGTTACTATGATCTTTTATTTGTACAACATTTTTGTATCTTTTACTACAACCAAACTTTGTATTTATATTACCTACTTACTAATTTCTATTAACAATCGTATTCTTAATGTGTCTATGGCAAGAGTAAGTATACAGGTGATAAATATAAATACAAAGTTGGATTTTACATAGTAGGCCAAGCAATAAGAAGGTATAAAAATATATGAAGGTATAATACATAAATGCTAGGAACACAATTTTTGACATTGATATCTCAAAAACTATACAAGATATCTAAAAAAAATTACCTAATAAAACTTGTAACAAATTAAATCACTTCATTTTCTATAAGTGGCCATGTCGCTCAGACCCATAGTTTCCGAGATATAATCGAAAAACCAAAAAAAATTAACCTTCAAACCCCCCTCTCCCCCTCAGCACCAGGGTTACGGCCGGGGACTTTTGATATGTTCACCTCCTAACTAGTTCAAACAAAGCTACGAAGTCAAAAATTGTGTTCCAAGCATTTCCCTCTATACCTTTTTATGGGCATTTATTTCCTGGCCTATAGTAAAAAAAACAAATATGTTCTAAAAACAAGTTTTATTTATTTCAGAAAATAAGATAAGGTTCTTGACTGAGCGCAAGCGTGAGCAAGATGGCTGTGCGTGCCCGGGATCGCGGATATCTTGTTTTTGAATTTTAATTCAAAAATAAAACTGCGCATTTTAGAAGCAATTTTTAGCTTTTGTGCAAAGTCAGGACGGCCTAGCCTAGCTGACAATCGCTATCGCTTCGCCATCAAATCGCTTTGTGTCTCTCTATCACTCTTCCATATTAGTGTGACAGTGACAGTTGCGTTTCATTCGCTACGGAGCGTTAGCGATTGGCATGTATTGTCTACGGGGCCAGGTTTCGAATCGATAAAGTTAGCCTAGAGAAATGCCTCAAGATTGCTTATAAATTTTTCGGCGACCGTATTGTTATCTAGTTTACCTACCTACCTACTACCTACCTAGTAAAGACCTACGGTTTTTCAAAAACTGCTGACTGAACCTACTGGACCTTAAGGATCTACTATCCTTACTAATCCTGATGATGCAGACGCACTGATACAGTACTCACATTTTCCATAGAAGAGTCCGTCATGGCGACGATAGCCATGCTCATGTTCACCCTCATGCCGAAGGCCAACAGCATCGCGAAGAACAGCATCACACATTGTACGTGTCGGATACCAAATACCGCTTCTGTATTCAATGTCAAGAAGTAAGTAAAAGGCGGCAAAACCATTCACTAATTCAAGTAGATACAGCACTATTTGTGAATGCGAATATACTGGCATGGTCCGCCTAACAACGTCATGATTTTGTTCTTGTTCTTAGATCAAAGCCAGACCTTTAGGATGATTGTCAATACATATATTTAGGTTCGTCCCAACATATAATCTGATTCTGAACCTGTCAAGGGATAACGTATAGAAAGTTATAACTGTGTACGTAATTAGGCAAAAACCTTAAAGATAATCAGTTCATCCGTGTTATTTAAATTTTACTTAGCGTTATGTAATGTCGTTATGCTGTATCGCTTTTCTGTAAAAGTTTGCCTTCTTTTTTCGGTTAATTATTTTCTTTTTGTCTGTTACTCTCCGTGATTTTTTCTCACTTGATGGCCTCATCGGAAAATCAGCGCTAGAAGTCGCCAGCAACATGCTGAGATGAGGCCATTTCGTGACACTTTATTCTCCTTATACTTTTTTTCCCTTATATTATGTTATATGATTGTTTGTGGGTTTACGAATAAAAATATTTCTATTCTATTCTTTCTATTCTAATCAATGTATTCGTATCCTTACGACAAGGGAAACGTTAAAATTCAGTAAAAAGGCATATATACATGTGTATATGATCTACTTCTAAGAGTCCGCACTGTAATAGTTTTTTTAACGCTGCAGTATCATTTTATAATCACAACTATTAACGTGTCAGTCTATAGATAATTATTGAGTTAATGACATGTCATAAAATTTAGTAACATGTTACTAAAATTGTTTTGATTTATTTGAAATACCTAACTGCTTATAATAAACACTTTGAAAATTACGACTTACTTGGTTTTATTACTTCCTGCATTTTTTCACTTTAATTAACTCCTATGACTAGAATTATACTATCAAGTTTCAGAAGGAAATATTTTCTAGCTTTTTCGAAATAACCGCGTAGCGTTGAGCATCTGACTGATTATTGTTTTTATTTTTAACAACGATGTCACAAGGCAGCCAATGCAAGCAAAAAAAATTTATCAGTAAATTCTTGATAACTTTGAGAATTTTGTCTCGCACGCATGCATCTTACACGTGCCACTTGTTTGTGTTTTTATTGATTATTTATTATCTTCATTTCTTAATTTTGTTATGAAGGTCGCTTTTTTCTTCTAAGCGAGATTGACTGTGAAGATGAAGATGATACACGCTTCACTGTAACGCATCCGCGTTGTAAAATTTAAAAAAATGACACTAAAAAGGAAAAATAAATAAAAAGAAATTGAAAATAAACAACCAAAATAACTTATTTTGTTTCTTTTTTTTTTAAAGGGAACCGCCTTAAATAAACCAACCCACTGAAAAGCACAAAACAATTTTTATATACCCCACTCCTATCCTTGTCCAGTCCCTATCCCGTCGTAAAACAAATTTCTGTCAAAAAGTAATTAAGACCTAATAATAAGCAAATTAATAACCATCCGGGTAATTACTTAGGTTTTGAAGGCGGTGCTAACCCAAAATGTTAGAGATCTAACATTTGAGACAACGAAGAACGCTGCACGTACTTGAATAAAAAAGACATAGTTTACTCATTCATTTAATTCTTGCACTACTACTAACTACTAATCGTTTTTTTAACTCGTATTTGGCAGCAAAGAATGCTTTTGTTGGTTTGGCACTGCCTTCCAAAACTAAGTACCACACAGTACGTTCACAGTAAGTTTTTTACCAATACGGACGCTGCGTGTATCTCATATACATGCGCAGAAGCAGTATAACAAATAAATCTTTGAATCTTTGTCTCGATGATGCCTTATGACAATAAAATTTATTGTCATAAGGCATCATCGAGATAGATTTAATCTATGTGTTGCTTTCAGCTTACCTCCCCTTAACTTTAAACTCAGGTAAATATCGAGCAATACGCACGACATTCAGGAAAATCTTCCTTCCATTTTATTACACTGTTGGTACACAGCAAACGCCATTCTTGGAAAGTAAATACTAATAGTTAAAGTTTGCGCAAATATATTTGCCGATGCAAGAGGAAAAATCTGGTTAGTCTCTTTCAACAACAATAAAAGCCATTATTACTTATTTAGTGACTAACCATGAAAACTCGACCATTTCTATTGTAACTTGTAACTCTAGGTTAATAGGAACCGTAATAGGTACTAAATAAATACTACCTACCGTATAAAGGTAAAATTTAAATTTTAGGTAATTAGATCGCTTATTTGGTAGAGACAACACTGTTGCAAGAAATGATAATTAACTGATTTGCTTCAAATTGACATTTCGTGCAGTAATAAATAAAATAATCGCCACCCCCACCATGTAAACTGGCAGATTAACGTACCAGAGACATGTTGCGCGACTAATCTGACGCGCTCGAGTATTTTTATATGTTTTTTTTAAACATTTTTAAACATTTGTAGACGCTTCGCTGACCATTGTAAAAGAAAATATTATATAACCTTTTATTCTTCCTATCATCTAATCTTACGAATGGTCTCTACGACGCTCGAGTAACACCAAATTTAGCATCTTCGGCTCCCCTGCTATAAGAGACGTAGGTGTGAATATGAATACGTAGCAATACATATAATTATTGTTGTGGTCTTCTTTATGTTGGGGCTACTTCCCCAGATCAAAATAATAATAATTTTTTGCGTCATGATGACCTATTAAATATATTAGAGTAATAATTAATCGTAAAGTGCTCGCTCCACACATGGCTACTCTTATTTATTATTTATTACACTTTAGTTTGTCCCTATCTTTGAAGCGGCAATCAAACTTGATAGGTCGGAGGATCTCGTCAAATTTTTCTTTGTTTTGTTTTATTTATTTTAACAGAAATATTACAAGCCACTTGCTTAAGCCAATATTACTACACGGTGTTTTCTCTGTGTTGTTTCCTGGAAAGTGATTCCCCAGTTGGGTTGCTCCAGATTTCAGCGAAATAAATCCCAGCTGAGCCTTACATCGCTTCTCTTCTACTAAAACAGGTTGTTTCGTCCGTGTAAGCTATCCTTTAGGTACTTACCTAGCATGTTAATGGCTCATTTAAAAGTAACACTTGTTTTTCTTCCTAAAACTAGCTGTTAAAATTGTTTTTGTTGGAATTCATTTAATATTTTTTTCATTACTTTGTAATTTGTTGTTAACGGAACTTATTTCCAGCTTTTTATTCAATTCAATTCAATTTATTCGTATTTTTTATGCGTATGAAACTTCCATTACAGACACCGACAACTATAAAATCCGCAGGACAGTACACACAACCCAGTAGTTTACTGTCATGCGGCGCGCGGCCATCGTGACCGCTGCTCATGCACTATTTAGTGCTTGAAAATGAAGGCTCTCGGAAACATGTCGCACGAATGATAAAAAATACGTGAGTTAAACCGTAAAATAAGTTAATGTTAGTATGACTCGTGACAATTTAAATTCGATGAAATGAAATTCATTTCGGTGTTAATTGGCAACATTAATAAACACATGCCTCTCACCTCAAACACTTCTTCTTCTTTTAAAATTATGGCTTCAGCCCAGTGGGACTATTTCGCCAGTATCAAGGTATTAAGAGGTTTAAAAACGACAAAAATTGTACGGTTGTACAAGACAGTGTACGGTGATTTGTTAGCTCTTGTAAATCGATAGCTAGACTACAAGAAGCACGTGGACTACCGGCCGTTGACTCCAAGATGGTGGTTAAACGCGCTTCAAAATTAATTCTCCATTTACTGCACACTACCACATTAGTTTACTGTATAATAAGCTATCGATATTACACTTTAAACAATATTAATAAGCAAAAAACAAAGTAATTAATCACGATGCTAACTATCAAGATGGCGCTCGAACCGGAAGTCCTCACCTTAAACACATTCAGGTAGAATTTGGATTGTCAAAGCATTTCTGTCGACTGAATTGCTGCTGGAAATGTCAAATATTTTTATTAATATAGTATAACTGACAAAGAACCTAATTATTGGGTTTTACATCGCCTGTACAAATAAATTTGATATTAAATAAGTAATAAAGTTATTTTAAGATCTCCTGTCTACTAAGTTTCTAACATCATTAACGATACTTAGAAAAAGTTCAAGGAAAAGCTTTAGTTTATGCAGTAATAAAATTATAATTTAATAAGTAAAAGGAGCCCTTAAGGGCCCGCCAGACGCTTTTATTATATTTCCTCTTCACATGCCTAATAATACCGCTACAACACACAAATATTTAGGTACAATCCCTACACATATTTTTTCTCTCAAAAACATACTACCTACTAACACACACTGCTTTTGACAATTCATAAAACCTTATTCAAAGATAAGGTCCACTAATAGTGTTGCTGTTAGTACTTATAACTCGTGAGTACCTAATTAAAATTCTTAGTTTATGTTCTAAATGTCAAACATAACGCTACCTTAATAAACATCTCGACTTTAAAGCAAAACCTATAAAACTAAAATAACAGTACTTACATTATTGTCGAGGCGAAAGTATTATGCTAATTGCTAAATTGTTAATTGTATTAATTTTAAACGGACGACCTTGGAGGATCTTGGGAGGGGCTATGTTCTTAACTTAATTAAGCTTTGACTGGCCATAAACTAATTCGCCTCCTAATTTTAAACCCGCAGTCCTTGCCGTCCATTTTTGATTCGCTGTACCTAGTTCGTAGAATACACGAGAAAAAAAACAGGGCTTACAGCCCTCTGTTGCATATAAATCCATACTTTATTGTGTACACCGTACACGGTGCATTTGAATTAAAACTTAGAGCCACAGTCCAGAGGCATTACAATGCATAACAGCCATTGAAAAGTCAGTTCGAATCTGGAATTTAGCGCACGTGGGTATAGTAAAAGATTGAATGCTTTTACCAATGGCAGTTACGGCTCTAACGCCTATTGGGTAAGCCTGTTAGCCAAACGTGCGAAGCGAAGTACAAAGACAAATTAATTTAGGGCTTTTGCTTGCTTTCATATAGATGAGCGAGAGCGTCTCTCACAAATCCTAATTTGTTCCTAAGAGTCTACAGGTGCATGCTATCTGTCATGCCTTAAAGGATTTGTTGCCATAAGTTCTTCTTTCGCTCTTTGGAAATTATAAACTGCCCAGCTAGATTTTGGTCCGGTAGCTGTGAGGCAGCAGTACCCGCAACTTGATATTTCCTTGATATTGGGGTATCTTTGTTAAAATTTATAATTATCAATAATGCAATGAATTCTGTTGATCGTGGTGCTTTCCTATGTTTAATAGAAAGTGAGCTCCCTGAGATAGATCCATGGGTACTTAATAGTAAAGTAGCACCCACCAAACTTTTGTACATAGTACATACCGTAGCAACGAAATCTTATCTTGTCATCATCAGGCATTACGCAACACATCTAATTTCAATATTTTCGTTATTCTTAATTAAAAGGAACCACATTGTCGCTTACAACAAGGACGCTCTGATAGGTTATTCGTATGCAAGCAAATTTCACTCTTATGGTAAGCCACAATGTGGTACCTTTTACTTGAGAACGACACATTTGGTGTCTTGACGACGGCGGTTGTCAGTTCTCTAAGATAGATATAACTCCGTAATAGATGTTTACAGTCTAAGGAAAAAACGTGTCTCGAAAATCAAGAAAATTTGATTCTCGTTCAGAGGGCGCCACTAGTTTTGGCCCACTGTCGTATAGATGGCGTTGACTGTTTCGTTTGTTATTTAACAATTTTAACGCATATCAGTGAAAGAACATGGGTCAAAATCATAAAAATAATTAATGCATTTAAAAAAAATCATTTATCTATATTTAAATACATTTTATCGTATTTTTATAAATCTTAATTTTTAGTTTTAAAGTGTGTCGACAGATAGCAGTGAATTTACTGGGGTTACAAAATTTACTATGACAGTACCGCTCTGGTATAAGTTACTTTATGTCAGTTCTTACCGATTTGAAACCATTACTTAAGCAATAAAAACTACAGATTTACCTCTGTTAACTTCAAAATCATTTCTACCAACACTGCCCATAATCCTCTTGACAGTCTTCACACTAATTAGTATTTCAGTTCTTACTTGTGGAAGCCTTACAATTTTAGGAGCTCCAATTTTCGACCAATCTATTGTGTTAGTATCCAAAGTCGAAACAAAGCAAAGCTGTGTAGCTTACAATAACCTGGTTACCTTCCAGTTGGAGGCAAGAGAGGAGTAATAAATTTACAATAAAATTATAAATCGTCTGCGTCGACACGATAGCTACTTATTATACTTCCTATCCAGATCTTGACAGCTCAGAAGCCTCTGGGATAGGATGCCTGGTCGACCAGTATGCGTATTTTACCTTATTAAATTTAATAAAAGTCTCATGAGGAGAGGAGTCATATAATAAATATGCTAGATGCTCCGTCAGTACAATTTGTTTGTAACTGTTTTGTATGGTAGCCTATTCTGGATTCGTAACTATAAACGAAATTAAGGGATCGCCGTTAAATCTCCTTTGGCGACGTAAATCATTGTAAGTGTTGTTGGGATTTTTACTGTATTTTCTCGTCTCTAAACTCTTACTCTTTCATCTAAAATAATATATAGTCGACTAACATACATATATAAATAAAATGGTGTTTAATGTCGGCTAAAATTTGTATAAGTGCAAAGTGACCCTCCTTTGTAACTAGGTACTTACATGTTTTTTTCTTGGTTAGAAACATTACATGTTTATGTGAAAAACCTTCGAAAAAACTTAAATAAGAGTCATATGTCAACAAATAATGTTGAATTCAAACGATGAATAACACATCCAAAGCAAAGAATCACATTAGGCACATAGATCCTGTGGTTCCTGTGCATAGATCAAAGATGCATTAATTGTTTTAATAATTGATTTTATTTTTGTTCACTAAGGACTAAGGAAACGTAAACAAAGAGAGCAAATTGATCAGCTGCTCAGAAATCTATACTAAACTATACTCCACTTAAATGCTTGTGACTATCTCTCTCTCTCTTCTCCTAGCCGATTTCGACCACAGCGACTGCATTATATTCCTTAGGTGCGGGAACTAAGCTGCGGGCTTAGCACGGTAGCATTTTTATCACCTATCACTATAATGCCTGTCACTTTTGCACTTACATACTTGTTAGAACGTGACAGGCATGGTGACGGGCGATAAAAATGCTACCTTGCTAAGCCCGCTGGTCCGCCCACTCGTGCGCCCTCGTGTGACTGCAGTATCCAATCTTCGTCTGCAGTACTCGACCGCACCCAGGGGGCATGAGAAAACTCCGTCTGCGTAGACTCATAAAAGAAGTACAGTGTACAATGATAATGTCAGCCAAGTTCTTAACACAATTTGCGACTCACGGACTGTCATAAAAGTCCAACTCCACTCTACCAGAACAAATTACGTAGCAAATTACGCAGATAAAATGTTAACATAGTCTGAAAATGTCGTGCAGTACAAGTTACAACCTTGTTGTCCTCTAAAAATAATGTTCTGGAATATTCTCGGTATCAGGGCCCAAATCCGAGGTTAGACTGATTTTTTTTTACCCTCTTAGTACCCCGCGAGTGTCCGGGGCGTCCGGGCTACGTGCCTTATGCATTAACACGATTCAAAGTAAGCCTGTTGTGCCCAGATAAGACAGAAAACAAGATGCGATACTTCAATTTCAGAGGTCCTTTTTAGAAGCTTATTATATTAAACTTTCATTATTGTTCATAAATATGTAAGTTGCGCTTTACAGTATGTGAAAACCAATGTAGACTACTTAGGCCCTTTGGTACCTCAAAATATTTATCAGTACGGTTTTTACTCACTATTATTTTTAGTCGCTTTTGGCGACATGTTTCGGATTCTTTGGGAATCCATCCTCAGGCACGAGTGTCCGCGGCGGTTGTACGTCGTGCACTGCCCGCGCCGCCCGCCTCGTCGCTCGTTGCGCACGCGCTGATGGGGCGGGGGGCGCGGGGCAGTCCACAGATGGAGTCGTGCTGATAAATATTTTGAAATATGTCTCACGATAGTTTAAGTGCGACTTTGGTACCTATTACATTTATGTGAGCTGAAATGTTGTTTATGTTATAATTATATTATTTTGTATATATTATTATTGAAGTTAGATAGCTACCTATGTAGCATTTATACGTCATTATCACGTCATCGTCAGCGATGACTTTGAAAAGTTCGATAGAATGACTGTAACATCGCATTAGTTGCGATTAGCTGTACCGAGATCCACGTCACGTTTTGTTATGCCCCAAAGGCGACACAATCTTTGAATGTTTCATGACAAACATACAGAAGTTTTATCCTACCCAAATCTAATGACGCCAAGTTACACAACTTCTGCTCGTTCAACCAAATTTTCAGAAACATGTCTTCCCTCTATTTCATCTAAACGGTTATACTTTGGTTAGATATAAACAGGCAGAACGTGGTAAGCTATAGGCTGGCTTTGCGTAGATGAGTTGATATGTTACACCTCGCATGGTCCTACACACGGAAGCTCCACTAGATTCAGCATTAAAAAGAAGTATCAGTCGTGGAAGTCTGACGTGGTTCTGTCATTCTTTTACTGAGTGGGTTGTTTGGTGAAGCGATAAACATGTGCTAGTTTGATATTAATAGGAAACACGTGAGAAGATAGGGGTTGTATGTAGGTACTAATGTTGATAGGCTATCGGAAACTAACCAATATTGTTGGTAGTACTTACATATATCACCCATTTTTTAACGGTATATATTATCATGCAACAGAACAATCTCACACCTGAGGATGCCGAAGACCGGGCAAAGTGGAGAAGATTGAGTAGGAAAGCGGACCCTGGCGCTAGGCCGGGAAAACGCTAGGTCGAAGAAGAAGATCTTGCAAAATGTAATTACTTACGTTAATCAAGTTTCTTTAAAAGTACCTACAGCCTACACCTAAAATTTACTTTACAATGCATGTGCTCGAAAAGTACGTTTCCTACGGAGCCATATTATGCGGAAAGTACTACTTTTCCGCACTAGTGCTTTTTGTTTTCAATTTTTTTTTTACAATACATATGTATTGTAAAAAAAAAAATAGCACCATATGGTGCTACTTTCTCGCACTAGTGCTTTTTGTTTTCAAGTTTTTAATAATTTAACTTATTTGCCATGATATGTTTTTTTATTTACTCGCACAATGCATAGTAAAACATTGTATGATACACGTGCGTAAAGATGATTTCCGCACTTGTTGCATAAATAGCTATAAAACATCAAATTAAATAAAAGGAAAAATAAAGTAAGCAAGTATAGTTAACGCTATTTATACTGAGCTCGTTCACTTACCTGTACTAACAATGGCATTCTGTTAAACAAAAGCCATTATTTCTTTTCTGTGAGCGCGTGGCCATTGTGTGTGAGCCTCAGGCACAATAAGGCCACGCGCGCACACAAAAGAAATAATGGCTTTTGTTTAACAGAATGCCATTGTTAGTACGTAAGTGAACGAGCTCAGTAGAGTAACTATACTCACAGTGGTTTCACTGACTAACACCAAACTATTTTTTAAAGTGAAACTTTTGTTTTATCGCCCCAAATTTTTTGGGCTGTCTTTAGTATGTCGTGTGATGTATTACAGCATTAAATTCTATTTTATTCCTAGTACTTAGAGTTCATGGTATTTAAACTAAGCATACGACTTTTCGTTTTTTATCATCACGGATACAATAATAAATTCATTATGGCTGATATTTGCTTATAATATCATACAAAATTTTAAGGACAGTAGACCTTATTAAGCTCAATATGGTGGGCTTGGGTGGGCAAATTCAAACAAAATCAGTCAAAACAAAATACAAAAAGATTAGTAAAACTCTACTTTAATTTTAGTAGAGTTCATAGTCTTTGTCTTTATTTTTTATGTTTATCAATAAATAATCCGTAATAGATGGATACAGTTTAAGGAAAAAGCGTGCCTCGAAAATCAAGAAAATTTTATTCTCGAACAGATGGCGCCGCTACCTTTGGCCTACTCTCGAATAGATGGCGTTGACGGTTTCGTTTGTTGTTTAACAATTTTAACGCATATCAGTGAACATGGACCAAAATCATATAAAAATAAATATGCAAATAAAAAAAAACATTTATCCATATCCATACTATGAATCATATCGTGTGTCGATAGATGGAAGTGAATTTACTGTGGCTACAAAGTTTACTATGACAGTACCGCTCTATCCTATTATATCCTCTTTGTGTTTATCTAGAATATTCGATATTCTAAATGTGAAAGAACATTCGCTACTTAGATTCTGTTGTACTGTGAATGGCAAATAGTCACCCTGGCAGTTGTAACTTAACAACTGTTGTTTACTGTCAGACAAAAGTAAATGTCTTTTTCTCTATTAATTTTAAAGCGTAACCGAATAAAAATAGAGCAAGCATTTTAACACTAGAATGATTCAAATAGGGAAATTAGCCTCCCATTATTAAAACAGCTGGATGCATAAAATTTTAGTAGTGCTCAAGGTAATTTTGTTCCGTGCGATTTGATTCCTAAAGGCACGTGGGAGGAACTAGAGCGCATCTATGGAGGTAGGTACCTGCTTATACAAGAGATAAGAGCTATGCCTGAAATTCTTCAGCTACAAGATGGACCCAAATCATGACATCATTACTCATGTGTTAATTTTAAAAAGAATTTCTGGAGCAAACTGTGTACGGAGCTACAGAGCGTGGCGTGGCGTGGCGATATTACCCTAAATTCTCCTAATAGATAGATAGATTTTTATTCGGTATTACTCATACACTGTCAATTACATAATAAAAATTTAATAACAAAAATCATAATAAATTAAAATTATTTAAATTCACAAAAATTAATGTCGACAATTTTGAGATTCTAATACTTACATTAGGAAATCAGTAAAATATTATTCATATTAAATACTTACAATTACAATAGAAATAATCACAATTACATTAGAACTAAATGGACGAAAATAATGGTCAAAATTACATTTAATTTAATATAATGTGATACCTAATTATTGCAAAGAAAATGGATATAGAGTCAGAAGCTGCAAGCGGTGGATTAAACCTACTTGGTACTTACACCTGCTCTTATTAGTTACTATCTTTGTATAATTTGGAAATTGAAAGCAATAAAAATACTTACTTTACTATCATGTTCTTGTTGTTTTGACCTTTAAATTTCAGTTAAATGCCTACAATCCGAAAAAAAAGTTTCACTTGCATCGTGGTTTCCTTAAACCACACAATTTTTTTTAGGGAAGATAACATTTTAACAACGTTGATTTCATAGGAAAGTATTTAGGTCATATTTTATCACCTATTAAGCTGGGGTTTCAGTGTAGGTTTTACGACATTTCCTGTATAAAACGTTTTTCTTGATAGGCTACTTAATGGCTTGAGTTGAAGTCGTTCAGAAATGGAATTGTATGACCAGTTCAGAAATTGTGTTGGACTTTAATGCGGAGGCTGCATAAATGTATTTTCCAAATGAATACTGGAAACATTTATTAAATTCCACAATAACAATTACATCACATACAAATTACATTTAAAATACAATAACTAATCTTAAATTAAAATAAAACTAAAACCTTATAAAATAAATTAGAACTAACTAAAAAAGTCCCCCAGATCTGATCCCTGCGGAAGGATGCCCATAATGCTGGCTACATTCCCCCGCTGAATGGCAATTCCGATCCTTTGGCCAAGGAATGAGCCAGCTCTAGGATCTCTGGTGGTGTCCAGGAGCATCTTCTTCAAATCTTTAAATAAACTTAGTGCCTCCTGACCCCAAGGTCCCAGAGTCTCCACCGCAAACGCCGCAAATAAGTGATTGCTCGATAGACCAGCATATTTGCGGCGCTTTTTGAATTAAATATAGGTAATTAAACAAATTCGAATTTAAAAAATCTGAACATCATTGAAGCAGTGAGCAGTGAGTGAGTGAAGCACTCATGAGCAAAAGGTACTGCGAGCAATATACCTAAATACATTGTACGATTTCTATGATTCAAATGCCGTTCGTTTGTTCATTTAAAAGAAAACTTCGGTTATATCAAAAGACGGTCAGTGAGGTTATCATTAAATTGTATCAATATTAACCATACGTACAATAAAGTAAGTAAATAATTCATCATAATCGCCAACCCTAGCATAAAACTGTCATATGCTAATGTTTTGCTACCTCCGTCGCGGGGTTATATCAAACAATTTTTTTAAATATTTAATCAACAAATTAACAATTATTTAAATTGTCGCAATCGCAACCTGTAGTACCACACGACCAAAACGTACTTAGGTCGCGAGATATATCTTCGCTCGGCTTCTATCGTTTGTTGTCAAAACAACATCAACTCTTGGCGAAAAATACTGGTTCTCTGTGCCGGTTCTATACTTAGTAATACTAGTTCAATAGCATATGTGTCCATGTCTTACACGAAATAAAAATATTCATTCATTCATAGGCAGAGAGAATCATACAAATGGATATTTGATTAAAGATTAAACATCATCTTTGTATTTTTGTTGTCAAAGCCTAAAGGAACTCCAGCAACTAATTCACCTAGATTTTGCCAGGGCTCATTTGAAACGCAGTAATTATGCCTAGGTATCTCCATGTTACTCGATTTGGATCTAAACTAGTTCTTTCACAGCTGTGCTTTATTTCACACGTCATAAGGTCTTGTTTTGAATAGCTTTTCCATACGCGCTGAATTATGATACGAAGCAATCCCCAATTTAGTCTTTATTCATGAAACATCGAATATGCAGCTGCATTTATTTTGGTAAAAAGACACGTGGAAACGCAGTCATGGCTTCATGAAAGCTACTATACGTTAACAACATTTATGTACTGTCAACGAGATTTTTATGCAAACTTTGGAAGTTAAAGGATTTATTACAGTAATTGAAATTTTAAGCGTGATATGAGATTAATTTTATGCACCCATTTAAGTATAATCAACGGAATATTTTATAAAGTTAGAATTAATGTTAAATCCTTATAGATACCACGTTGGGTCAGTAAAAACAACACACTTAACACACAAAGTGGTCCAATCACGTGCAAGAAATTTAACAAATGCCCAGTCACGGTGAACTTGGGAAATGCTGTATGAACTTCTATGCTGATCTAGTTTCTATCAATATATAAATATTTTTATACAAGGAGACAATTAAGAGAGTTCTTTGTCGATAATATCCAAAAGGTAACTACTTAGTATGCTTTCCTAAAGATACGAGTATCTGCGCCTGTTAAATACTAACATTATTATTTGTAATTTCATAAGCGTTTAAATACCTCTGTCTATAAGTATAATTATGCACTTTATAAATACAGTCACTAGTTAAGTAGTCGTTTTTATCAACGACATTCAGATTTTCAAAAACATTATGAGCCAAATTTCCCAGTTCTTTTTTACTCAATGAATTTTAAAAACGATTTATTTCAATATTAACTTTATTATTTAATCAAATGCATTCACGTTCATTATTAACGCGTGAACATCAAAAGGTCATTTTTAATATGAAAGTTGCCTTATTTAAGCGATTCACAAAGCGAAACTTTCGTAAATATTGCTGCCACGATAAAACGGAGTACATACCATAATATACGCCAGTTTCCTCAATGTTCGTGTCCTTTTTTGTAGGCTACATTGTTTCGGCATTTGCCTCAAACTTTCTTGGGGAATACACATTTTGATTTTTTCGCAATATCGTGGCGTGTTATGTTTTCGAACTATTCGAAGTTAGAGGGACTCAACACGGATGCTGTTATATTTTTACTGTAGACTTTTTTATTACAAAACATAAATACCTATTAGTATACTAGGACAATATTACACAAAATAACTCTAGTCTAGTCCCACAGGAAGCTCAATAAAGCTTGGATTGCAGGTAAGGTACTAGACGCCGATATATAATAAGAACATAAAAAAACATCCATAACTAAGAACAAACATTCGTGGTAAACTCGCAAATAAATGCCCTTACCAGGATTTGAACCAGGAGCCTTCAACTTCATAGGCAGGGAATAACCACCAAGGAGAACAATAACCCTGTGCCATGGTCGTTATTGTACTAGAATTACACAAGATTTACGTCTTATTAGCATTCCAACTAACCGTTGGGAGGAACGCGCGGAGATGAGACCCGAGTGGCGTCGTAACCTGCGGGAAGGCATGGCAAAGCACGACGAGCTCTGGTTGGATCACCTTAACCAGAAACGAAATCGCAGGGCTGCTGGACCACCCCAGGAGTCAAGACACATCTGTGATCGGTGCGGCAAGAAATGCCGATCAGCCATTGGCCTTTACAGTCACCGCAGTCGATGTAGACTGTAGACATCTCCTCAAATACCTCGAGTCGCTGCAACTATCATCTTTTTAGGATGCTGTGGCCAATGATGATGATGATGACGTCTTATTGCACATTGAACAGCAAATATTGACAGTTCGTGCCAGTGACGCGCAGTTTTCATAAAAACCGTCGCCATGTCAGTAGCCGTTATCATACATATAACTAGTTAAATGTCCCGCTTGGCTACATGTGAATCTACGAGGAACACACCACGTAGTGACGTAACGAACCAAAACGTCTCGGGAGTATTAAAATAATTACTTAGTCTGCAAATCTCAGCACGTACCTATCTGGTGGCATTGAGATAAAATATAACGTAGTTTTTACCACCAGCAATTAAGGTTCAAAATAGCAACTAGGGACTTTTATCTCATTAGAAGTTCATCAGATGCTCAGCAAATATACATAGAGATAATGTACATGAAGTCTATGATGGAAATACAGTTGAATTGTGTATGAATAAGATACGTTTGTAATGAGAATAGGAGAAATACTATTTCAAATATCAGAAATAATTAGATACTTCTTGCACGAAACCTACTACTTACTTGTTACTTGTTATTATTACACGAAAATGAAAAGGTGGTTTTCAACATGGATGTGGAGTTTTTGAGATATAAATATGAAGATGGAGCGGAGGGATTTATAATGAAGAAAAGTAAGTACTTAGTTAAATAGTGAATTTATGTATATATTATAATCGTCACTTGTAATATTAATTAACGTAACCGCCAAAATTACAAAATTGAGTTAAGTATACAGTTCTACTGCAAATTTGATGATCTTTCGATAACTGCTATTAAAATTGCGATATCATGAAAAAAATATCGATTACGTTAACCAAAATCAGACCATTTTTTTTATGTATGGCACATTACAATCCAACACGTAGTTTTAAAACGAGAACTAAACTCCGTTTGTATGGGAAGGTGAAATTCGGCCGAGCTTGTTGGGGACTCTTAAGGGTCGGTTATACTAATCGTGGATTGGAGATTGTTAGTAAATGTACTATAATGACAAACTTCGATCTTTTCAACAGTTCTCTACAGGAAGCTAGCCATATACATATCATATAACGTTGATCAGTTCTTTGATTGTGCTTTTTATGCAAATAAATAATGGGTAGGTAACAACTGTGAGTTAGTCAGCTCTACCTAAGTATATAGATAGCGCTGACATTTCTGTTCTGCTGACATTTTAGTTAGGACTAATAAAATGGCTGTAAGGTTATGTTGTCAAACAAAGATTTTTAGTGTATATTTTATTTTTTCTTTCTTGTTTTTTTTTTATAATTAACATTTTCTACAGAGTTCATGATAGGCGTGCGTCACCTTCAAGCCCTCTACATGTTCGCGGTCTCCGTGGTGCTGGGTCTACTGCGTGGCAGCAGCGGTGTAGCCATGCTAGCCATCAACGACCCGGCGCGGCTCAACGACACATACATAGAGGTAAGTTAAGTTATCGTTACAGTCGAAAAACTTAATTGAGTAATTCTAAAAAAAGTGGCATCATAACCTGTCATCGAGTTTTTTAATTTAATGTGTGCTTATTTGCTCTTTTTCATATGAAACAAGAATGTTTATAGATAAACAAAAATAACGTTTATCGAGGCCAAGTCATTATTTTTATTTAAATTGAATACTTATATAATATTTTCTTCTGTTACCACGATAGTTACTCATGAAATAAAACTATGAAAACGGATTATATCGCGTATATTGAATACTTATATTTATAAAAAATAAAGAGGTCCACTTTTCACTCTAACCTTTTGGACAAGACTGTCCAAAAGCATCGCTCTTCCAGTTTTAGTTCTTTAGATTTTATAAGCACCAATTTATGTTAATAAAATATCATGCTATATAATAAACAGTACCTTTTAAAATCCCTAAAAGGTCCCTTTCTATAGTTTTTCGTAATTAACTCGTAAACGGTGGCCCGTAGCAAAACATGTTCTTTTACATACATAGTCTACATAAAATTATCTACAAGTACACTTTTTCCTAGGACCCATATTTAAACGTTACCTATTATGATTATCTCTGTCTATGTTTTAAATGAGACAGTCCTGCGCCAAACTGTAGTAAAAAATGTTCTATGACCCTTTACCGAGAAGTTATCGACCAATTCTTTTTTTCAGATCCACGATTGGGACAGAAGAACACAATCCACCACATTTTCATCTTTTCTGTTTGGCTACGCTCTTATGCTGCTACCAGCAGAACTTTGCGTCAGCCAGTTTGGAAGCAAAATGTTCGTCACCGCCGTTCTTGCCATGAATGGCGGATTTAATGCGGCTATGCCTAATATTGTGAACAAGGTATGCTGTTATCTTAATTTTTTATGCAATTTTCTGCCTGTTTGTCCAGAAAAAAATTAGAAGGTACCATCAGACCACGGAGAACTTTACCTATGAGGTGAACGGAAGTAACGGAACGGACTTGGTTAAAATGAAAGTCCGTAATTACTTAGCAATTTAGTTGAGTAATGCAATGAAGTAATTTTTTTTTGTATTGCAGTTTTTGTTTTTCCAGGATTGCATAAAAAAACCGGCCAAGTGCGAGTCGGACTCACACACGAAGGGTTCCGTACCATTAACTATAAAAACGGTCACCCATCCAAGTACTGACCCCGCCCGACGTTGCTTGACTTCGGTCAAAAATCACGTTTGTTGTATGGGAGCCCCACTTAAATCTCTATTTTATTCTGTTTTTAGTATTTGTTGTTATAGCGGCAACCGAAATACATCATCTGTGAAAATTTCAGCTGTCTAGCTATTACAGATCACGAGATACAGCCTGGTGACAGACGGACAGACGGACGGACAGACGGACAGCGGAGTCTTAGTAATAGGGTCCCGTTTTTACCCTTTGGGTACGGAACCCTAAGAAGGAAGTTTAATTATAGATAGAAACGCAACTAGTAATAAAATTATTGGCATATTTAATCTCACTAGCCCTCTATCTGAAAATATGATCATGACCTTGTTAAGAGTGAAAGTGAAAAATAAATAAATACAAGATTTAAATCATAGCTCTTCTTTATTTTTCCAGGGAGGCTGGATAGCAGTGTCCAACACCCAGTTCCTACTAGGAATGTCTCAAGCTTGTTTAGCTCCTGCAAATAGAATTATGCTCGAAAACTGGATGCCTCCCAATGAAAAAACCTTCTTCAGCAGTATAGTTTACGGAGGTAAGATGGTAAATAGATATAAAATAATAATAATCTTAAGTATAAATTCAACAGCCAACTTACCATGCAAGAATGCGACATTTTCAAGGGAAATAAATTTACTCGCTGCCACCTCTGGTGAATACTGTAAATGTACCTCAGGTACATATTGCTGGCTCGTGATGAATTTTGATACTTTATCTCACTTGTCAGGTTTTCAGAAAATATGAAGTCACTCATGATAAATTATTGATGAAATGAACGGTCTGGTCATTTTTTTCAGGTACGTATCTAGGCATGATTCTGTCATTACCATGCACCGGTGCGCTCTCAACACACCAACTTGGCTGGGAACTGATCTTCTACGCGCAAGCCATGGCTGCATTGTCGTCATGTGCTGTATGGGGCATACTCACGGCAGCTGCTCCGCAATGGCATCAAGCTATTGGGGATAAGGAGAGAGAATACATCGAAGAAGCTAAAGGGTTTTATAAAAAGGTGCGGGTTCGATTTTAATTAGCATGTGTTTAGATTTATCGATACCAATGTGTCGTTTAAGAGAATTAGCCTCATGCATGAAGTTTATATTTGAATGAAATATGTTTTATTCGGATGTTTGTTACCGTTATATCATGTTACAAATGCATTTCCTTTTTTAAATTACCATTTAATTACTTAAAATTATAAATAAAAAGTACAAAAATTTGCCCGCGAAAAGCGAGCGAGCGAAACGCTCGAAACGCCACGTGACGTCACGCGTTCGACAGATTAGTGTCATTAGTAGCAAACGTCAGTTGGGCCGCCCAACGTGTGACGTCATCACGCTCTGTCGAATTCGCGCCAAAAATTATGAGCGTTTCAACCGCTCAAAAATTTTCAACATTTTAAATATTTTTAATAAAATAATGTTAAGGTTTACAAAAGTATTTTTTATCATTTCCGGTGTTCCAACGATATAAATTATGAATCCAAAAATAAAAATAAATTCATGCATGGAGCTAATTTCATACCGCAGTGAAGTCGACACCGTAGCAGGCTTGGCATCAGTACGAGATACCTTATCAACTAATAGAGATGTTGACAAGTTTTTAGAACTGTTTTCATTTTATAGATAGACACGTAATTATTGCAATAAAAAAATATTCCTTAATTTTTAATAAAAAATCGACTTTAATTAGTTGAGTGTTTAAAATTCACGCCAAAACGCTCCAAGCTGTCACGTGATCTTGATGACTTAACGATGTGATAAACAAACTGCTGTTAGTGCTAGAGGACCACTAGGTTTGACAAACTTGTCTGTGCGTGTTTCTCACACCGTGACGTCACGCGCTCAGATTTGCGTTTGCAGTCACGTCATGCTGGGCATTATTTTAAATACTTTTAATTATTTTTAATTAATTCATTACGCATATTTACACTTACAAAATATGATTTTCAGCATTCTAATATTTCCTGCTATGGTAAAAACATAACATTTTATATATTCGCGATTCATGTCAACATCCCTATTATTATTTATTATATTACTATATATTAACCGACTTCAATTTCATAGAAGGAGGAGGTTCTGTATTCGTTTGTGGCTATTTTTTTTACTTTTTTTGTTACTTTTTAGGGTTCCGTACCCAAAGGGTAAAAACGGGACCCTATTACTAAGACTCCGCTGTTCGTCTGTCCGTCTGTCCATCTGTCCGTCTGTCCGTCTGTCTGTCTGTCACCAGGCTGTATCTCATGAACCGTGATAGCAAGACAGATGAAATTTTCACAGATGATCTATTTCTTTTGCCGCTATAACGACAAATACTAAAAAGTACGGAACCCTCGGTGTGCGAGTCCGACTCGCACTTGTCCGTTTATTTATAATTATAGAAACAACAGCCAGTCCCGTGGCGCGACATTCTTCGCTCGCCCTCCTTCTGGTCTCTAGCTGCTGCCCACGCAGCTTTCAACGCCGTGTTTGTTTTCTTCCTTTTCGACGTGCCTTACTTTTATACTATATTTGGAAGGACATTAAAAGATGTAAGTACAATCTATTTTTGTAACGATTAATAAATATTCCTTTTATAAAAATAGATTGATACTTAAGTAGCATGTCCAAGCTAAGTTGTGGAGTAAATAATCTCTGAGTATTAGGCTAGTGGTAGTGTAGGTAATAAAATAATACTAGACTGTTGGAGTGCAATGAATAGAACAGCTACATTTCTTTATTTCTTTATTTTAGTCACATTCACAAACTTACAGCTAAGATGCCAAAACGCTTATCCGGTAGAGATATTAGATACAAAACAATCAGAATTAAACATATTCTATAAAATAAAACATTAAAACAAAACAAAAACAATTAAATAAGTTCATTACAACAAGTACATAATACAATAGGCATACATTCGCTAGGTACACCCGCCATCCTGACTCACGATAAGACGTTTCTTATTATTAATATATTTATATAATTAATTTCAGGCATCAGTATTGGCAACGTTGCCTTTTGTGGTGATGTGGTTGGTCTATCTCACCACATCTCCAACCATCGAGTGGGTATACAACTCAGGGTTCATGAGTTATGTACTCAGTACTACCTACTACAGAAAGTTGATTAACGCCTTAGGTGAGTTCCTCACCAAAAATAAAAAAATACGATTTCAATCCGACTGCTTTGGTGGCTCTTAATACCCACTTGTTTTCTTTTTACACGTTTTGTAAAAAATTGAACTTAACTTAACTGTCGTTGCTAAGTTCTCGTAATTAAATACTGAACCAATTTTTCCTATAAGTAGGTAAAAATGCACTTAATAAGTACATATATTCTCCCAGATATATCTGACGCACATTTTGTTTGATTATTTACAGGAGCTTTTGGGGCAATAATTGGACTGACTGTACTTTCGAATATAAACCCGGACTCTGGTATAGCTGTCGTCATATTGACCATAACACTGGGTGTAACTGGATTTCAATATTCTGGATTCCTTGTATGTAAATATAAGTCGCTTTTAAACTACCTAATTTATTATTGCATGTCCCGTTCACGGTGCGTAGCCAACGTAGCGAACGAAACGTAACAATCACTGTCACACTAAATATGTAAGTGATAGAAATATATGACTACGCTACGCTACGGAGCGTTAACGATTGGCACGTTGGCTAAGCACCCAAATCGTCAGGACAGGTGATTACAGGTGAATAGGTACGTGGGTGAGTGACTGACATTTAATACAAATACAAAATGTTATCGATCGAAGAGAAATATATATAGTATACAGTAGCAATTGCTATTTTGGTTATCAAGTTCTTGTGAATTGATCTATTATGTTGTTATGCATGACTTTGTAGTCCAAAATATACATAATTTAACCATCGTCTTTTATTAGGACAACTATCGCAACCTGTCTCAGAACTTCAACGGTACTTTGGTTATCCTGACCAGCGCAGGCGCTAGCATCGTTGGTGCTGGAGTGCCTCTCTTCACGGGCTTTATCCTCAGTCCTGACCCTGTAAGTATCAAGTTTTTTAAGTTATTTACGTACGTACTTTGACCATATTGCTTGTTTGCTAGATGCTGTTAGCTTTGAGAAACAGGAATGGTATTAATGAACTTCAAAAGCAAAAAATCAGAGATCACTGATCATCAAAGACAAATACATTTTACTAGAACTTTGTTATTTTATAACGTGGTACAGAAGACCATTAACAGCAGTCGGGAAGCATGTCCCACAAAATAAAAAGACGACAAATGACATAAGGCTGACTACAGGGCCCCTATTCGAGATGCACAACTGTCAGTTTCGTCATCCACATCTGCTCAACAGAGGAATGATTCGCCAGGATTATAAATATTTAAGTAGTTAGTATTCATCAGGTCTACATTCTGTCTCAACTAAAATTATTATACAATATGATTGCTGCCTAATTTAAAAATGAGTAGATAGATTTGTGCAAAATGATAAGAAAAACCTTATTTCAGACGGATTTCCGTCGCTGGCGCGCTGTTTTTCTCTCCCTCGCCAGTTTCTCAGTATTGGGAAACGTGCTGTATACAGTGCTCGGTCGAGGGGACCGCGCCGAGTGGGATCGAGATCGGATCAAGTTCGGTTACCATAATGGTAAGAATGGTTTGTATAAATATTGACTTCGTAGGCGCGCTGGTTTCTGCCTAGCGCAGTTGCTCGGTGCAAGGGAACATATCGCACACGGTGGTAGGTTGCAAAGAACGTGTCTATAAAGACAACGACAGCGCCAATTGCAAACAAGTTTAGTTACCATAATGGGACCTAATTCAAGTCTTATTAAAATCGATATTTTATTGCTCATCTTATTAGCTGGTCGCTGTCAAACGAGGCCAGGCTGGCCACACTTACAACAAAATAAGGGCTACCATTTTTGTGCTCACCAGTTGGCGCCACTGTAGATGTAGGTCCAGAAAAACAGATCTCAAAATTCTTCTATGCTTATTTTAATAAAATCAATACGTTTTAATATACACAAAGGTATTCTAACGTCTAAATGTGCCATTTTTTCAACCTGTTTAATTTTGCATATATTTTAATTGGCACTTTTTTTAAACCACTAACATTTATTATCTATTGTTTACCATGATTAATGACAAAGATTTACCACAATTATGAATAAGGCGTGAAATTTCCCGATAAAAAAGCTTGAAACCCCCAAAACTTCTATGCATTAGACATTTTGAAATACCTCCATCTACACTAACACCCCTAGCGGCGAAATGAAACGCGATAGCCCTCATTATGTACAACTCCGGTCCATGGCCGGATATCGCTATACAATAAGTGCATAGCCCTGTCCTGATCACATAGCAGAGCATCTGTGTGATAACCACATTCAACTGTAAACACCGTTTTAAATTTAGGATTCCATTTTTTCACTCTTGTGTAATTCATTCATCCATCATACGTTCCATTCACTTCTAAAATCGCGAGACAAGTAAAACTTCGACTGCTATAATCTTAAAAAGTTTCAGACGGCATTTCTTCGCCATCTTTCTCTCGCCATCGCCAGTTTCTCGATGCAGAAACGTGTTATTAACAATAGCCTGTCTTGGACAGCAAGTTCTAAATATATGGTGTTAAATCGATTTATTATCAGTTTTCCGAAATAGAGCCGCAGTGCACGGATTTTTTATGAAACGCATCGATGTTGTAAATACTGGTGCTTCGAATACTTAAAACTTCTGATTACATTTTATGGACTAGGTGCAAGAATTAGATAATTATAACCTTATATACGTAAAATTCAAAGACATCAGCCCTGAAACCAGTACAAGATTCAAAACCAAATTTAGAAAAAAACATTACAAATCCTCCCCCAACACGGCCGGTCACCGCGGGGGTAGTAGACTACAACCCTCCAGAGCAAAGCAATTCATGCTGCCACATGAATACACAAAATATAAACGAATCAAGAACAGTAGACAAAAGCAGCCAGATGGCAAACCAAAAACAAGTACTTTATGTGACAACCTACAACGTCCGGACACTCTCATCCCACGAGCGTCTAATAGAATTAGAAGAAGCATTTAAGTCAATAAAATACGATATAATTGGAATAGCAGAAATGAGACGCATGGGAACAGAAATCCAAGAGTACAAGGATTTCTTACTCTGCTACACAGGCCAAACACCGGGAAAGTATGGAGTTGGCTTTCTGATAAAAAAATCTTATAAACAGTACATTGAAAGCTTCACGGCAATAACAGAGCGTGTTGCCCTTTTGAACCTTAACATTGAAAAATACAACATATCGATTATACAAGTGTATGCTCCTACAGAAGCGGCAAAAGAAGAAGAAATCGCTTTCTTTTACAATACTGTCATTCAAGCTATAGAAAAAGCACACAGGGACTACATTATAATGGGAGATTTCAATGCAAAAATAGGTCAACCCCAGCAAAATGAATACCTGTCAATGAAACAGTACGGATATGGCGACAGAAATGCGAGAGGCCAAAAATTGATTAATTTTGCTGTTCAAAATAAATTACATATACTAAACACCTTTTTTAAGAAAAAATCAACCCGGAGATGGACTTGGCGGTCACCAAATGGCCAGCATTATAATGAGATAGACTATATTTTATCTAATCGCCCAGAGTTATTTCAAAATATAGAAATACTAAATGTGGACTTTCCTTCAGATCACCGACCTGTTAGAGCTAGTGTATCACTTCCTAACACTAAGAAATGCAGATCCAGCTTTGCAAATAACCCAATTATAACACTAAAAAACGAAAAAGAAACAACCCAATATAGAAAACTACTATCAGCATATCTGCCCAACAGACAGGAAACAAAATGTGTCCAAAAACAGTATAATATGCTAATCGGTGTTATTAATCAAAGCCTTAGAGAAGCTCACACAGTCAATAAAAGTCAAAATGAACACGAGGTATTATCAAAACGCACAGTAAAACTTATGGACAGAAGAAGAACATTGCATAAAACCAAAAACAAGACTCGCAGCGAAAAAAATGAACTATGTGCCCTGTACAAATTAATTAGCAAGTACATAAAAAAAGATTATGCAGAGTACAGAAAGAAGACCATTATGAAGCACATAACACAGGCGGGAAGTACTAAAAAAGCATACAGAGAACTAACACAGAACAAAACATGGATTGGGGAACTCCATTCTTCGGGAAAGGCATCACACAAACGAACCGACATTATAGAAGTGGCAACAGCATTTTACAGAGACTTATACAGCGAAAAAACTGACAGGAACCAAACTGATAGTGTATCAACACCACATAATAAGAAGAAAGCAGAAGACATCACTGAACTTGAGGTAATCAACGCAATTAAAAGCCTAAAAAGTGACAAGAGTCCAGGTGTAGATCAAATCAACAATGAAGCTCTCAAGACAGCAAGCAATATTTTAGCTCTACCGCTATCAACTTTATTTAATCGCATAATTGAAACCGCTGCTATACCATCTCAATGGACAGAATCTAATATAATCCTAATTTACAAGAAAGGAGACCCTAAAAACATCTCAAATTACAGGCCAATAAGTTTATTACCAGCGGTTTATAAACTCTTTTCATCAATCATCAATCGAAGAATAAGTGCCGCTTTAGAAAACAATCAACCAGTAGAACAAGCAGGCTTCAGAAAAGGCTTCTCAACGGTCGACCATATCCACAGCTTAGAACAACTAATTGAAAAATTTCAAGAAAAACAAAGATGTCTCTACATTGCCTACATTGACTATCAGAAGGCTTTCGATACAGTATCACACAAATGGATATGGGAGACTCTAGAAAGTCAAGGAGTAGAGCAACAATACATACAAGTTATTAAAAATCTATATAGGAACAGTACCGGTAAAGTGAAGCTGGAAACCATGGGTCCTAGCTTCCCTATCAAAAGGGGAGTAAGGCAGGGAGACCCTCTGTCCCCAAAACTGTTCATAGCGATCCTGGAAACTATTTTTAGACAGCTAGATTGGAAGAACAAAGGAATATATGTAAACGGCAACTACCTAAATCACCTTCGTTTTGCAGACGACTTGGTAATACTCGCAGAGACAAGCTCACAACTACAATATATGATTACCTCGCTACATATGGCCAGCGTGCAAGTGGGACTCGAAATGAACCTATCAAAAACTATGGTAATGACAAATGGCATGGAGCGAACCATAATGGTAGGAAACAAACCATTGACTTATACAAAACAATACATATACTTAGGAAAACAGATAAGTTTTGATAAAGCGAACAACGAGTTAGAAATTGAAAGGAGAGCACAAAAGACCTGGAACAAATACTGGCAGCTAAAAGAAGTATTTAAGAGTAACATGCCCGTCAGCGTGAAGACTAAAGTCATGAATACATGCTTATTACCCTGTCTGACATACGGCTGTCAGACATGGAGATTTACTCAAAAAGCTATGGAAAAAATAAGGACTTGTCAACGCGGAATGGAGCGTAGTATGCTAAACATCAAGAAAATACAAAAAATCAACCATACAAAAATAAGACAACACACAAAGAGCATAGATGCTCTCAGCTATGCCAAAAAACTTAAATGGAGGTGGGCGGGCCATGTAGCACGTACTCAAGACAGGCGCTGGACAGCAAGGGTGACGTCGTGGAAAGGACCTCTAGGAAAAAGAGGGATAGGAAGACCTACTATGAGATGGCAAGATGATATCACCAAAATTACTGGGCCAAATTGGATACAAGTGGCAAAGGACCGAGATACATGGAAGGCTTTGGAGGAGGCCTTCACCTGTGAAAACGGGGTTCTTGAATAATATTATATATATAGAACGCACAAATATGAAATAATGTAAAAAAAGTTCAAGAAATAAAAGGCTTTTTATTATTTTTTTATTTTTTATTTATTTATTTATACGTAAAATATACGTAATACTTTTAAATCCTAATACAGCTCAATTTCTTATTCCACCTGGATTTTTGCTCAAAATCGTCCCAGGTTGAATAACGATAGAGCACCACGGCTGAGCTTATTTAACATACAATGAACGCCAAGATTTATTCGTAACCATCTAAAAGGCCTGCACGGCTGTTTATTCCTTTTCAGATGCAAATCAGCTAGAGTTGGAGGAGCTCAGCCTGCCGAAGACCTCGCCAAAGGACGACCGACCCTTACAGTAATAAACGATTTTCAATTGCAGAGCTATTTTTCGTTTCACTATTCTTATTATTTCCCTTGAACTTTAAATTTAATCATATAAGAAATAGAAATATAGTGCAAGTTATTGGTAAAGGATACGGAAACGCATTTCTTAGGCTCTTTCCTTACTTGTAGATGTGAAATAGAAGTAAACTTATATTAGATCCAGCCACGAGAGCAGAAGCTGCGCACCATTCAAAAGTGTGAAAAAACCTTAAGGCAAGTTCTGATAAAATCGATATCGGAACTTGCTTTATGCTTACAGACAATGCTCCCTTAGAGCGGCACCCGTTACATCCGATCCGTCAGATAACGTTTAAGACTGAAGTTAACTGCACCTTGATGCATTAGGGATGACTCACGTTAGACCGGGCCGTGACGTGATGCTTTCCATAGACAACTAAGCGCCGGAAGCTCCGGCCCGGTCACGGCCCGGTCTAACGTGAGTCATCCTTTAGAGCGGACATTATTTAAATCGCTCCTTTGTTCTAGGTAATCCGCTTTCTGTAAACAACTTTTGGTAGAAGTGGCAAAAAATGTTAATAGCACTTCGGCTTCAAATTTGAAAGTTTCTTCGTACACTTCAGCAGTCTTATACAAATGTTAAGTCTTTTAAACTGAATTTAGATGTCACATATCAAATAAAAACCGGCCAAGTGCGAGTCGGACTCGCGCACCAAGGGTTCCGTACTTTATAGTATTTGTTGTTATAGCGGCAACAGAAATACATCATCTGTGAAAATTTCAACTGTCTAGCTATCACGGATCATGAGATACGGCCTGGTGACAGACAGACAGACGGACAGACGGACAGACGGGCAGACGGACAGACGGACAGACGGACAGACGGACAGACGGACAGACGGACAGACGGACAGCGGAGTCATAGTAATAGGGTCCCGTTTTTACCCTTTGGGTACGGAACCCTAAAAAGTGACGAAGCCCTCGAGGTGGTGAAGGCCGGATTCAAACCGGCGTCTAGCTGTTCGGGCTAACGCCATGAACCCCTAGGTCACCCTCGCCATGGCGGAACCGGTCCCAATTTCTCGACTATATGCCATCTGAGTAAGAATAGGCATCTTTGACCAACTTTAAAGGTGAGCAGTACGTGTTTGCACCTTCTATACGAATCCCTTACAGGATTAGAGGATTACGATATAGCGAGAGAGAGAGAGAGAGAGAGAGAGAGAGAGATTGGTGCTGCCATTCTATACACAACTTTAGGAACAAATCAAATATTTTTTATCAAATATTTTGATTTGTGTTTTTTAGGTAGACACTAGCTACTACCTGTATATAATTAACACACAAATCAGAATCTTATAAAAATAATGAAATAAAAATAAAAATTAATAATTCCCAAAGTCTTTTGTTGACATATTTTCAATATTATTAAAAGAAGAAAACCCAGCTTTAATAAAATTTAGGTACTCGTCTCGAAAAGATTTGTTCAGACCTAAACAAACCCTACTTCAAGAATATTAATGTATACAAAGTAAGTACGTAAACCCTTAGAAAACTTAGGTCGTCACAAAATCTTTCAAATCCTTTGTGAAATATTTGTTATTTAGGTACGTTTTGTTAGGGTCCTATTTTCGTTCGGTTGTTCAGGGGTTAGAAGATAAATGTGTTTGTGTAAGACCTGTATTTTAGGGTTTTTAGAGAAGTAAATAAATTTAAGGTTTTTAAAAGAATGTAAACAAACAAAATAATAGGTATCTTTCTGAAACTGTAGCGCACTGGCGTAGCTCTTTATATCCGCGTTAAAGGACTTAAGAGATTGTTAGCTCTCAAGTCTATTGTCATCCCATTAGGAATAGAATTAAAAAAACACACACACTTATTAAGAGCAAAATTATGCCTGTTCACCTCAGCAGATCGGACAAGGGGTTACTGCAAGCGTGAGACAGAGCATTTCAAAATGCGGAGTGTCCTAATACCAAATTGGAATGCGTATGGATATGGGTGTATGAGTGAATGGGTGTATAAAAAAAATAAAAAATAAATAAATAAACGTTTATTCAAAGATCTTACTTACAACTAACTACATATTTTCTTCTGCCAAACCACACAGTGGTTTGTTGGCAGACGAGGCTCCTTTGCGTTTGTGTTAGCGGTTGATATGTAACTTAACTTTATCTTAAACCTAAACTTACCTACCCCCCCCCCCCTACCCCTTTACTGCATGCGTAGCCTTATATGGTTGTTATGTTTTTAGCTATTAAAGTTTACTTTTAACCAAATACTTATTTTATTTTTGACATGAAGTAAGGGGTTAACTTTCCAATCTGAGCGTACAGTTTACAAATGTAATGTATTATAAGGGTTATGTATTGTAATGTATTTGGCCCTTTATTTTATTAAATAAAAAGTAACTTAATTTCTTTTTAAATGTTTGTTTTGTCATCCTTGTGGTCTTTAAGTCCGACGGCAACTCGTTATAGATCATAGGGACTAAATATTTTCTACATCTTTGCCCAAAGTAATTCGTAAAACTAGGTACCAGCAATTTATTACTATCTCTGTTTCTCGTTAACCTTTGGTTGACAATAGGTATTTTAAACTCATCATTACACATTTGTTCCAAAGCTAATAATAATGTGACTTGTTCATGGACTGTTAAAATTTTACATTCTAAGAAGAGTTGTTCATAGGTAGTACTTTTACATTTAAATTTAGTTTTTTCGTCAACCATTAATTTCATGAATTTAATCTGCAATGCCTTTATCTTATCTAGATACGTTTTAAATGTACGGCCGTAGCTTGACAGCCCATACGACAAAAGTGAGTCCACTAGAGCATAGTACACTGCATACATAGTAGCCCTATTTAAAACGAACTTCAGATGGTGGAATTTTGCAAGTACTGCTCTTAATTTATTGCATAAGCCATTTACATGTGGCTGCCACGAGAACTTATAATCTATAAGCAAGCCCAAGTACTTGTATTTTGTTCCACCACCTGGAGCTCGGCACATCCGCACGCGACCCCAGCCGGCCGCGCACTGTGGAGGCAGTCGAAACTGTGCCCCACAATGCACGGCGGTCTGTACTTATCTCTAGAGTAGGGCGACCGTATACACATACATTTTGTTTTTGCAATGTTAATAATAATCCCATTATCATGTGACCATTTGATAATGTTAGTTTGATCTTCCTGTACTCTGTTTTCTATTAGGCCTAGGTCTTTATCCGCGTTTATAAGGCAGGTGTCATCTGCATACATGTAGACACTACAATTTTTGACAACATTACACATACTGTTAACATGAACTATGTACCCAACAGGCCCGGTTACCCGGTTCGGTTATGGGTGCTGGTATGAATAGTTGAATGGGTCCATTTATCCAAACGAATGGATGTTTGTGTGAATGGTTGAACGGGTGTTTGGGTGAATGTATGCTTGCGTGTATGGGTGAATGGGTGTTTGGGTGTTTGCTTTACCTTCTTATCTGTATGTTTCATACTACTGACTGTTACGTTGTTTTACAAATTGTCACACCTGAGTGAGATGCGGTGTTTCTAAAGTAAACAGACCCTGATGGTGATGACATTCAATTAGACACGAAACGCAGATAAAGCGAGTAGTAAGTATTTAAGCGGAAGTATTTTTTGACCTTGCATGTGGTAAATATTTAAAAACTTTTTGTTTTCAACACTAAAAAAGAAATTGAACCACCACCAATACTGGTTTGATAAATACAGTACCTTATGTTATCATCTTTCAATTTAAGAGCTGTTGGCTCTTGTCGGCGCAGCGTGATGAAGTTATCTCCACCTTGGTCGATCTGAAGCTAGCCCTTTAGTGTCCTGGTACGACACGGCCCATGCTCCTTAACTTGGCTCATATAACTTTTTCTTGGTCTTCCCCTTCCTCTACTTCCATTTATTTTCCCTTCCATGATGTTCCCGATGAAGTGGTCGTGTCGTAGCAGGTAGCCGATTATTTTTCCTAATATATTAATAGAGGATGTAATATAAATTGGTAATATTTTTTGACTTTGTATATTTGTAGTCAGCAGATTATAGGTACATGTACTTAACATCATCATCATCATCAGCCTACTCTCGTTCATTGCTGGACATAGGCCTCTCCTATTGCACGCCATTGAGCACGATTTGCGGCAACTCTGATCCAGCTCTTGCCAGCCACCTTGCGAAGGTCCTCGCTCCATCTAGTTTGAGGGCGTCCTGTACGCTACGTTTGCCGATACGCGGTCTCCACTCGAGAACTCGTCTACCCGGTTGTAACGGTTATCGGTTCTACGGCTAATATGACTGGCCCACTGCCATTTCAGCTTGCTAATCCGGTGGGTTGTTAACAGTCAGCGTTATTCAGTGGGCAGTGGGTCAAAACGATGTACACACGCATTTACTCTCTTGTCAGAAAGTTGAGTTCAGATCATTTTGAGCACCTCGCCCGCTCTGCTACTTTTACTCCTGATTGTAGGTATACTTACACCAGCACAATGACAAGATAAGAATAATTTATGGAATGTTGAGTTTATTATTAATATTTTAGTGTAAAAGATAACACAATATAAGCTATTTGAAATCTTTTATACAATGTAATAAGTATCAAATTCCATGTGAAGCCTCCATAATGCTACTGCGAATTGTAAGAATAAAAACTCTTTATTTGTTGTAGAACCTCAAGTCTCAAATAGTACCCGTATGTTACCTTAGGTTCAGTAACACAGTTAAATGCTACTTCTATATATCTATAATTTAAATTAATACGGGACTTAATCGCGTACAAACTTACGTTTATTTATGGTCTGACGTTTCGAACGTGACGTTACGTCTATATATCTAATTGATTGCGACAAAAAAGTAATATAATAACAGAAAATAAAACTAAAAAAATGTTTCGTTCTTAAATTACCGATCGTCCTTTATGAGCAACGGTCTCGTACGATCAGTACGGATCCCTAAAATCACTGCACTCACTATCACTAGCAGCTGCCATTAACTATCTTTAAGCTTTTAAGTCGGTAAACAACATTACTCTCTTATACCATTATTGTAAATATGTAAGTGGCAATAAAGAGTTTTTTTATTTTTATTTTATTTATTTGGAGATTCAACAGCTGTGACATTAACATAAATATTATAGTAGATACAGGAAGCCAATTATAGCGACTCACAGGTAGTACAAAGTTTATGTAGACTTAAATATATATTCAGATTTTAAAATAGTCCAACTTAAAGGCTAAAGCTATAGCGCCATTTTTTGGTGTCTAAGTGGAGAATAGAAATTAAAAATTAGGAAGAAATCAATTACCTAAAAATTTTATTTTTAATCACTTTAGTTCTTACACTATTAGTTCTGTACTAGAATCAAGGATTAACCTAAATTGTATTTTTTTGTCATCAATTAAATACGACGGAACACATATTATTGAATAATTGACTTAGGTAAATAAAAACGCATCGGATAACAGGCCCTTCAATTATTTGTTAATGTATAATTATCTCCTCGAGTGTCACAGATGTCGATAAGAAACCCTGATGATGTACCGCCTAAAGCCGAAAGTATCGTTTTTCTAGAGCTACCCTACCACTCAAACAGTTTGTAGTTACCTATATTTATTTTTTTATGATATAGGAGGCAAACGAGCAGACGGATCACCTGATGGTAAGCGATTACCGCCGCCCATGGACACCCGCAACACCAGAGGGGTTGTAATTGCGTTGCCGGCCTTTAAGACGGGAGTACGCTCTTTTCTTGAAGGTTTGAAGGTCGTATCGGTCCGGAAATACCGCAGGCGATAGTTCATTCCACAGTTCAGCTATGCGAGGCAGGAAGTTTCTGGAAGAAACGCACAGTTGAGGACTGCCAACCATCTAAGTGGTGAGGATGGTAATGTTGGTAATATACAACCCATATAACTTCTAAAGAATTAATAACTACTATTGTAGCTCTACTGTTTTTTTTATATACGCTGGCTCTACTGTAGCACTGTTATAAATCTTTAGGTGGCAAAAATATGTGCCCAATCCGGGGTTAAAACGGGGACACCTAAAGAGTAAATAGGCGTACATATAAATCTTTTCTTTTCCTTAAATTTAACGCTTAATTTTACTTGGGATGGTAGAAAATAAATTCACATGACATTATTTTTTTCGTCGATTCGTACAAAGCAAAGTAAATATATTTTACACATCCTGTAGATTCTGTTTGTTATATAATTAAGTAAGTGATAGCTGTACATTGCTTCTGCGTATCTATTTAATTGTATTAGTTGACAGTGTGAGTGCATTTGTGTCGTGCGGTGGGAGGAATCAAGATCATGGAAAAACTACAAATGGACATGGATGAGAAGAAGCGAGGCAAGTATGGTGAACTAAAATGTGTAAGGTTTTACAGCCTAATTCTAAATACCCATTGATAACCAGGTCACTACCTTTATTGATATTATGGATTAAATAATATTATCAAATATATTCCGACATAATATAAACGTTATGCATTATTATAATGGTAATAGTTATGTAGATAAAATATAAAAATGGCGTAAATAAATTTGTATTTTTAGGTTCCCGTAGCCAAAATGGCAAAAACTGAACCCTTTCCCTCATGTCCATCTGTCTGTCTGTTTGTCTGTATGTATATATCGCAGCCATTTATCTCTCAAAAGTGTATTTTGTCAACTGCTCGGTACTGTTTAGAAGTTGAAATTAAAATATATACTGGGTGTCTGGTACATCGTTTGAAAAATTAAAAAGGCAGATAATAGGTTGAATCATCTGCTATTTTGTCATACCTAGAAAATAATATTGTTCAGGTTTTTTTTACCCCTATGCACGTAACAATTTGTATATTTACGAAAAACATGTGTAGAGGTGAAAAAAAAAACCTGGTCAATATTTTTTTTTCTAGGCATCTATCTGTCATTTTAATTAGGAAAACGATGTACCAAACAGCCGGTATATTTTAAAGGCGGCACTTCACACATTTAGGTAACTTAAAGTAATGAAAAAAGCAGTTACTATCAACGTGTTACATACACATCATCAGTGAATACTGAAAAAAAAAACGCTTGGAAAGTCAAAAACAATGTCCCCTCTCCTGACTTTTGAAGTGGTCGTATAAAAATATGAAAAAAAAAGACAAAAAAAAACTATTAAGGATGACTCACGTTAGACCGGGCTGTGTCCGGGCCGGAGCTTCCGGCGCTTATTTTTCTATGACATGACAGGTTATCACGTGATGCTTTCCATAGAAAACGAAGCGCCGGAAGCTCCGGCCCGGACACGGCCCGGTCTAACGTGAGTCATCCTTTAAGCTTTATTTTAAAATACTTTCCACGCAAATTATTTTGAAAATGATCGGTTGACCGATTAATGAGTTTTATTAAGTTACTTTTCTCAAATAAAAGGACGTAAGTGCCGGGAAGCCCTTTTGCTTGTATGGCTCTTCATGTCGTAATAATCTTTATACTTATTTATACCTAAGGTACGGCACCCTCCATTACCTAAACGAGGCCCGATATTACTTGGCCGGTTTTTACCTATAACGTATAATCTTCCTTTGTTATTATAATAAATCTTTTGCCTTATACGATATGCTTGTACCTATTCATAATGTCAAAAACGCCTTAATATTTTAACCTTAGTTTGACTGCAAAAACCTGTGTCCAATCAGTTACTTATCAATTAAACTGCATGCAGTGATCGAAGCTCGCAAAATCCCCGCATTGCATTCACCGCAAACCTTCAACAAACTTTGCTTCAAAGTTTTTCACTGATTCGTTTCCGAAGAATGACTTCAAGTTTTCAATTGCTAAGTTCTACAGCTTCCAAATAGGTTCTTCCAATGCTTTTAACGAAAGGGGACTTAATTGCGAAGGTATATTTTTGATTCCTACTCACGAATTACACGTAACGTTATGTTATTCGTCAAGGGAAGACTGAAGGCTGGGCAAGTTAAATATCACGTCAAAATTATAGGATTCTGATGAATAAAAACAAAGGTCGATCATACTTTGTCCTTGAGGAGACTTCATTAATTTATTCAGTTTGATTCTTATTTGTTTCAGTGAGTGGAGTTGGCATCCGCCACTTGCAGATGATCCTAACTGCAGTTTGCGCCACGGTGATCTATGTGATGAGAAGCAGCATGGGTGTCGCGGTGCTAGCCATGACGGACACCACCAAAAACAGTACTACGGTTGAGGTGAGATCATTTCGAGACTTGGTAAGATTTTTGTACAACACATTAGCAGGACTTAAAGGATTGCAATACTGTTTGAATCGGTTTCGGTTCAGAAAGAAAAAGAAATCTGAAGATAAATAACTGTATTCACATTTAGCATATGCCAACACACACATGCTATGAACCATATACATATATAATATTACTTCGTAAATACTGGCCTTACGAGCACTACGAATGGGGCCGATACATAGGAGTCAAAATCGCATTTAGTTACACCAGCGCGCTCAGTGGTGTGGCGAATTGCGCAGTCGAAAGGCGTGTGGTCGGAATTGTATGCATACGCTTATACTTTGTTTACACCAATGGTGACGCCTTTCCACAGCGCAATTCGCGACACGACTGAGCGCGCTGGTGTAACTAAATGCGATTTTGACTCCAATGTATCGGCCCCATTCGTAGTGCTCGTTAGGCCGGTCTTTATGAAGTAATATATTAGGTATGTCTATGCTATGATTTGAACAGAAATTCGCAACACACGTAGATAATTCAACGAATGAGAATACGTTTGTGCCATATCCATTTTTGAGAAAAATTGTTTTAATGATTCCAAAAATAACCAAAAATATGCTATTAATTGACACTAATCGGTTTTTGAAAAAAAAAAAAAATTGCCATATTCGGATTTTAACACAGGATAATTACACCCTGGTAACAAAAGTGTGACATATCATACAGTTTTGTGTCGTCATGTCATACTTTGTACGTTTAACATTTACTCATCAAACACGGATATGGCAATAATAAAAATGCTTTTATTTTATGATTACCACTATATTCAAAATATTTGTATGGTACTATAAATAGAAACCATATGTGCCTAAATGATAAATAAGTTGAATATTTCCTAAATGTAAGTGGCGTAGGGCACAAACGTATTCGACGAATTAAATAAAGATAGGTATTCAAGCTTCGTATTTCCACAAATCTTGCAAAAATAAGTAAGGACGGAGGACAACGTTAAGGGAAAGAAAAATAAACGTACTCAAGTCAATAAAAACCTTATAAAAACGAAACCCTTTTAAGATCACTCTCGTCCACTCTGCTGCAAAGTGAATTAGACTTTTAGCCATCAACGTTATTTTTAACAGGATTTTTGAGTTGATTCTAGATATCTAAAGACAAGATCAGAAGTAGATTTTAGCGACACTAAAATAATTGTTTCTTTAGTAAATAAGAAAAAAATAATATGAAACATGGTGTTAATTTTTGTTTGATATCGTAGGAAGTATTTTACAGTTTAATCTGTCTTTTAAGATTTATTTCCTTAACGCTCTCTCCTAGATTATTGTCCAACTTCAATTTAGGAGATACATTTTGGAATATAAAGTAGCACATGTTTTTACGTTTCATCAAAAGGTAGGCTAAAACTATTTTTGTGCCACGTTTAATGCAAGTTCGTTAAGTTAAAAGCTTACGCAAATGAAAAAATAATTAAAACAATTAATTAAATTATTATTATTAAATTAATATAATGTTGTCCCTAGATATACGAATGGAACGAGGAGATCCGAGGAGTAGTGTTGTCTTCCTTTTTCTGGGGGTACACCATCATGCAGATACCGGCAGGTATCCTGGCGAAGAAGTTTGGTGGCCAACCGATGCTCTTATCTGCTCTAATCATCAATGGAATGCTGTGCTTAGCTACTCCTACTTTGGCTAAATTTGTAAGTATTTTAGTGTAATAAATAAAAAAGTCATAAAGTGGAGACTGCCTTGCGGTAACATTTTTTAACGGGACTAAAGTCCCGGAAATGTACTAAGTTTTTAAAGGGTCGGCAACGCGCGTGTAATATCTCCGGTGTTGCAGGCGTCCATAGGCTACGGTAACTGCTTACCATCAGGCGGGCCGTATGCTTGATTGCCACCGACGTGGTATAAAAAAGTAAATAATATTGTTATAAGTACGATAAAAAAACAATAAATTCCACGTTTTTTCCAATACAATCAATAGGCGTAAAATAAAACAATAATTTTTTTTGTAACTTTCCAAAAACAAATCTGAATTATGTGTATTTAGATTCACATAATCTTGTTACTCTACAAAATTATTTAAATTATATAACGTCAATTATATATTAGTTGTGAATAATATGATCCTGATTCTGACGACATTGAAGATATATAATTTATATATATCCATTTTACTGCACAAGTATTTGTAATTCTATCAGATTTTTTTTAATTTTACTCGCAATTTATTGTTTTCTGTGTTGGTAAATAAAAACCTTTTAATCTATATAATTTTGTATTTACATTGAGTAGCGAGATTATGTTTATTTAGATTTAAGAAATTATAATTATACAGAAAGTTACAAAAAATATATTTTATTTTCCGCCTATTGATTGTATTTCATAAAAACGAGGAATGCATTGTTTTTTACCGTATTTATAACAATATTATTTACTTAGTACGTTTCCGGGACTTTAGTAGGAAAAAATGTTATCGCATGGCAGTCTCCACTTTATGACTTTGCTCTACTTCTACCAAGTTTAGGTTATACTGTATACTAAATTAATTACTGGCACTGAGACGTGGTCGCTCAATGTCACCGAGAGGATAATGGAGTGACCTAGATCGTGGTTTTTCGGATCGTGGATTTATAAAATAGTATCATATCAATGGCATCGACATAGTAGTTCGAAGGGTTGCCAAACACCCGTAGCAGTGAGCGAGGCGTATTGCTCGTAGTGGCCATTAGGGCAGAAATATCCCCAAAGTGAGAAACTCCTAAAGATAAAGATAAAAGATATCTATTCGTGACAATCACAACACAAGTACGAACATGTACAGACAACAACAGCAAGAAAAGAAGAAATCATAAAGTGTGCATCACGAAATGGACCCAACTCAGCATAATGCTAGCTATAAAGCCAGCGCTGGTCTTCCGTAGGGCTCATTCGGTGATGCCACGACAGATAACATACAAAGATAGGTACATATTAAAAGAGGACAACGATCCGGTCAAGATTGTAGGAAACCTTCTTCCGTGAGCAGCGCACTTTGGTGCTCCTTAGTTTATCCAGCAGGAAACGTAACTATGTTAGCTGCAGGGCTAATATGGTCGGTTTTTTATCATCTGTCATCATGCCTGTCACGTTCTAACAAGTATGTAAGTACGAAAGTTACGCATGACATGACAAGTGATAAAAATGCAACCATGATAGCGCATTTGGACGTAATAAAAGCGGACGTAACAATTAACCATTACCTCTCACATTATTATAAAAAGTTTAGTATTATGCAGCGTCATTTAGCATTTTTAAAATAAACATATTATATTTGCGTATTTCATATATATAAAAAACAAGGAAAGCGGTGTGTAAATATAGATATGTACTTGACGTCAAACTGAACAGTCAAAATTTGTCATGGAGGTGTTGGCTAATGTTTACTCTAGTATTAGTTACGTATGCAAATATTGAAAAAGATTGGGAACAATCACGTAATGTTTATAATTACTACACATCAGTTTTTATCTGATTTAAACCGGTTTTACTAATTGAGAATCCTTCCAAGAAAACTTTCCATCAGCAAAGTTGCTTACTTTTCTTATACAGTGGCTATAATATAGATTTGATTTTAAATGGTGTTTTGTTACTTTCATGGGATATGGACCGTGATTACCTTTCGTGTTACCCATGAACTAGTTGCATGTGTAACTGCGGCTGCGTCGAACTATCGGGATCTCGAAAATACTACAAAAGGTAATCACGGTTAAAATCCCGGTCGATACAAGTCTAGAATAAAATTAACTTAAAAAAAAATCTGACTTCTAAAAGGATAAAATAAAATATTATCCCGTTTTATATGCGCTAGCAACTGAAACGTTTTAAGTCGGTGCCAAGCCAAATTGTTACAATATAGGTATACTGGTTCTTTCTTTCTTATAAAACTACACCAGGGTTGGCATTCAATTTGACGGGGTGTAGACGCTTTTAAAATTTGCCTTGGCACCGACTTCAAACGTTTCAGTTGCTCGCTCATAAAAAACGGGATAATATTTTATTTTATTCTTTTTGAAGTCGGATTTACTTTTTTTGAGATTAATGCTATTTTTCTATTTTTAGTTTTAAATTTTCCTTATGAGTGATGCATCATTCTGTAAGACTCGTTCCTGTCTGGCCAAACTGTCATGCCACTAAACATTTTTACGCTTCGGGTACGTATCAATGTTCAAGGTCTGGATCTGAAGCTATCAAGATTTGAGGAGTTGGACCACATGGAACCTATCATCAGAACTTAATACAAATGTTCCTTCAGAACTTACTTACCAAGCATAACGAAGAGGACAAATTGCCAAAAGTGATATATGCGTTGTTAAAGAGTCCCGTTCTGGTCATCACCAGCAGTACCACTTCATCAAATGGCACTGTTTTAGATGAAAATGCTTGATTTATTGATGAAAATACTTAAATCGCCACATATATGGCAATAAGATTTTAAGAGTTCCCTAGATTCCTCACGATATATACTCGTACAACAGAAATTAAATGAAAAAAGGACGTTTCTATCACAATTTCTGTTGGAATTTCTGATGAAAAGGTCTTTATTGCACATGAAGCATAAGGACCCTTAAAGTAGTGGAATGCCACATTTATACATTTTGACGCAGGTCACACTAAGTTGGTCTTGTTCCTGGATAACTGATGTTCCAGCAAAATGTGAAATCAGAATTTTGTGCACGTTTTTTGTAACTTACCTACTTACTTACTTCACTGACTCAGTGCCCCAAAAATGATCTTGGCCAGTGACACAAGAGAACGCCACTCTACCCTATTCTGCGCCATTTCACGCGCATTTGCAGGGGACTCCGAGGGCGGACAGGTCTCCTAAGCTCTTATCCCGTACCGTTTTGATTGAAGTTTGCAAATATAATCTAGTTTTGGTGTTTTTTTATAGCATATGCCCTTGATAGGTATCAATTATAAAAACTACAAATTCTTATTAACCCCCTCTTACTTAAGGTGTATAAAATATCAATAAACGTTTAAACGTTTCAGGGATCTTGGATAGCGGTGTGCCTAGTCCGCATGGCTATGGGCTTGACGCAGGCTTGCTTCATGCCAAGCACACACACGCTAATAGGCCGGTGGGCCCCGCCGCAGGAAAGGACAAGACTTAGCATGATCGCTTATGCAGGTAAAATAAGGCTTTCTTTAACATTATTTCAAGGTTGTCGGTAAGCGGCGTGCCAGCAAGGTGATGACAGCTGCAGCTGCGTTACCACCGCGGTCTTGACGCGGGGGCTGTCACTGTCAGATTGTTGATCTTGATGTTGTTCCTTACCGCATTACTTCCGCGGTTACAACGTTAAATCCGTCACTCATTTCATCAAGGAAATAAATAGTGCGGCAGGCAGGAGTAATGCAGCTATAATTGCCATTCGAATGTAGTAGTAGTATTGTGTTAGAGTCCGCAGCAAGCTCGGGTCTCCATACAAAAGTAGTTACGCTCTCATTTTAAAACGACTAGCTAAATTGCTCTGAAACTTAGGTATATCTATGCCTGTAATTAGTTTATGTAGCTTCAGATACCATAGTTCAAAACATACAGCGAATTTAAGTTTTTAATACAAACTTGTTTCTCTATTTCATATGTTTTATAAGCTGGAGCTATAAACTAATTACAGGCACAGATATAGCTTTATAGGTAACTTATGTCATTGTATGCGTAGTTTCATTACAATCTAACACAAAATGAGAACGAAACTCCGTTTGTATGGAAAGGTGAAATTCGGCCGGCGAGCTTGCTGCGGCCTCTTAATGCAGACCAACTTCATACCGAGCTTACTATGCTGAACCAATGGACTCCGTCGTAGATTATTTCGGGGTTATCGAAATCCCTCAACAAAATTATTGTAGCGCAATCAACTACGGCAAATGTGTTGCTTAACTTCAAACGGGTCGGTAAAATCCATTCGACCCTCTAAGGAAACATCTACCCTTATCTTAGTACCAAAATCTCAAAATCTGACAGTAGGATTTACCCGAGTTTGAATTTAAGCGACTCAATTAGTGGGACATTTGTTTGAAAATTTGGAGCAATTTCAATTAACAAAGACATTTGTTTCACCACTTTCACCTGCTCTTAATTGCTCCGTATTATCCGTAAATAGCCAGCGTATGAATATAATAGGTACCTAAATTACTTTGTATTGAATCCACCATAATACCTACCTGAAATTCTCTATATTCCTGATCAATACATGGAACAAACATTGTAGCTAATCCAGATATCCCAGTTAATTGCTACATTGCTTGGTGTAGTGGTGATGAAAACAGAATTGGACAATTTTAGTTAAATATCCTAAAGCGCATCTTAATTATACAATACAATACATATTGCACAAGCTCAAATAACATTTACAGAGACACAGGAGGCGGTCTATTCGCTTAAGACAACCTTTTGCTATTTCCTTAGGTATACCTGCTCATATGCATTTTCATTTCGCAATTTTCATATACGATCGCGACTTCTAGCCGAGGAGTGTAGTTTCCGCGCTTTCGAGACAAGCTGCCGAATCCTATTCCGAAACAGAGAACGCGATATAGCCACTCCGTTGTGTTGGCGAGATCAAAATAGAGGGTTACTAGTAGGCTTAATACCTACTGGTTTTTAATAACTTTCTAGTTCTAGTACTTTTTTTGTTTCAGGCATTCAAATAGGCACGATTTTGACGATGCCTGTTTGTGGCGTGCTGTCTTCAACGTCGCTTGGCTGGACGCTCATTTTCTATACAATGGGGGTGCTTGCTTGTGGAACTGCTATCTTATGGTGGGGTTTTGCGGGAAGTAGTCCCAGAGAGCACCGTTGGGTAAAAGAGGAAGAGCGAGAGTATATTGAGAGCTCGCTTAATTCTAGTGGGAAGGTAATTTTTGGTGATTTGTTATGTATATGTTTTTAATATCACGTTAACTGTATATACCACCACTTGCTAAATGCTCAGAGTCAATGTGCTAAAGTAGACCAGCGAAGTAAAGGTAGGCTGCAGTGATAAGACAAGATGTTGAAATAAGACCATGAATGAATATTGAGCATGTAAAGGAAAATGTCACTTTTTAATTACCTATATTTTTCAGGCCTGCCCGCCCATTCCTTGGCGAAGTATCCTCACATCACGGCCTCTCTACGCCACGGCGATCGTCCACATCGGTTTCAACTGGACCTTCATTATGTTTCTGGTCCAAATGCCTACTTACCTGAAACAAGCACTGGGAATTAACTTGCAAAATGTAAGCATAAGAAACAATGCTAAAACCCCTACTTCTCACCAATATTATAAATGCGAATGTGACTCTGCCTCCCTATCTTTTCTCTTCTCGCTAAGACCGCTGAACTGATTTAGATGAAATTTGGTATGGAGATACTTAGTTTTAAGCCCGAGGAATGATCCTCCAGAAACTATCCTATATAGTTTTTCCATGCAGACGAAGTCGCGGGCAGAAGCTAATTACAGAATAAAACCTAAAGTTGCCCGGGACATCGTTACGGACAACTTTAGGTTTTATAGACGAAAATTGTGAATGTATAATTATGTATATAGAATAAAACTAGCGACAAAAAATACGACTTTCTGCTATTTATGCTATGTATTATTGAGCTCCTTAATCAGGAAAAACAAGTGTTATATTATACGTCCTTTAATATTATACTTCTCCATAACTTTATTTTCAGAGCTCCTCGCTTTCGGCCCTCCCGTTCATCGGCCAATGGATTATCTTGGTGATTTCTAGCGTGCTAAGCGATTACCTTATAAATAACAATATACTCAGTCTGGACGCTACTCGGAAACTTTTCAACTCAATAGGTATGCAAAGAATAAGTACTTACATGCTGCAATAGTGATGGATATCACTAATACTATAAATACAAAAATAACTGTTAGTTTTTTTTTTCTGTTACCTCTTTACGCTTAAATACCTGAACCGATTTAGAAGAAATCTGGTATGGAAATAGTTTGAGGTCCGGGAAAGGACAGGATATTAAAGTTTTTATAACGACGAAGTCGGGGGAGAAGCTAATAGTGTCAAATATTAAAGTATTGACTTTTTCTTTAGTACATTTTTAGGGATCCGTATCTCAATAGGAAAAAATGGAACCTTATAGGATCACTTCGTTTTCCGTCCGTCCGTCCGTCTGTCTGTCTGTGGGATCGCGTGGAGGTATCGAGTTGATATTTAAACTATATACTCAGGTCTACAGTCCCTGGAAGTTGTGAAAAACTAAAAGTTCTAAGTTAACGTTAAAAAAGACACAGCCGTTTATGCCGCAAAAAACTTATATTTCGACACTCAAGGGAATCAAAATTTATACGGTACTATTCGTTGACCTAGAACTATAAAATTTGGCAAATAATATCGTCTTATACTACAAATACAGGAAAAAATCTGAAAACTATAAATTTATAAAAAAATAAATAAGAAATTTGTATGGAACCCTCGGTGGGCGAGTCCGACTCGCACTTGTCCGGGCATTTTTTTAAATATATGCAATCCGTTCATTACAGCCTGCGTAGGCGCCGGTATAGGTCTCATCGTGATGTCATTCCTGACAAGTGAGCACCAAAATATCGCCATAGCAGTGATGACACTCACTGGTGGAATTTTGAGCGGCTCCGGATGCGGTTATGTGGTAAGTTTTCTTTAAGACATTCGCCGGCGGTGTCCATGGATAGGTAAAAGTCTGTTAAGCCATTTTCGTGAGTAGAAAAAAGCGGTAAATTAAAGAAATGTAGGCGCGATGGGTTATCGTCTCATAGAACATTTGAATTTAGCGCCTTTTTCTACTGACAAAGTTGTTTGACCGGCTACTTATAAGTAAGTTTTTTTCATACCATGATGATGACAAACCCACATGGTGATAAGCGGATGCGGTAGCTAATAGACTCCAACAATGTAAAATCCGTCAGTAACTTTTTTTCTGAAATCGACATATGTTATCTATGTTATTATGTGAGAATGTAAAATGTATTACATTCTCACATAATATCATTTTATATATTCACTTCTCTTCAGTGGATATATCCAAAGTTAAGATTATAAAGCCAATTATTTTATATTTAACTCTTAATATTACGCAAAAATTGGCACTCCTTTTCTATTAACCTGTGTGATAGAATCATTAAGGATGACTCACGTTAGACCGGGCCGTGTCCGGGCCGGAGCTTCCGGCGCTTACTTTTCTATGACATGACAGGTGATCACGTGATGCCTTCCATAGAAAACGAAGCGCCGGAAGCTCTGGCCCGGACACGGCCCGGTCTAACGTGAGTCATCCTTTACTTACCTATATATACACACATAATTTAACTTTTCGTTATAAAATCTGAGTATGACCAGTTAATATTTCGACTGCGCTCTAAAGCACCATCTTTGATTTGTGAGTTTTCGTGCCGTGAGATTAAATAGAATTTGAATATGAACTAATCAATTGTTTCCAGTTAAATCACATCGACCTGTCACCTAATTTCGGTGGTATTATGTTCGGCATGACCAACTGCGTTGCTAATCTCGTTGGCATCTTGGCTCCTCTTAGCACTGGCTTCATCCTTGGTGACCATCCTGTAAGTATCACCAGTTTACGCCCTCTAATTTCAGCTGTAAAGCAACCAGTGAAAACAAAGATACATTACATATTTAAAAAATGTCTATACTCGTCGTTCCTTCCGCATGCAACTCAGGTTGTTTTATCATATCCTCTCCCTTTCCACAGTACAAAATTAAAAATAATATACGTTTGTACTAATTTAATTCCAGACAGACCCCGCTAGATGGCGCATCGTATTCTTCTTGGCAGCTGGTCTAATAATCACTGGTGACCTGGTATTTCGATTCTTCGGCACCAGTAAACTCCAGGCGTGGAACGATGCGCCGAATGAGTATGAACCAGGTAGGAACTTTCTTGTTCCATAAAGCAGGCAGGATTTATATAGTTTAGGTGGAGATAACGTTTCAGTGAGTTTACAAGACAGTGGTAATTAGTACACACGAGCTCTTGGCCTTTTCTTCTTGGCTGAAACCTCGCGTTCAAGATTCAATAGAGAATAATCATGCCATTGCGGATCCTATGAATCCTATCACATTTTTTTATTTCTTTTTTATTATTTCATGCCAACTTATTTTAATTGAAATCAATTATAATTTTTTGTTGCAGGCAAAGAACATCAGTTGAAAAATAATACGGACTCAGAGAAAGAGAGTCAAGAAATTGTGTATAGTTTTCAAAACCAGCTCAAAGACAAATAATACATAATAAGTTATACGTAAAATAATATCTTATTTATTTTTTCGTGTGAATAGTGAATAAGTAAAATTAAAACTAACTGTAAAAAAATTAAAACAAGTTATGAAAAAAACGACTCCATATCTGGACCTCTGTCTCGACACGGTGTCCATCACGCAGGCAGCATTTCCGCATTGTACCTATTCTCTGCAATTCTCTGTACAGGACTGCTGCCTGAGTGAGGGTCGCGTGTTTCTTTACTCCAAAGACAGGAATTTGTATTTGGCTCAGCTTTTACTCATTTGGAGGTTACTGGAGGATCCATGTAAGTGGCGTCCTACGGCCCATCTTTCAGAGAATCAATGACATCCATTGACAGTCATTGGAGCTGATGAGCGCTATTCAGAGGATGACATATTAGAGCGGTGTAGTGAGGGCGAGACAGGCAGCCGGCGCCTGAGAAGCTGGTGAGGCCATGATGGCCGAGTCGGTCTACTGGGAGAAGCACAGCGGTCTCCTGTGCAGATCCCATTCCAAGACATTGACCGAGGATGTTTTTTTTTTGATATAAATGTATGTATCGGTACTAGAGTTGAAGTCTTGAACATAACATCTTGTCATGTAATGACAGCAAGATTTTGAAATTAGTATTCTTTTTCGTAGCTAGTGTATATCAAGTTCAACAGCCAACTCCAAGATTGACCAATTTACTATCTAAGCCAAGTTCAAGCTAACAGAACTGGCGAACAGCACCGTGTGTAATATTACATGAACCATTTGGAGCAGCTTTTGACCCCCTTATAACTCAAAAACTATTTCACATAAACATGTAAAATTTAGCTCATATATTGAAACTTGCGAGATAAATATGTTCAAAAATTTGATATTATCAGCCTTAATATAATATTGTCCTACCTCGCTCTTATAATACCAGTCAACTTTATATTTTACGAGTCTTATACAATACTGAAATTTGATACAGGTAACACAGCATTTATAACAGGTATTGTACTGCCCAACGAAAGGAACTACGAAAATATTTATAGTATGTTATCTTTTGAAGGTCCGAAAAAGGTTGACGTGGCCCTCGGGTGAGGGAAAGGTCTTATTTACAAAATATTATCGAGTTTTCTTAGCGTTATCAGGGTTGGGAACTCCAAAGGGTTATCAGGACGTCTTTTTGTGAAAGGTTTATTGAAATTCGGTACAAAAGGTTATTGCGTTATTTTATTTTATTCTTAATAACTCAGCCATAATATCACCATCGTGATCGTTTAGTAGGTATAAATAAAAACCGGCCAAGAGCAGTTGGGTCATGCTAATTGTAAGGTTTTGTAGTTACCCATTTATGACTATATAGGCGGACATCAAAGAGTTAGGGTAGACCGAAGCGAATTGGATCACATGGTGATCATGGTGAAAAATCCATTAATATTTGAAATATAGCATTGACATGAGTGCACTAAAATAGTACGGTACAATGGGGTTGGCAACTGTCAAAGGTTTGCAGAGATGGCGCCATCATAGCTTGCCCCTTTTTCTATGAGATTTGGCTTAAAGGACTGGAATCCAGGGCATTAAAAAAACAAAAATTTGACGCAATTCTAGGGATTGACAGGGTAAGCTATGCTGGCGCCATCTGCTAAACACTTCGACTGGCCAACCCCATTGTACATGTCTTCTGTTATCCCGCGACGCCAATGACAAGCAATTAATATTTTTAATATCAACAATTATTATTCTGTCCCGATTCGCCCTGTGATCCAATTCGGCTGCTATCCTTGATACAAGGCCTCAAGAGCCTATTTTAGATTTAAGGTATGTAGTTATTAATTAAGTTTAATAGTACCACTGCCTATATCTTTCGTTCTACTATTATAATAGAGTGTACTACATACGTAAAATCTAAAGGTGGCGACTGACTTGTAACATTTCAGTGTAACACGATACAACTCGAGCATTACAGCAGACAGTGCAGCGAGCCGAGCCACTCGGCGCTCGCGCCGCTCGCTCCACTCGGCTGACGGTTTTTTCGCGAATGCCTTTGAGTGTTACATTATAAGTCAGTACAGGTTCGCGAGCGCGCTTCTCGGGTCTCGGGTATTTTGTTTGCAAACCGAATGATCTGAAAATGGAGCATAAGACAAGTGAGCAGAGTGTTCGAGACGAGCGTTCACCGCGTAGCTGTAATGTTCGCCTTGAATGTTACATTACACCGAAATGTTACATGTCAGTCGCCACCTTAATATAAAAACGTGGCATCGTTTGATAGCCGAAGTAGTGCTCTACGGCGTCTTATGTTTTGTACTAAGTAACATGAATTGTCAAAAGTAACTTCCACAACCAGCGTTATCGCATTGAGCCATACATACAGCGCCATCCGATCTAAGAGACCTAAAGTAGTAGACCCTCAAAACTCAGACCCGGCTCACGCTTGACCATTTCGTTTTTAATATATCGCCGGATATTGGGGATTGTCGGTTTGTTCACGCATGAAATGCGCGAGTAATTTTCAGTCTGGGAGACTCGTAGGACATAATCATATTATTAAATGACGGCTTACTTTATCCAGTTTATTACTTTATCTGTAGAAGGTTAAAGGTCAGGTTGAGAGCCATGGTACACTACTATGATGATGTGATTTTTTTGAATATCCGAAAACATAACATAAAAAAGCATTGAACGCATGCGATCAACGGATTGTAGGAAAAGTGACATTTTACATCAGATAATCTAATGACAGTAATGACACTATAATCACCACTTGCACCAACCCATTATATTTAAGTGGGGCTCCCATACAACAAACGTGATTTTTTGCCCTTTTTTTGCGTAATGGTACGGAGCCCGACTCGCACTTGGCCGGTTATTCATACACTCCGTTAAAGATGCGTTCAACGCTGCGTTTATTGCATAAAACAACGGCGTGCTTAAAAAGCAGTTAGCTTAAATGTAAAATGCATGAAAACCACTCCATAGGTTTATATCATTAAATAAGTTCACTTACAGTTATCAACCACACAGTAGGATATGTACGTTTTCCATTACATTAACTAATAATATATATATATTAATATTGATAAAAGACATTAAAACTACCTATAAACTAAACAAAATAAAACTAAACTAACATAAAAATAAAACTGGTTCAAAATTAAACTAATATAGAAAAAAATACCCACCTTTGAAAGGTCCCCCAAGTCTGTCTGTCTCTATTAACTAATTGTACATGTCTTCTATTATGAAAATGTAGTCCCGTATTTACCTGTAGTTATACGTACTTTTATTAGAAAACTTACATTACCTATCAAAAGAAAATTCGCTCAGTCAAAACATTTTAACAGAAGTTCTAACAAAGAGAAAATTACTGTAACGCTGTTAGGCCCTTTTGTTGGGCGGGTTGGTACAGTGCATCAGTAAGAAACAGTAGTTTAAATAAAAAGAATTGAATATAATTATTAAGATAACAACTCTTTTTCTACAACAAAAATAATTTCGAAAATGTATAATAATTAAATTTGGAAACCACTCCCGGCGTTTATATTGCCTGAAAGAAATATGATCTAAGTAGGTAGGTTATTTTAAACTAGGCGTGAATGAGCATTTACTTATTTGTACCAGTAAGCTTGTGTTATGGTTACCTGTATTCGCTCTAATACGAAATAGCAATTTCTAGCAATTTAAATTAAGAAACTTTCTTGATGTGAACTGCTAAACGGTTAAATATGGTCACAAGCAAATGACTTCATGTGTGCTCGTAGTTTTAGTATTAGACTAAAGTGGTTTTACGGTATATATTCGTGCTTTATTTCGATTTCAATTTCTTATGTCGATAACGTAAGAAATGTAAGAATGCATCGCTGCCCGTGCATGAACACCTAGTTTTGTAACTCAGAATTCGTACATGCATTAAATCGTATTTACAATGTATGTGCACACTGGTGTTTTCAACACTTTTTAAACAATTAACACATTATGTTTTTATTATTACATAAATTATTTTATTATTTCAAAAAAGATTTGCCTGAATCAAATCTGGCAACTGTTGAGTTAATTAACGAAGTTGCAGAAACCTCGAAACGAAGTTGTCTGCATACGTGATTGTAATAATTCTGTTACTATTGCCAAACTTGTACAAGAAAATCATTTGCTGTGTTTATATTCATATGACAGTGAATAAAAAGGCTAAAAATATCTGTAATACGTTAAAAATATTATCTTGTTTATTTATTAAAAGAGAATAACAAAAAGTCAGAGTAACATTTTTGTAAAGTGCAATTTAATTTACCTCTAAATTAAATCGTTGCGCTACAAACTTCTTAGGTAAATTACCCGTTTAATTGCCAAGGCGAATAGTTGTTTAACTTTGGGCGGTGCAATAAATAGAACACTGAGCTTAAGGTATGTTTCGGAACTAGAAGCGAACATTGTGGCCAATAAAGGCACATTCACAATACAGTCGCACCACCTTGACAATAGGTTTGTAAGTAGAGGTACGGTTTGGCAAGCTTAGCACTTTTTCCCACGCTGCGTCATAAACTAACTTAAGTGACTAAAGTTGATGGCCAACAAAAATTTAGTGACCGTAACCAAAGATAGTGCTCAAAACCGGAAAATAGAGGAGTCCTGTGGAAAAATATCTCCACTTTGTGTGTCTCTTACGTACACGTAAACTGAAACTTAACCTAAATAAGTCGCTTTTATTTTCGAATTTTCGACATGGCTATGCGCGTTAAATGAAAAACGAGAAAAACTTCTTTTGGACGCGCTTCCATATAAAAAAATTGGCAACCCTCTCACAGCTCCCTAAAAGTTGAACTAATCGGTACCTACCTATAACATTTCGGATGTCCGATTTGTAACGTGACAGCTTAAATTAGAAAGGTTACTTAAAAGTGGTTACAGCTCGTAAAAGGCGTGAAATTGGTGTTAATTTTGTTGAAATTAGACCGGTTTTATGACCAAAATAAAATTTCGGCAGGTACAAATTTGTCCTGTTTATGGTCTAACCTGTCACAGAAAAGTGCCCCTAAGAATGTTTCATTTACAGTTATTAGTTAGTTAGTTATACCTTCCGTGGCTACTCTCGTGCTATTTCTGTTATAATACAGAATAAATTTAATATTGTTAGGTAAGCTAGGTTATTTAAGACTTGAACCAAAGAGGATATAATAGTATAGAGCGGTACTGTCATAGTAAATTTTGTAACCACAGTAAATTCACTGCCATCGATCGACACACTTTAAAACTAAAAATGAAGATTTATAAAAATACGATAAAATGTACTTATTTAAATATGGATAAATGATTTTTTTTATTTCCATTAATTATTATTTTAACCCATGTTATTTCACTGATATGCGTTAAAATTGTTAAATAACAAACGAAACCGTCGACGCCCTCTATACGAGAGTAGGCCAAAAGTAGTGGCGACATCTGATCGAGAATCAAATTTTCGTGATTTTCGAGGCACGTTTTTTCCTTAGACTGTATCCATCTATTACGGAGTTATATCTATCTTTGCTTGAACTGAATAGAATTGCAAAGGTTCGTACCTGGCTTGAATTTATTGAGAGTAGTTTTCGAAATAAAATTTTAATATTTTATGTAACTTTATGCTTGCCATTGCGGCTATTGTCAAATAAATTCTATATAATTAGGTAATCACAGTATGAAATGAATTAGCTATACATATATGACTAATCATTGAAAAAAAAAGGTTGATGGCAGACTATGTAGGCTTAAATTTTAGACTATACATGTTTTTATTGCGGCCGCTTCAATTAGTTTATTTTTGCTATCTGGGCCTAATATCATAAGTAACAAAAATGAATTAATATATAAGGACTTAAATAAAAAAACAGCTTATGTACGTCCCACTGCTGGGAATAGGTATCCTCTCATGCGCGAGAGGGCTTGGCCTATAGTCCCCACGCTATCTCAATGCGGATTAAACCTAAATTATATTATCTAAGTCCTTAATTATAATAATGGACCTTAAATTATGTAATAATTTTAAAAATGTGTACATTTGCAGCAAAACCCGTTATCCAATATTGGGCGCCACTATAAGTAATTAAGGTTACTCTCGTCAGACGAAACGACTCATTTAAATTAACTGTCAACAGTTGCTTAGAAGTTTTCATAGCACGGTAAGACGGTAATGGAACCTAAATTTCATTATATTGGTAAGAATGTGTACATTTGCAGCAAAACCTGTGATCCAATGTTAGGCGCCACTATAAGTTATTGAGGTTACTCTCGTCACACGAAACGACTCATTTAAGTCAACATCAACCGAGTTGCTTCGGAATTCTCATAGCACGGTAAGACTGTAATGAAACCTAAATTATATTTTATTGGTAAGAATGTGTGCATTTGCATCAAAACAAGTGGTCCCATGTTGGGCGGCACTATAAGCAAGGAAGGTCTCTCGTCAGACGAAACGACTTATTAAAGTCAACTGTCAACAGAGTTGCTTCGGAGTTTTCATAGCACGGTAAGATTGTAATGAAACCTATATTATATTGTATTGGTAAGAATGTGTGCATTTGCAGCAAAACAAGTGGTCCTATGTTGGGCGCCACTATAAGTAATGAAGGTTACTCTCGTCAGACGAAACCACTCATTTAAGTCAACAACTGTCAACAGAGTTGCTTCGGAGTTTATGAAACCTAAATTATATTGTATTGGTAAGAATGTGTGCATTTGCATCAAAACAAGTGGGCCCATGTTGGACGCCACTATAAGTAATGAAGGTTACTCTCGTCAGACGAAACCACTTATTTAAGTCAATTGTCAACAGAGCTACTTCGGAGTTTTCATAGCACGGTAAGACTGTAATGAAACCTAAATTATATTGTATTCGTAGGAATGTGTGCATTAGCAGCAAAACAAGTAGTCCCATGTTGGGCGCCACTATAAGTAATGAAGGTTACTCTCGTGAGACGAAACCACTCATTTAAGTCAACTGCCAAAAGAGTTGCTTCGGAGTTTTCATAGCACGGTAAGACTGTGATGAAACATAAATTATATTGTATTGGTAAGTATGTGTGCATTTGCATCAAAACAAGTGGTCCCATGTTGGGCGCCACTATAAGTAATGAACGTTACTCTCGTCAGACGAAACCACTTATTTAAGTCAACTGTCAACAAAGTTACTTCGGAGTTTTCATAGCACGGTAAGACTGTAATGAAACCTAAATTATATTGTATTTGTAAGAATGTGTGCATTTGCATTAAAACAAGTGGTCCCATGTTGGGCGCCACTATAAGTAATGAAGGTTACTCTCGTCAGACGAAATCACTTATTTAAGTCAACTGTCAACAGAGTTACTTCGGTGTTTTCATAGCACGGTAAGACTGTAATGAAACCTAAATTATATTGTATTGGTAGGAATGCGTGCATTAGCAACAAAACAAGTGCTCCCATGTTGGGCGCCACTATAAGTAATGAAGGTCTCCCGTGAGACGAAACGACTTATATAAATCAATTATCAACAGTCGTAGTTTTCAAAGCACGATAAACTGTAATGGAACCTACATTATACAGTGTGTAAATCCAATACGGGCGAATATTTAAACGGTGGTTAGCATGGGACCTAAGAAGTATATTGAGATAGATTTTGCTTAGAAATAAAATGAAAATTTTAAACATACAAAATAATTCGGCCCGCAATGTAATACAAGTGTATTACACAAGTTACGGGATACGAGCTTTTTAACGTAACTATCAACGCATGCTGACAGTTAATATTAAATAAAAACCAGCTAAGTGCGAGTCGAACTCGCGCACGAAGGGTTCCGTACCATTACGCAAAAAACGTTGTCGTTTCACGTTTCAATCACGTTTGTTGTAAGGTATATATCTATTTTATACTGTTTTTAGTATTTGTTGTTATAGCAGCAACAGAAGTACATCATCTGTGAAAATTTGACAGACGGACAGACAGACAGACAGACATACAGCGGAGTCTTAGTAATAGGGTTCCGTTTTTACCATTTGGGTATGGAACCCTAAAAAGCTCGTATCTCGTAAATGACACATCTTATGTCTCTACTGTTTGCAGTACATTGTTACTCGCTAATTTTAAAAATAATAATTACGGGGTCATAATTGAGTCCAACTTAAATTTACGATTAGAGGGATAAATTCTATATCTGGTTTAATTTATTGCCCGTATTGCATTTACACACTGTATAATTTTGGTATAAATGTGACATTTGCAGCAAAACCCATGGTCCCATGTTGGGCGCCACTATAAGTCAGTAAGGTTTTCCTCTACCAGCCCCTTGCACCAACTACAGTCGTCTTTACGGGGTTGAAATGCATATGTTTTATTTATTAATTCCATGTGATTAGTATACAGAAGTGTAACATTTAACATTTCTCATTTCATATAAAACATCCAACCACTAGCTACATAACCAGTATTTTGTAAAATAATAGTTTATATGCACAACTTTTTCTAAGTAGATCAGTCCCTGCGCATTATCCAAAGTTGGTGTCATACAATAAAATAATGCTATGAGTAAAGGCGCATATAGACTGGTGGGACGAAATAATTCGCCGTACACATTGCTGCAAGTGCAATATATCATGAAATGTAACAATTTCTCATAGTTTGAACGTCTTGTGTGCGCCAAATGTACATTTGGTGTGCGCGGGGCAGCAGCGTGGAGGTTCATAGTGAATGCGCGGTAAGAGCGCGCTAAGCGTCCACAGTCCACACTTGCAGCGAACATTTGCAAGGAAAGGTAGAATGATACATTTTAAGTTACTTTTCACCAGTCTGTACACGCCTTAAGCTCTTAAACGAATATACACCGATGAAAAAAAAATCCCATTCTTCTTCATTAATTTTAATTAATCTACAAACTTTAAGTGCCACCTGTTGTCTTAGTCTTAAGAAATTCTTTAAGTAATTAAGAGTGGAATTATCAAGACAAAGTTTTATTTATCTTGTTTCTAAATAAGTTTCAAAGCGTTTTTTAAAACAGTTAATTAGCGAGTTGCAACTATGAATTTTGAACTCAATTTTTTTTAAGTCCCGGGCTAGCAAGTGAACGAAATAACTATATACGTGAAGTTAAGACTGAAGGACTACCACTAGCAGTGGCCATAGTCAATTCTCAATACTTTACTACAATCGTAAGTGATACGGGCTACGAATATTTTTCATTAAACTGAGTCTTAATAGTTTAGTTTTAATTATGGAATCTGATTATTAATGATCGGACAGAGGTAAGAATTTTAGGACGAAATTATAACATGGTGTGACAAAATTTACATTTCCTGTATAATTTATACATTGAATTTTCATGCATTTGCATTAAACTTGAACGATACTGGATGAGCTATTAAGCTTTACAATTTCGCACCGCTCACGTCTGTTGATAAGAGGGCGTTCTCTTTAATAATATATAAGCGGATCGATCGATTAAAAATAAACGGATGTTATCTATGTATCTAAGTTTGTATGTATCTAAGTATGTGTCGCAGGCATTTTGTAAAAATCCAGCTTTTACGAACGGCGCGTCATTTCGTTCGGCAATTTGCAAAAAGTCGGCATTATGTAAAATACCTTATGGCATTAACGGCGCCGTTTGGATTAGTTCTTTAATTTACCACGTGTGGCGCTGCACATCAAAACTATGAAAAACGCTGAGGTGTCCATCAAATCTGGAGTTCGTCGGACTGTTTCTTTTCAAAAAACATTCTCTTCACAACTTAACTAGACGGAGCCCCGTTTTGCGTGGCTCATGTTTCTGGGCGGTTGGGGCATTTCCATTTCTATACAATTATTAATTGTGAGTATCAGGATGGCGGGTGTACATCAACAAATGGAGCTGCCGTATACGTCAGGAGTTAGTGCTAGCAATGTGCCAAATGTGCGCCAAAATTGGAGCAATGTGCTCTTTAAACTCCAGAGATATTTAAGATATAAATGACGTCCGCCAACCTGACGTCAGGTTGGCGGACTCATTTCCAGTTCTAGCTAATAGCTGCCTACTCAAGGGTGAAAGTACTGCCTACGGTTAGTGCTCGCAATGTGCTTCCACATGTATGAAGCACAATCAAATTCAGAGAGTGGTTAAAGAGTAATATGGAATTGAATAAGTATATATATAGACGCCTGCTTATTTGAAATAGCGATATCACAAATCATATCTTTATCATTGCTATTTCAAATAAGCAGGCGTCTATATATATATATAGTTATTTAATTCCATATTACTCTTTAACCGCTCTCTGAATTTGATTGTGCTTCATACATGTGGAAGCACATTGCGAGCACTAACCGTAGGCAGTACTTTCACCCTTGAGTAGGCAGCTATTAGCTAGAACTGGAAATGAGTCCGCCAACCTGACGTCAGGTTGGCGGACGTCATTTATATCTTAAATATCTCTGGAGTTTAAAGAGCACATTGCTCCAATTTTGGCGCACATTTGGCACATTGCTAGCACTAACTCCTGACGTATACCGCAGCTCCATTTGTTGATGTACACCCGCCATCCTGATACTCACAATTAATTTAATATTGGATTTCATTACAAGGTAGGTATAAAGAAAACTGACCAAATGCGAGTAAAGTCGAACTCGCATCCTGTACAGCTACCATCAGTTCGGCACTGACATAAACGCTAGCGTGAACGTAACTTACTTTCTATGCATCTTGCTCGTACTGACATATTAGTGTAAGCGAGATGTAATTAGAAAGTAAATTACGTAGATGTGTCTTGACTGATAGGTATCATAAAATGCAGAATGGACTTTCCTAAAAACACTATATTTAAATCTGTCATAAATCATACAGGTATTTAACCTGTATATAAGCTGCTTGGCGTACCGTATTACGCAATCCGTTGAAGTGTGGCGTTTTCTTCGATACGATTTTCCTTGTTTGAGAGAAACACCGATCACAATCGCAGCGGCAAGTCGTCCTAGTCATTAATTTACGTAATTGTGTGATTATTTGGAAAGGAAAACGTGATTGATAAGAAGATTATGTTTTGTAGGAAAAAATAGGCCAAAAACACAGATTTTTGCTAACACGGGCGCCATCCTATTATTTACCTACTACTTGCTTGCTTCGCCAAAAGCTATGTAGTCGCGCCAAACCTGGCCCCTATTTCACCACGGTGACAGGTGCGACAATTGTCGACATCACTGTTGCTGACGTCACAAGCCTCCATGGGCTACGGTTACCTCTTACCATCGGGTAGGCCGTATTCCTGTTTGCCACCATCATTGTATTTTCTAAAAAAACTTTATTATATCTGCCCGCACCAATTTTGGTGTGTCCAGACATATGATAGTAGTTGCCGCGCACCGCCACACCGCTACGGAACCGACGCCTGCTCGCGCTTGCGCCACCTAGCATTCATATCTGTCGTAATTAGACGCGTTTTGTTAGAGAGTGAATCTTCTGTACCTCTGTACAGAAGATTCACTCTCTAACAAAACCTCGTCACAGAATGAATAATACTACTAGAGAGTAGTTATTATTTATTCTGTGACGAGGTCTGATATGTATTATTGTGTAAGATTATTAGGAGAATGTTTGGGTCGTGGTTCTAAAGAAGAGACAAAATACCTAACGAAATTGACAAATTACGTTTTTTTGCTCTCCTCAATGTCAAAACCGAGTTACTTGTTTCCTGCTTAGGGCAGCCGTGTTACACTTACGTACGAATTTACAAGTGCGACAGAGAGGCAACACGTCGAACGTGGTTCTCTGTTGGCCATCTGTTATTCTGATCTCTACCGACAAACTGCTGTCAGGCGTCCGGATCTAGTAATAACGATAGTGTATGACATACCAAGTAGAAAAGTTTCGTTGCTTTATAAAATGTATACATTTTTCCCATCTTTTTCCAAACTTATCTTGTAGAAAATAAGTATTTGCCTAAGTACCATGTTGAGGCAGCAGCACCTGTGTCGTTTGTGTGCGGTGCAATGTTCGACCTTTCAGTAGTTACGGCTCTGCTTTCATCAGACACTTATTATTTTATAGTAGGCAAATATAAAATAATATAATGCTGCCACTCGCATCGCACAAACTTGCGAAAACTAAAAAGCTAGCACATGTTATGGGTCGAAAAGTGTATAATTGCCTTCCGCGTGAAATTGTTACTGCAAAAAGTGCGTCAATGTTTAAAACTAAACTCAGACAATGGCTCCTCGAGCAGACGTTCTATGACCACAAAGAGCTTTTTATAAGTAAACCCATGTCATAGAATAAGAATAATATTGTATAATACCTACATATTGTAGTACCTATTGACTTGTAATTTTATATTATTAATAAATGATGATTATGATTATGATTATGATTATGATTATAGCATGTATAGACCAAATGGTTTTTAGGGTACCTCAAAAGGCAAAAACGGAACCCTCATAGGATCACTCGTGCGTCTGTCTGTCTGTCTGTACGTCTGTCACAGCCTATTTTCTCCAAAACTACTGGACCAATTAAGTTGAAATTTGGTATACATATGTAAGTTTGTGACCCAAAGACGGACATGTAACGTAAACCAATGAATTTAAAACATGGGGGCCACTTCTGGGGGAAAAATGAGAAAATTAAAAATAAAGTTTTTCAGACTTAATCGTGTTATATATCAAATGAAGGAGCTCATTGTGAGAATCTCAAATATATTTTTTTATAATTTTAGAATATACAATTTAGAAGTTATACAAAAAAATAGGCAAAAAATGACCATTCCCCCCTTTATCTCCGAAACTAATGGGTCTAAAATTTTGAAAAAAATTCAAAAAATAGATCTTTACCTATAGATTACAGGAAAACCTATTAGAAATTGCAGTCAAGCGCCAAGCGCCAAGGCCAAGTCGCACTTGGCCGGTTTTTTAAAGTACATACCGACTCAACTAAACCCGTATCGTGAAAATAATATAACAAGTATATTTTAAATGTTTTATTTGAGCAGTGCTACACGATACTTCGATAAAAGAAAATGCTTTAAAAGCGATTTCTCATATTTCCCCAGCATCCATATCCATCAAATTATGATACCTACTCACTTCACTTTATTAAATATTAACAAATTGTTACATGATAATGTATAGCGCAGGATATTTAGTTTCACAATTTTTCCATGCAGGAATATATGATATCGATGGCAGCACAGGGCCTAAGTTTTAACAGCAAATTTGCATTTTGTGCTTAATTTTTGCTGCCGCTGACATTTAATTAATAAGAATTCAAGTCGCGGAGACCGTTTTTTTTAAATATATATATTTTATCTGACACTTAGAGATTTTTACATCTCTAAAGAATTTTTGTATTTGTCTGTTATTTATATTTTTTTATTCGTTTTTTTTGTGTAATTCGACATTTAGAGACTGCATGCATCTCTAATAAAGTATTTAATATTTCATTGATTCCAAATTTATGTATTCTGTATTTTTTTGGTTATTATTGCTTGTAAAAAATTTACATGTGAAAGTGCCCCTGTGGCCTATTATTTGCTGAATAAATGTTTGAGTTTGAGTTTGAGTTTATAAATATAGAATAATTCTACTCGTACAGCATTTTGATAATGTTATAATATAAATTATTTTTAAGACGTTTTAGGATATATGTCAAAAAATTCAAAAAGTGGAATCGCATTGATTGAGGCTAGAGTCATAAAAATAATTACATGCTTAACGTTTTTCTTCCAATTTCGTTTGCTATATTGCACGAAATACAAGGACTAGATCCATAAATTTGATACAGGTGCCAATAAAACAATATTTACATCGGACTGTTGTGTATTTGTTTCTAAGGTAGGTAGGGTAGGTATGTAACTATACAATAAATATGAATTAAAATACAACAAAACATTAAAAAAATATAAGCGATTTAACTAGCAGAACGCTTATTCGAGATACAATGTACAGTCGCCATCAGATAATATATCAAAGCGCCCAAAAATATCTGCACACGCCACGCCTCTATTGTTAAGGCGTCAATATGCTTGTTCAGATATTTTTGAGCACCTCCGCTCCGATATATCCGATGGCGACTGTACTATACAGACTCATACATTAACACTTAGTTTTCCGAAAAGGGACTCGCAGATCGAGAAACAAAACTGAGTTTTAGAGCATTTTTTACGAGTATGCTTAAAAGAAGCTTATTGCAAGCATTTTGGCCATAACCTTGATATTCTTGATGTGATACTCCCTATAATTACGTACAGACAAAAAAGGACGAGTATTTGCTGTCTCTTCACATCTCTTGTCAAACCATTTTCATTTCTTTTCATTCGTGTCAATTCTCGCCATTACTGGTATCATTTCTTCTGCAAAAGCAATTTGAAATTAGTCATTATCATATGAATGTCGATTATAATGTCATTTGTTTGTACTAAGCCACAGTAATTAACCATTATTGATTTTACAAATTACATTTTGTATGGCTAACCAACTGAAGCAACATGTCTATTAGATATCTTTTCACCCACAAACGCAATCTTTGGAATACGGTTATGAATGTGACAGAAGGGACAACACAAACAATATTGGGTAGGGCGAAAAATGCTGAAGGTTGATTCGTTTACCAGGATCTGCTGTTTTACTGAAGTCAGGACTATCCCAAGGTTGCCGTTTGCTGCTTCCGAATAGAACGTACACAGTGTTGGTGATGGCACTCAGAGCAGCAGTCGCCAGAAACACTATACGCCATCGGCTCACGTCAGTCTGTTGAGAAAAGTTATATATTTTATGATAACAACAGCGTCTACTTATTCACAACGGACTAATGTAAAAGCGGGCGGAGCGGCGGAAAGCGCCGAAATTTTAAAACGTAATAAATATAAGAGCCTCGGTAGAGAGTATCATTTCGTTCCATTTGGAGTTGAAACTCTAGGTCCATGGGGTCCCAGCGCGCATAAGTTGTTTGCAGAAATCGCGAAGCGTCTGGTTGACGTAACTGGTGACCGAAGAGCTGGCGGCTTTCTCGCACAACGTATCAGCATTGCGATACAGCGGGGAAATGCCGCCAGCATCCTTGGTACAATGCCTCAAGGGCCTATTTTAGATTTAAGCTCGTTATTAATTTCGTTTACGTAGTACCACTGTATAAATCTTGTATGTAAATAAATGTTTTTCACAATTCGTTGTTAAGGTCTAGTTTTGACTGAGAAAACTAATGTGTGGCAGTTATAACACGTCAAAAAGTTTTACCCGTAACAAGTTCCCTCCCATTGGTCAAAGGCATATAGTACTTATCATTATACATAGTGCTTCAACAACAGGGGCTGGGGATTTAGTAAACAGACCTACATAAGGGTCGTTGGTCAATCAAAGTTGTTGATAATTTCTTAGTTAGAAGTTAGTGGTTATGTGGGCTCCACGTGCTGAAACTAAGATCCTAAACTATCCCGCACTTTGCGTGTAATAGCATTGACAACATTGCTTGGTACAAATATTTTTCAAAATTATTGAGGAATACAAACCGGATCATTGTTTAGTATGAGAGCAGTAATGATGGGTGTCAGAATGCTGCCAGTATTGGCTGAGAAGTTGGTCAGAGACAGCAACACGCCGGCGAAGTTTGGGGATATGTCCAGATGACTCATCTGAAAAACGAAATACTTCTTTAATACCTAGGTCCTGTTTAATCTTTTAGATCTCAATTGGGATAAAAAAAACTTGGGGGTCTCACGTTTCCCAAGAGTATCATCATAAACGAAAAGAATATCAATTGTCTAAAGCGACTGTATTAATATTTTAGAGCATTTCTTAAAAAAACATGTCTCTTTTCTCATTAGGCACTGTGATTTTTTCTGTGACCACAATATTTCTACTACTCAGAATAACGAGCTATTTCGATTCTATTAAAAATGTTCCAGTTTTTTCTAATATTGTGTTTCCATGATTCCATATACAAATACCTACATATAAGAAAAGTGTCACTTTTTAAGGAAATGCTCAATAGGTTCCATCGCACTGCAGAAAAAGAAAACAAGCACATAATATTATATTGTATAAACATGAAATAGTGAAGGGAGCAAAATGACATATTTACGGCTAGGGCGTACATAGAATCCCGAGAATACGAGGGATTCTATTATAGAATCCTGAGCGTAGTGAGGGATTCAAGTGTGTTACGCCCAAGATGGAAATAATTTTGCTACCATGTGACACATACTGCTTTTCACATCACCTATGAGGTAATTATGATGTTTAGAAATATTATTTAAGCTAAAAAAATAATGTGCAATTTTTTTTTCTAATTATGTCCTAGAGTAGAAAAGTGTTACTTTGATCCATCCTAGCAGGGAAGAAAAGTGCCACTTTGATCCCTCCTAGCAGGGAAGAAAAACCCCTTTTTCGAATTGGTGATGTGAATACTTCATGCTGGATATTTTGACGTGTGATTCCATTTATAATTTTTATTTGCCTTTTATCTCTAAAAAGCGAGACCTGTTGTAAGCCCTTTAACTTATTCGATGGAAGTATGTATATGAACATTTTTTTTGTTTCTCGGAAACTCATCTATCTTGTTACGTCACTTTTATGGAGTGTCGGGTGGTGTATGAAATCCCCAATCCCCCATCTATGTCATTGTGTACGCAATCAATCAAAATACGACTAAAACCTCACCCTCCCTATCTTAGTAACTGTTATGTAAGTGAAACCGTAATAGAAAAATGGTTAAAGTATTATAGATATTACAGGTTTTTGATTATTAATCATATTATTATTCTTTTATACCACGTGGCAAACAAGCATACAACCCGCGTGATGTTAAGCGGTCACCGTAGCTAATGGACACCTGCAACTCCAGACCCTTTAAAAACCTGTACACACATTTTTAGGGTTCCGTACAATCAGGTGCCCTCGTCGTAGTCGTAAAATGTCAGATCGTAAAATTATTTGAAGCGTTGCATTTGTGGCATTTAATGGATCAAGACTTATATGTGGCACATCTTTGCTTAAGACAAGTATAATGTTTTGCTTTTGTATAATGTAATGCTTTGAATTTCTCTTGCAGATTTATCTACCTACAGTCCTACACCAATGCGCTTTAACAACTTACTCGAACGCAACCTAGCTAATTATTATCGTCATAATTTAAATACAATACAATAAAATATTACATTTCTTACAAATAATTATATAATTACACGAGGTAATTTAGTCAAACCCGTTCGTTATAATTTAAATAAGGAATGTATTTTTTTAAGTCATTGAAGAAAGCCAGTTTGATCACTAATGTATCCAGACTTCATATTTGTAAGCTTGCGAATTTGGCAAAAAATTATAAAGTTTTCCCACTTACCATAAACCCAGCAGCATTGAAGCCGGATAAAGTTAAGGCGATGACGAGGACAACAACGGCCGTGATCTTATTTTCTGGACCCAGAAATGATAGCACGATGAGTGATGCTGACATACCGAAAAACGCTAATAGAAAAAAAACAGCATTATCATCATACAATTTTAGGCTAAAAAAAAAGAGATTAACCGGTCATACGCTGCTTTCATACAAAAGTTCCCTGCAACCTTGACCAGATTCTTGATCTATTTAGTTATTAATATCTTCAGCTCAAGTACCTATAGAAGATTTGTGTTTTCCTCCTGTTCCATTAAGACAATAGGTACATGTTTTAAAGAACCAAATATACAAATTTCGTATTAAATTATTCCTCCAACAAGTCTCCATCGCCATACAGCGCGGCAACGCTGCGAGTGTGATGGGGACTTTTGGACCAGGGATGCGACAGGGTCTTAGGTTAGTTAAGTAGTTAAGTTTGTGTTTGTATAGTGTTTTTTTTTGTAGTAATAGGTAGTAATTTGTAAGAGGATGTTTGTGATGATTTTTGTTATTAAGGATAATTATAAAATAAGATATTATTTTCCTTATTCTATAATTCATGTATTTTCTTCCTTATTTCACACGAGTGTTTAAAAAATTGCGTGTGTTCTCAGATTCCAAGATTTATGACAAGATTTGATAAGTTTAAACGCTCAAGGCGGAAGGGGCGGGTGCTTTTGTAAAAATGATAATATTCATGATTTGTGGGCACCTGGGGAGCGAACGAGCCCGATAACCACAAAGAGCGGATTAAGGCTAAGGCTTTTTAATTAACTTCAGAATAATCTTCAAATTAGTATAATTTTCACGTGATAGGAATAAAATATTGGGTTTTGAATATATAGAGAAAATAAGTAAATAATGGGACGACTACTGAGGCCAGACATTTCCTCGGAGTTTTGGAAGGGTGCTAGGATAGAACGCTACTTGCGTAGATATACTGACTCCTTCCTACCTATCTCACATCAACCAAGAAGCAGGTACGTGCGGCAAATTAAACCATTTTTTTTAAGTAGTACTTTTTACCCAACTAAGGCAACTAGGTCCCATTTTGTTACAATTTTGTGAGAAAAGTCTTCAAAGTTTAAATCAAGAAATGGTGCTTGTGAATCCTTTCTTGAGATGGGTACAATCTGTAAGGAATTAAATAAAGTTCTAATACGCTATCAGTTTCTAATGTCAGTTACAATAAACTTCGGAGCAACTCCCATAAGGCTTTTATCTTGGAAAAAACTTGTCTATTTTCTAATCTAAGTATCAAATGGCGTTAGAAACTAACCTTTATTACGGCATAGATGCGACCCTCGCTTCTAGTGTTATAACGGCTTTTATTTATAAGAATCTACTTACATATAGAATTGAATATCTTTCTACAAACTCCGACAGAGAGAATTTTTCTGTTGTATATTCCTTCACAAACTGCAGATGACGCCACTGAGCCGATCCACATTCCAATGTATGGAAGAGCAGACAGAGATGCACTCTGAAATATAATAAGTACTTAATTAATACTTATAGTTTTATTCTCTAGCGTCTCAGTTTATTAAGACTATGTGGTTAAGATGGTCCCTTATTGATTTTACGATAAAAAAAAGATATCTATGATATCTGTCCTACTTACAGTTTTTAAAGATATTTGCAGTCCCCGTTCCAGGTACGTGGGTAAGTCCACGAAGAACAGTACAAAGTTGACGGCACTACCTATATGTGTGACGACTAGGACCCAGAACACTTTGGTTCGGAATATGTCACTCCATGGGGTACGCATTTCCTGTAGATGGAACAAATTAGAATCTGTTACAAAAAATGTAGAAGAACAAACAACACATAAGTCCCAAGAATGACATGATGTTAAGTTTTAAAAGGACTCTTTAAAACGATCGTTCTCGGGTTTTCTCTAAACGTTGAACCAGGTTGCAACCCTCTAAGCTTTCTCACCTTAGATCCTCCCGCATTCAATCCTTTCTCTATATATTTTCTTTCTTCATCTCTCATCAGTTTGTGCTCGCCTGGAGAGCTTGCCGCTGCCAGATAAAAGATGGCGGCAGAAACAAAAACAAGCCCCGATATAGAATAGAATATGAGCTTCCAACCGATAGCAGTCTCTGCTAGAATACCAGACACAGGCATGGCCACTATCGTGCCAATCATTGATCCTGAAATGGAAAAACAAAAACAAATTAAGGAATACTTACGCCAACAGGCCAATTCGAACGTACGCTGACATCAAAATGATATTTTAATCATGTCATTATTCATATTCATATTCATATATTTATTCAGTATAACAATAAACATTGTGTTTGAATTTCTATTATAATTAACTTAACCTAATTAAAAAATTACATTAAATAGTTAAAATTAAATATTATACAATAATCCATGCTCATTATTTTAAATAATTATATACATTTCATTTTTAACTTATTCATTATAAACATATTATTACAATTACAAGTGCGAATACAATTTATATAAATAATGTCATATATGTCTATTGTATACAAAACTAGCGTAATTAACTAATATCTTGTATCGTCATCCAATAAATATTCCTCCACTGAATAGAAGCATTTCTTGAGTAGAAAAGCTTTTAATTTATTTTTGAACAAGTTGGCATTTGTGAGCGACTTCAACTCAATTGGCAATTTGTTAAATAGGACAATAGCCTGGTGACCTGCTGAGTGCTTAAATACCTTGAGATTTGATCTGACAGTCAGTGGCAAGTCCTTTCTTCTTGAAGCTAGACGAGCTTCCCGTTTCTCTATGTTTTCAATCTCGTTCAAGGACTTTACCAAATCACATAGCACTATAAGAATGTACAGGCTGGGTACAGTCAGAATTCCAAACTCAGAGAAGTAATTCCTACAGGACGTCAGCTGCGATATTCGTGCTATTACTCTAATAGCCCTTTTCTGGGCCACAAAAGCCGAATGACAATTGTATTGGTAGCTGTTACCCCAGAACTTAACACTATATCTTAATCTCGATTCGACTAACGCATAGTAAACCATAATGAGTTGGGCCAATTTTATTTCGTCTCTTAGGCTTCTGAGTGCGTAGCAGGCTGAACTTATTGAACCTACCACTGCGGATAGCTCATATTTCCAATTTAAGTTAGAATCTATAAATACGCCAAGAAATTTCACAGACTGCACTTGCTGGATGTTGGATCCATTAGATAATAAGTGCAGCCTATCTTTACTATTAGCGGTTGTTGTAAACAGCAGGGCATTAGTTTTATTGCTGTTTAATTTTAATTTATTGGTACTAAACCAGGTATGAAAAAGTTCCAATGCCTTATTTACTCTATTATTGAGTTCTGTGACGTTATCAGCAGATATTACCGCATTAGTGTCATCAGCAAAAATCACTAACTGGCTATTTGAGAGTTGACTGTTCATGTAGTCGATTAAATCGTTGGTGAAAAGGATGAAAAAGATTGGACCCAAGATGGAGCCCTGCGGTACACCCCTTGTAAGTCTTGTCATTTTGGATCTATGAGTCGTTTCTTTGTTATCAAGAGACCATTTTATTTCAACAAATTGATTCCTGTTCTGAAGGTAAGATCGAAACAAAGCTAATACGTTGCCTCTGACTCCATAGAATTCCAGTTTATCCAGTAGGATGTTATGGTCCACTAAGTCAAATGCAGAGCATTTAAGTAGTTATTATGCTTCTATGTAGGTACGGACTATTACCAGCGAAATGCACGATAACTGAATGATATTAGTTAGATGTCATTCTGATATTAGTTTGAATTGGCCTGTATGTCATACCAAACCACATGAATATAATACACAAATCTTCGTATGGAGAAATAAGTGTTTGGCAAAAAAATCAGTTTTGGTACAAACTTTGATCGTTGACTGTACTTTTCTTTCCACAGGCAAGGTATTACTCATCCACACGATTCTAAAAACCCCAAGCACAATTAGGTTTCTTTTTTTTATCACAGTTCCTATGGCCACCTCCTATCTCCATCGTCAGATCAGCTCGATGATACCATAATATTGCATTTTCACCCAACTTATCTTCAGTCACCCGTGAACATGATGCATGTAACTGCGTCGAAATATCGGGAGCTCACAAATAATACAAAAGGTAATCACGGTCTATATCCCGGTCAATATAAGTCTAGTGAAACTAACCGTGAATCATTCAAAACTCCAACTTATTGGAAGTTGGAAAGTCGGTCAAATTTAACTTGCAAGATTTGACCCTTACAAACATACATAAGTACATCATAGGTACATTGCAAGTTAATAAAAGCTTGTAAAATAGTTTAAATAGTTAACCCAAATGACGGTTTACCAGGCAGTTGTCAAATAAATAAATACAATTTAAAATTAAATAAGTATTCGAATTTTATTAAATGGTTTATTGATTGATTACCGTGTCTCAAATATGGCGTAGCTCATTTTTGATGTGGGTAAAAGGGGTCAGCTGTATTGCTCGAATGATTAATCAAAGCATTTAAAAAACCGGCCAAGTGCGAGTCGGACTCGCGTTGCAAGGGTTCCGTACATTACACTATTTAAACAATGTATTTTTTATGTGAAATGTCTTTAAAAAACCCGTAGAGGTCGGATCAAAAACTAAGTAAAAATCCGACTTACGCTTGACTGCACATTTCTAATAGGTTTTCCGGTGATCTATAGGTAAAGATCTATTTTGTGTATTTTTTTCAAAAATTTTGACTCAGTAGTTTCGGAGATAAAGGGGGGGGGGGAATGGTCATTTTTTGCCTATTTTATTGAATAACTTCTAAACTATTTATCTTAAAATTATAAAAAAAAAATATATTTGAAATTTTCAAAATGAGCTCTTTCATTTGATATGTAACACGATATAGTTTGACAAACTTTATTTTTTAATTTTCTCATTTACCCACTTAAAAGTGGCCCCCGTGTTTAAAATTAATTTGTTTACGTTACATGTCCATCTTTGGGTCACAAACTTACATACGTGTACCAAGTTTCAACTTAATTGGTCCAGTAGTTTCGGAGAAAATAGGCTGTGACAGACGGACAGTCAGACAGACAGACGCACAAGTGATCCTATAAGGGTTCCGTTTTTTCCTTTTAAGGTACGGAACCCTAAAAACGGCAAAAAATCACGTTCTTTGTATGGGGCTCCATTTAAGTATTTATTTTATTATGTTTTTAATATTTGTTTTCATAGCGGCAATAGAAATACATCATCTGTGAAAATTTAAACTGTCGAGCTATCACGTTTCACGAGATACAGCCTGGTGACAGACAGACAGAGAGACAGACGGACAGCGGAGTCTTAGTAATAGGGTCCCGATTTTACCCTTTGGGTACGGAACCCTAAAAACGAAAATGCTTGTTTGTTTCTTTTAATTTAAAAAAGTAGTTACCTCCATAAACAATTGCAGTGTTCGAGGTTCGTTCGTGAGCTGGAAGCCATCGTCCTATAAGTGTATGCGATGCGGGGAACAAGCATGCCTGAGACAGACCCATAAGGACCCTAGCCGCACACATTAGACGCCAGCCACCCTAAAAAAGTACACTTGCGTTGCAAACACCGTATTTGCTTGGAAAGGCTTCTGATAGATTTCGATGACATTTCCAATTTTTAGTACAGGACTGTACTTATTGAAGACAGAGACTAAAATGTACTGCCTCATGTAAGAAAATCTTTACTCAAATCCAACGCTCGTAAACGATTTCAGGTATTTAAATAAATGTAAACAAACCGAAATAAGGTCTTCTATTGGGCAAGAATATTCTTCAAGTCAATTAATTTATGGATGTGTCAAAACTTACATTATATTTACTCAACTTTACAATGAAGCTGCTATAATCGTGCTATTTTGTTAATAGGAATATCTTGGGATGATTTGATTAATCAATAGTAATTTAGTATTGTAATATTTGCTATTACTTCGCCCTAATAAAGAACCTAAAACGAGACGGAATGTTTAGCCATTTGAGGGTAGATGAAAACATTACACGACCAAACCAGAACGATGATGGACAGATCCAGGCAGTTTTCTATTTGGTTGGTTAACCGGTAAATGTTTAAAGTACCCGAAATTTTCAAAACACATTGTTTACATTTATATAACTACCTAAAGATACAGACTATACTGTCTGAAACAAATAGTTAGTTGCCACTTATTTTTAAACGTTTTATCATAAGTACCAAAATATTAATGTCGTTATTTATAAACGTGTTACTCGCCTGAATTAGGTATGAATCGTTTGTCTTTATCTGCCATTTTCAAGTTTTATGAATAAGGGGGTAACTCACCAGCTCCGCGAGTGTTGGTATCATCAAGTTTATGGCGGCGTTCGCAACCATAGCTGATAGTAGTATAGGCTTGCCTCCGAAACGTTTGGAGAGCAGCCCACCTGGGATTTGCATTACGATGTATCCCCAGAAGAAAGAGGAGAGGATAAGACCCTGGGTCTCCTTGTCCCAGTCGTATATCTGTAAATATTATGAACGTCGTCAGTAAATGAGCGCTAGCCTAGCCCTAAAACTTGCAGGTCAGTCAGTAAGGATCAATTCAGTTCTCTATGGTAAAGGAAATCAAGGTCAGATTGTGGTAAGATTGTAATCGCTTTCGTAAAAATCATTAATTGGCCCATTTCTACATTTATGCCAATCAACCATCCCAGTAAGTAGTAGGTAAAAAACTAGTTTTGTTTAAATATTTAATCTTGTATAGTAACTTCGTTTGCTCGATATCTACGCAATATTTGTTCTACTACAGATAAAAAATGTAATTTTACATACTGTGTTTTCGTTTCAGCCATGTTAAGCAATAAATATTGCAGTCAAACTTGGAATTTCCATGAATGTTACAAGTAAGTAATTAAAATGTTCATAGTGACATTTTTAATCAACAGCGAGTAAATTCAAAATATAGCCAGTGCCGTTTTAAATTGGAAGTGTTGTTGTGTCCCGTTCGTACATATTTGGTGCCATATGAAGGAGAGCGAATAATGTTATAAATATGGTAACTCGAATTTTCTGCCAATATATGGAATCGCCTCGCGATACCGCAGACTGCTAGACATTTTCAATACGAAAATACACAGCGACGATCCCGCGGGACAATTGCGCAGCTGACAGCGACGTCGATTGGTTTCATTTATTATGACACAGACATCCCCTACTACATATATTATATTTAATATTATAAATGCGAAATTAATTCTGTCTTTCTGTGTATTACTTCTTGCTGAAGAAACCGCTAAACTCATTTAGATGAAATTTGGTATGGAGATAGTTTGAGACCCGGGGTAGGACAAAGGATAGTTATCCATTATTATCATCATTCCAAAGTCGAAGTTTTAGGCAATTTGACTACCATTTTAATCTAACAGACCGATGTTAGCACAGACTACTTATTAAAAAGCGGTTGAATATTATTTCACAATTAACGATACACAAATTGTCGTTTCACAAAATACATCATACATATTTCGCAGTAGAACCTCTGAATCATCTGATAATTTGTTGCGAATTATTATGTCATTGTTGCATCAAAGCGGTTTGTTTACAGGGACCTACCGCGAAACGCAAAAAATTAAATTTCGTTATCTGCTTCTCTATCGTTCGAATATGCAAGAGTGATAGAGATGAAACAACTATTTTTTACAAAATAAAGTATGTTAATAAATACCGATTTAGCAATAGGGAATATTACGCAAAACTCTGCGTAGGGGGAGGCACTAGCACATTCAGATGATTCAGAGGGACTGCGAAATATGAAAATCAAAATTTAGTTATCTGCCTCTATCACTCTTGCATATTCGAATATTATTCGAACGATAGAGAAGCAGATAAAAAAATATTTTGCGATTCGCGGTAGGTGTCTGTAAACAAACCGCTTTGATGCAACAATATCATATTTATTCTTAACAAATTATCTGTAAAAAACTTCAAGGCGTAGACCAACTTACTCTGCCCGCGCAGCATGGTTTCCCCTATCACTAAGTCCGTCACTTTCGCACTCACATACTTGTTAGAACGTGACAGGCATGGTGATAAGCGTACCGTGCTACGACTCCTGTTTTAGTTAGGATGTAAGTACGCTAGAGTTGTACTCTGGTGGCAGAACATTGCAGTAAAACTCCTTATTGAAAACTGACAGTGAACGGTGTACCTAAAATCCTTCTACTAGTCATTGGAATCCAGTTTCAGTGTAAAAAGTCGTTTTGATGTCTGTTAGGTCTTACGAATTTAAATACGTCTCTTCTATTTTCTTTTTTGAAATCTACAATTTTCTAGGATGCAGTGTTTTTTTTGTCACTACAAATCAATAAGAAAACTACATCGCACGAGGTGCATTTCTTTTAAATTTTCACCAAGCTTTTTCATTAGACGTTGTTTTACAAGAATTTCCTTGTGTTTTCTTTAGTAGGTAAGTTATTCAATTTCTATCCAACAACGAATTCATAACGACTGTCGATTCCGATAATTATGATTTCGATCAGTATTATGGAGAAGTTAATGTATCTTCTTAAGTAAATTATTTTTATGGAAACTATATTTTATTACCTTAACGCTAGAGTCGTTTCTACGACTTTCGTCAGTCATGGCTAGAATCGCCACTCCCATACTGCTCCGCGCGATAAAGAGAGCCGTCATGCAAACGCACATTACGCTCATCTGGATGTGACGAACGCCGAAACCATGGCCTGTAGAATTTAATTATAACATATATTTAATATTCTTCATACGGATTTTTTTTTATGAAATAGGAGGCAAACGAGCAGACGGATCACCTGATGGTAAGCGATTACCGCCGCCCATGGACACCCGCAACACCAGAGGGGTTGTAAGTGCGTTGCCGGCCTTTAATACGCCGGGAATACGCTCTTTTCTTGAAGGTTTGAAGGTCATATCGGTCCGGAAATACCGCAGGCGACAGTTCATTCCACAGTTAGCTGTGCGAGGCAGGAAGTTTCTAGAGAAACGCACAGTTGAGGACTGCCAACCATCTAGGTGGTGAGGATGGTAATGTTGTCGCGTAGGGCGATGGCGAAAAGAAGCGGCAGGGATTAATCCGAACAATTCCTCGGAGCAGAATTTTACTTATATAAGTTATAAATTGGGCAGAGAAGCTTCAATATTGAAGGAGGTCACAGTAGAATATTGTATACCTCGAAATTAAAATATATGTAGGTATTAAAATCGTGACACAAAAAATTTTGGTGTGTACATTTAAAGGTTTTTGAAAAACTTCAATCATTTATTAAAGCTACTTCACAACTTATACCTTACAAATAATTATGTAATTACACGAGGTAATTTAGTCAAACCCGTTCGTTATCGCTTCCGGTGCAAACGTGCCCATAATGCTCACGGCATTACCCCGCTGGATGGCTATGGACACCCTCTTCACCAGAAACGATACGGAGCGGGGGTCCTCTCCCTTATGCCTAAGTCGACGGCCTATTATTTTAGTCTTTTTTACTGCTACTACAGTCTTTTAAACTGCTACACGAATATTGCAAATCGTCTATCAGAAGAATATCTACAAACACTGGAATTAAACAAACAGTAAAAGCCTATATTCCGTACTAGGTACTTAATTGAAAAGTAACTTTTCTCGGGGTGCTAGAGTGTCGCCTGCATGAGAGGGGTTTCATGCAGGTCATTCCTGGCGCAGAGGTTGTCCATCGCGGTTCAACGCGGAAACGCAGCAAGCGTGATGGGTACCTTTGCATCGGGAGCGATGCGGGGTGGGTTGCTCGAATAGTTTTTACGAGTTAGTTTAGGTTTAGTTCTATTTATAGTTAAATTTATTGCTAATTTATTTCTTAGCTCTAAACCTAAAGTATTTTATATAATTGTATTTGTGTTTTATTGTGTATAACAAATTATAAGTATGCTTAATATAATTATTAAAATGATTATATTGAAAACAGTAAATACTTTACGTTCTATAGCCACAACCATTGAGTTCTTCCTAGCTCCTTTCTTGTCCACCATTGTCCCTCCACAGCACAAACCAAAATGACATCAACAACACTTCAACCCATTCTAATACCTGTTTCATATACTCATTTCAGTAATACTTAAAAATAAACCTTGCGTAGTAAGCCTCTGAGTTTAGAATCCTTCATAAACCTGTGTAATGTGAAAAGTGTGATTGACATAAGTAAATAATTATAATTCCTATTTACCTCTGTCTTTTTCTTAGCTATATTTAAATTGTTTGCCTAGAATTTATCGTTTTATGCCCTGTTTAACCCTGTCAACGCTGCTGAAAATAGGCATATTATACAATCGTTTCTAATATAATGTACATATTGCAACGCAGTGATCATTTATTCCAGGCATCATTATCATGCTCTGTTATCATTTGAGACAAATATTGCCAGTAACTTTGTTTATAAAATTGTGACCTAACTTGTCTAATTGAAGAGTGCGAACGAGTTTGGCGAGATTGTAGGTCCTCAAAGCTCGGCTCCGCGCTCGGTGCTCTGCACGGTGTATCTTATCCCGCTTTCTGATCTGAAAAACCCTCAGACTTTCTGCGTAGACTGTTCTTGTAGAGTTAAAGTAGATATCAATGTACAAAACGTGAATTAAACACATTTAAGTGCCATGAAACGAGCAGGGAGTTTGAACAACGACGGTTATTGAATTCGCTGTCTTGCTCCAATGTTCGCGTGCTATCTAGACCAAATCTAGAGCAGATAGAGTAGACTTTTTGTTGGGGACTTTCCCATGTTGCGCATTTCAGTTCGTTTTAAGTAATTCTGTTTTGTTTTTAAGTATATGTGTATGTTGTACATTTTTTTGGCATTGACAATAGAATCCTACAGATGTTGTTTGCATTTCCAGTATATACAATACTTTTATTTTATACTGTTTCCTAGTTTAGTGTGTTAAGTTAATAGAGTAGGTACGTGTAGATTCCTTTGCATTATCACACCTTTTCGCAAAAATTTATTTACAAAGTTTGTTGAAATAAATTTAGTGCGAGTAATTTTGTGGAGAACACCCAGTTTTAAACTACCCACTAGGTACGTACGTTAAACAATAAAATAGAGTCCGCGGAGTCAGCTGTGATTTATAACCATGTAAGCAAGGGTTTTAATTTACTTTGTGTGTAAATGATGGTGTTTGAGCCCAAGACAGTGGAAAAATATTTATTTTTAAATATATACCTATCACAATTTCTACAAGTATACTGATAGCAGTCTAAAAAAATTGTTTTTTATTCATGCGTATTTATGTAAATATTGTAAATTTGTGATTGATAATCCTTCGTCGTTATCGCGGGAGCAACAACGATTTGACAGTACTGAAAGATTACGACAAATAAATTATAACAGAAGTGACACTCGTATCGAAAAACAAAATTAATGACCTTTTACCCCTACCAGAAAAATGTATTAACTATTAACTACAGCCACAATTCTTTACCGTTAGATGTTGTTGATAAATTTTCACTCCTCGGAATAGTCATAGATAGTCACATAATATGGAAATCGCACATTAAACACATCCGAAGTAAACTCTCAACATTTACTTATGCACTTAGCGAAATAAAGAAATCCACCGACTTCCAAACAGCACTTACAACATATATTATGCATACGGTTATTCCTGGCTTTCTTATGGAATAATCCTATGGGGCAACAGTACAGACGCTCCCTCCCTTTTCACTTTAGAAAAAAAAACTTATCCGCAGATAAATGAAGCATTGTTAACTTCATTCATCTTTCCTCAGTTTGGACTTAATCTGTGGCAGTCATTGACAACTGTCAATGTTGACAGGTTAAACGTCAGACGGTGTTCATAAAAAGTTCATTGTAACGATCGCATGTAAGATTAATAATTATTGAATAGAAAATTAGAAATAAATACTTGGTGGAATAATAGCTTTATGTTGTTTCTCTTTTCAGGTAATTACCTTAGATATTTAGTTAAGTTAAACTGTTAAGCTAGTAATAAGTAACTGTTAATAAAAAAAAACCTATTCTCTTTTCAGAGCAACACATTTTTGGTTTTACATATTTCGCCTCCGCATAGAAATCATTGTGTGTAACGCACATTATAAAACAACATTCTCTGCTATTTATTGGCAAAGATGGAGAAATTGAATTTTGAGTTTGAAGTAAAAGCAAGTAGTGATGACCCGAAGTCTAATATCATTTGCGTAAACTCTATAACGATATTGGCAAGACACAAACACACTCGTAAACATTAAACAAACTGATAGTTGTAAACCTCATTTTAAAGAACACAAAATTCTTACCGTACCTATAGCCTGTATATTTTAGAAGTATGCAAATTTGTCCGCAAACATTCAGAATTATATATCAAACGTGAAGATGTACAGCTAACTTAGGTATACACTAAGAAACAAATCAAAGTTAATGCCACCACCCTCCCGATTAAAACTCCATTCGTCTGGCCCATTATCAATGTCCATAATGATATATAATAAACTACCACACAATACAATATAAAGGAAGAAAAGAAAGAACATCTATTTGTAAGAAAATTAAAAGAAACTCTTATTAACAAAAGCTATTACACTGTCGACGAATATTTAAATGATAAGTTTTAAGATGCAATAAGATTACAATTTAACATTTTTATTTGTATTAGGTATAAGTTAGGTTAAGTAATATTGCTATGCCCTTGCAGGGCTCATGTTTGAAACTACTCACCTGTTATTTGATACCCATATGCACCATGAATGCAAATAAAGAACTTGAAACTTGAAACATTTAAATGTACCTAGAGGTTTTCAGAAAAAAATGGTACCATTTACTTTTTTTCGAAAAACCATTAATTTTTGGGTTATTTACTCAGAATCACGAGTACTATTGAATGAGACAAAGAAAAAAGTGTCCTCAGTTTTTCATACACATTTTGGGTGTCAGTTTTGTAACGGTCCATACAAAATGCATGCGAAAATGCGTTACAAAACTGTCATTTTTTGGGGACACATTTTTTTTTTCGTGATTAGTAGTAGTAGTAGTCGTAGTAATATCCCAAAAGTTGATGGATATTCGGAAAAAAGTAAATAATAAGCGTCACTTTTAAGTGAAAATGAGTTAAAAATTACGAAAGTTACATTTAATACTACGCATATAAAAAATAAATACATTGGTAGCTTATTATTCAAGATGACAAGTTGACATATAGGTAAACGTTTACGTAGTAAAATACAAGTTTGATTGAACTTTTCCAGCAAAAACTTCATGCTAGCATATGAAGAACATATTAGGGGTTTGGAATGTGTAGGCAGAATATTCCGTTATACAAAACAGACATTCTGTTACATGTGTTCTTTGACAGGCTTGTATTTCTTCCCGCGATAACGACGAATGTTGATCATGATAAGGTGTCACGGAGCCATGTAAACAGAAGTAACTTTATGCCATAAAAAATAGGTATCATTATTATTGATACGATCACCAAGCTCTGCTTTGAACTGTTTTTTTTTTTAAGTTTAAAGCAGTTAAATCAAATCGGTAGTCAAACAGGCATAATTTAGAATTTGTTTAAAAAAATAATCCTTTTAACACAAAATGCTGAAGAGGCTGACCGAATTCTTGTTAATTAATCATGTTTACTTCATAAATCTGTTGGCAAAACTGTATAGCTTAATAAGTGCGTATTTATATTATTATTTATATACCGATATTTGATTAATTATAGACCAGAATTACGTTGAGAAAATACCCAAGTTTACAACTTGCAAGATATGGTAATACGGCAAAACAATACGTCATTGCAATGTCATATTATTTGCTCTAGTTCATAGTACTATCGCGTTATCGTTTATCTTTAGAATTTGTTTTGTTTTTATCATACGATGAAGCATGTTGGCAAGTGCGATATTTCGAAGGGAATCTTAAACATATCATTTTTATATCAGCTAAGTCTTCTTTTATAATAATAACACAGTATTTTAATAAATACTTTAACCATTTAAATGGGAGATTTCAGAAAAAATGGTACCATTTACTTTTTTTCGAAATACTGACAACTTTTGGGTTATTTCACTTATTTCGACTCAGAATCACAAGCGGCCCGATTCGAACTTTAATATACGGTCTAGAAACGATATGGTTTAGATGTGTCAGTGTCAAAAGTGACGTTTTGTTTGAAGAAGCGTATTCAATTCAATTTTTTGTAAGTTCTAACGAAAAAAATTATCCATGAATTCGCATATTTATAAGCAATTTTCATATATGTATAAAAATTGTAACAAATTTTAAAGAGACTTTTTAGACCTATGTTCGTGATTTTTCTATCGAGCGAAAGTCAAGAAATCAGGTTTCGAATCTATAAAGTTACTAGAGAAAACCACAAGATTGGTAATAAAAATTTTGGCAATTGTATTAATCTAAAAAAGCGCTTCCTTTTTTTTCAAAAATCCGGTTCAAATGCCTACTGCGCCTTAAGACTAAAGTTATATTGGATTACATGAAAAGCTGTCGACGTCTTTGTTATAAGTGTACTTACCTAATTTCTATTAATAATAATAATAATAATAAGCGGCAAGTCACCACCTGCCGCGATAACGTGTATTAACATTGTTATGGCAGGTGTCCGGAGTTCTTTACAATAGCCCAGTCTCATTGCCCACCCAAACTTCAATCCATAGACCGGTATACTGTTCACTTTTTCTGCAATAGTCCCAATGCCTGCTGCGACCGGTTCATGGGTGTCTATTGTTGCGCCTGTGAACGGGTTCCAGCAGGCGTTCTACATGACATTAAAGCTCTCCAAGGGGCCTCTACGTGTTGGATCTATATCCCCACGCAAGCCTATCAAAAGACCGGGATTTATAGGCCCGTGATATCCAAGGAGATACAAATAATAATAATAATAATATAATAATAATAATAATAATATAGCCTTTTATTCAGATCCACTTAACCTAGTAACATTAAACTGATTTTAACAAAAGATAAACATAAAAACTTATTCTAGTATTTGCTGCTTGCTTATTTTTTGTAGATCTGTTTGCCAATCGGCAAAGGCCTCCTCCAACCTTTTCCATTCCGATCTTTCCCGAGCGACTCTGTTCCACGTCGCTCCTGCCACCTGTCTAATATCATCATCCCATCTTTTTCGTGGTCTACCACTCTTCCTTTTGCTGTTCCTGGGGTACCATCCTGTCACTTTCTTACTCCATTTATCATGACCTCTAATCATGTGCCCTGCCCATTTCCATTTGAGTCTCCTCATTTTCCGTGTTACATCTATGGTTTTTGTTTTATTTCTGATGACATGGTTTCTCAGTCTGTCTGATTTCTTGACATTTATCATACTCCTTTCCATAGCGTATTGACAGGATGCGAGTTTTCTGGTCATTTTCTGATTTAAATTCCATGATTGGCAGCCATATATAAGGACGGGTAGTACACACGTGTTAAATAGTTGACTTTTTATGTTTATGTGCAGTTTTTTGTCTTTCATAGCTTCTTTTAAGCTCCAGTATCTTTTCCAGCCGTTCGTAACTCTTCTCTCTACTTCTTTGCGCATAGGTTCTTCTAGTGTTATGAGCTGTCCCAGATATATATATTCATCAGTGTACTTGATTTCGGTGTTTTCTAACTGTATCGTGACTTTGTTTCCATTTGTCATCATTTTAGTCTTTTCGGGATTTAGCTTTAAACCCACTTTTCCGCTTTCTAACGTAAGATCTTTTATCATTCGATTTATGTCGTCAGGTGATTCGGCGAATATCACAATGTCGTCAGCAAATCTTAAATGCGTCAGCGATACACCGTCCACATTAATCCCGAGATTTTCCCAATTTAATCGTCTGAAAATTGATTCTAGTACCGCCGAGAATAGTTTTGGAGATAGGGGGTCTCCTTGTCTGACGCCTTTTCCTATTTTGAATGGATCGCCTTTCTTTTCTAATTGGATTCTAGCTGTACTATTCCTATATACGTTCCTGATTAGTCGAATGTATTTATGTTCAATCCCTTGATCTCCTAATGCTTCCCAGATGTTCTTATGTAGTAGAGAATCGAATGCTTTGCTGTAGTCAATGAATGCAATATAGTATGTGAGCTGGTATTCGTGGTACTTCTCTAGAATTTGACGTACTACATGGATGTGGTCAATAACCGAGTAGTCTTTCCGAAATCCAGCCTGCTCGATGGGTTGATGTTCATCTAGTGTTCTTTCAATCCGTTTTAAAATGATCTTGGCGAATATCTTGTAAATGTTGGACATCAGGCTAATAGGGCGGTAATTTCCTATTTCGTGTTTATCTCCTTTTTTATACAGTAGGGTTATGTTGGATTCTGTCCATTGTTGGGGAATTATTTCAGTGTGTAGAATATCATTAAATATGTTTGTAAGGACTGGTGTTAAGACTTCTTTGCATTGTCTTAGGATAACGTTATTTATACCATCAGGACCTGGTGCTTTGTCTAATTTTTGGCTATCTATAGCTTTGTCGACTTCAGCTTGGAGAATACTGGGAATGTCTGAGTTTTCTGCTAAATCAAATTCGTCTTCTGTTGTGTTATTTTCGTATAGTTTCTTGTAATATGATGTAGCTGTTTCTAATATGTCCGTTCTGTTGTGTTTACATTTACCGTTGTCTTTTTTTATTTTGACGATCCAATCCATTGAATTCTTTAATTCTTTGTATGCTTTTTTGACTCCTCCCGTTTTACTTATATACTTTTCTATAATTTCCATTCTGCTTTGTTTCCTATCCTTTCTTATACTTTCTCTGATTTCTTTATTAATTTTCGTTAAATGTTTTCGTCTGTCTGGAGCGTCTCTTGCACTAATTAAGTGGTTTCTTTCTTCTAGGAGATTTGTGGTATTTGTAGTTAGCCATTTCTTCGGTGTGGTTTTGGCATTTGCGCTGAGTTGTATCTGAGATTTAATGGTATTTTCGATCCAGTTGTATTTATCTTGTGTCCCTAATCCTTTCGTGTTAGATTGGGAGTCTGTGAATTTGTCTTTTAGAGCAGCTGTTATTTGTTCTAACTGGTGCTTTCCGAAGTTTGTGTTTTCTGGGCGTTGTCTTGGTCTAGGTTTTTTTGGTTGCTTTGAAACGAGTTCTGCCCTGATTAGTTTGTGGTTAGTATTAAAGTTCAATTTACTGATTACGGTACAGTTGGTTAAGTAACTGTTTCTGTTGGTCATTATGAAGTCAATTTGATTTTTTGTTTTACCGTCGGGTGAGATCCAAGTCCACATGTTTTTCTTCTTTTTCATGAACATAGTGTTTAAGATGGTAAGGTTATTTTCTAGTGCAAAGTTCGTAATAAATTCTCCATTTCTACTTCTAGTTTTGTTGCTATATGTGAATGGTCCCAGTATCTTATTTTCTTCTGGGCGTCTTTCCCCTATTTGTCCATTGCAGTCTCCCATTACTATAAGGTTTTTATGACCGTGCTCTTGAATCGCTTTGTTTAGATCAATGTAGAATTTACTTATTGTTTCCAGATTTGCTTGTTCAGTAGGAGAATATATTTGTACAATAGACCAAGGATCTTTGTATCCAGGTATTTTCAAATTCATCATAGCGATACGCTCCGAGATGCCTATGAATTCTTCTATATACTTTGTAATATGTTTTTTGATGATAAATCCAACCCCATGAAGGCCCGGGGTCTCCCCTATATGGTAAAGCATGTATTCTGGGTGTGATGTGATATTTTCGCCGATTCTTCTCACTTCGCTCAGGCCAACGATGTCCCATTTGATGTTTTCTAACGCATACATTAGTTCTGTAAGATTTTCTTCATTCTTCAGGGTAAGTACATTTAGGGTTGCGATGTAGAATTTCGATATTTGTTGTTTGTGGTTTTTGTTGTTGTTGTTGTTGTTGTTGTTGTTGCAGGTGCTTGCTGGAGGGTTGTGGTCTCTTTCCCCCACGAGGACCAGTCGGCTTGGGGGAGTTTGGTGGTTTTCTGTTTCTTTGTTGCTAATAGTTTCTTTGGTTGGTTTTGGATTCCGTTTGCCGATTCTTAATTGCTATTGTTTTTTGGTAGTAGATATATTAGAAAGAGAGCTGGAACGCATCATATCAAAAGCGTTTGTTCTGTTTGTCTTGGTTGAGGATATAGTCAGTTGCTTTTTAGGCTGGTTGTTATAATCTGAATCCATTAGTTTGTTGCCGGTCCCATATTGGGATACCCTCCTACAATTTAGGAGGGAATTAAATCTTCTCGGGTCCGTGGTGTAGGGTTGGAGCCGGCATAGTTTATTTTTATCGCGTATATATATATATCTTTACTTGAAAAATAATTATAGTATAAAACTAGCCTTATGAACCAAATTTTGCATGTACAACCAGCCTTAAAGTTTGTAGTCTATGATTGTTCATTATTTTAGTATGTGGGTATTTTTGCATTTTGTAATTTTTCCTCAGTCACCCGTTGACCACGAACGCTGTAAAGAGTTCGAAACGTCGGGATGTATTATAAATTCAATATACGCGATATAATCCGTTTTCATAGTTTTATTTCACAAGTTATATGTACTTAGAATGCTACTACTTGAATGATTTGTCTGAAAAGTAAATTAATATTATTTTAGTATCTGCTATGGATAAACGCCTTATTCAGTTAATTCAGTCGTAAAAATGGAGAGTTAGTCATGTTAAGGATGACTCACGTTAGACCGGGCCGTGTCCGGGCCGGAGCTTCCGGCGCTCACTTTTCTATGACATGACAGGTGATCACGTGATGCTTTCCATATAAAACGAAGCGCCGGAAGCTCCGGCCCGGACACGGCCCGGTCTAACGTGAGTCACCCTTTAATCTTACACTTGCATCGTCGCCGTTGTCAAACGAAGGAATGTTCCATAGAGTAAGTGTTCTGTTGTGTTAGGAGCAGCCATACGGAGACTCGTAGGTATTTGTTGCAAGAAAAAAAGTATAATAAATCTCCAATGTACGTCCTTAAAATTATTTTAATCTTGTACTTAGATAAACCTCACGCTTTCCCATTGCGTACATTTATTATTGTATTTTAGTACTATAAGTACTTTACCAAATACTATTTTATTTCTGTAATCATCAGTCATATATATTTAATCACTATTCGGATTGGACTCGTAAGTACGGTAAGGGCTGCTTTGGCGTAATTATTTCTTAATATTTCATCGCTTGTCAGGCGTCATTTGTGACTGGCATCCATTTAATAAACGCTCCTAACGGTTTTGCATGGATACCCACAGAAAATAAGTAGAATAAGTACAAAGTACCTACGTACTTGTAGCTACCGCCTTCACGTATTTTGATATTACGTATCGTTTATGCGTAAAATAATACATTTCAAATTAAACGAATAAGTAAGGAATAAGTGCTCAATACTGCAATTAAGAATAATGATCATAATCATAATCATAATAATCATAATCATTTATTGCACCATGTTAAAAAACAAGTTATTACAAAATAGTAGTGTCTCATGGACCCTAAAAGGGTATGGCAAACATTTCCTTAAATTAACTGTCGCGCCAAGCGCGATGTAAGTTGGTAAATGGTATCAACCAGGTTTCTACTTGTCATGTGGCAACACTGACAGATAGAATGACAGTTCTCATGGCGGGGAAAAGCACGATGGCGCCATTAGAGAAAAAATGAAGGCACGTGCATGAGGTGTTGGACGGCGCTGGGTGTACTGAGTCGGTACACGGTGCGCCTTCACGCTGTAACGAGAGCCTACCCAGGAGTCGTAGCACGGTACGCTTATCACCATGCCTGTCACGTTCTAACAAGTATGTGAGTGCGAAAGTGACGGACTTAGTGATAGGGGAAACCATGCTGCGCGGGCTGGTGAGTGTTTATGCACTTATTTATGCGTATATAATCGACATCCTAGCTACATGGGAGTGGAACAAGGGGTTAACCAACGGTCCTTGGTTAACGTAGTTTCACTAAGGTGTAGTCCAATCTCGACATTGGACTGGGAAGCCCGGGGCTTCCAGGAGTGTGTACCGGAAGCACACAGGCAGGCATGTAGTACGGTCGGTTATGAGTTGGAGTATAAGGGCCGGATCTAAGGGGCAGGCATATGGAGGATCCCGTGGTGTCCATGTCCAGGTGGTGTGCAGGACACCAGGGTACTAGACGGTAGTACCTAGCCTGGAGGCGAACCGATCGTACGGGAGAGTCACTTTGGATAGGCCAGTAGACTGCACTCTCATACTGATACAGACGTGCGATGCCAACTCGGAAGTAAATGTACTTGTACATGTAACAGTGTGGTAGTAGGTGACCCCTTCTCCTATTCTCATGTAGCATGGTGTTATGTGTATTCATGATGATATATTTTGTTGCCCAGAGCAATCTATACCCAATTGGATTCAAGCACTTGTATTATGCATAGCTGGGTATAGATGGCGCGACATTAACTAGGTTATAATTTTAAGAGATCAAAACTATCAGTGACAAAATCGGTGACTGAATAATATGCTTTTTCAGCAAGAAACGATTTCAACTTCTTTGCATACATCGTGTCCCTTTCCTCTGCTTTTAAGTAATTTGGTAGGTGATTATATTTTACTGCTGCATACTCGTAGTGAGGGCTTTTACGGTACCTATATTTCTAATTTTGGCGGGGGTTCGAATAAATTCGAGTTTATAGTTTTGTCTTTTATTCTGTAGCTCTTTGAACAAATGTTTGTTTTTTCTTACATATATACATAACAGATGTAAAGGCATGGAAGAGTGAGTATGCCGTGTTTGATGAAGTAGGGTTTGCAAGTTTGGTTGTCTTTAGTGAGTTACGAATACTAACATAGGTTTTAGTATATAGAATACTAACAAAGTGGATCTTGTTATCTAAATAAATAAACGTTTTTTTTAAGGTTCCGTACCCAAAGGGTAAAAACGGGACCCTATTATTAAGACTCCGCTGTCCGTCTGTCCGTCCGTCTGTCCGTCTGTCTGTCTGTCTTGTTAGGTTGGTAATAACATCACTAGTTTAGTTTGACATTTAGTGTTATCTATGGCAACTCTCTCTTCTACCCAAGATGGCGTCGCTGTACAAGTGTTGAGACTGAGCTCCACAAATATATTATAAGAATAAATTATATAAGAAAGTCAGTTCGTCTTTCCTTCATCACCATTATAACATGGTGTCAGAAGTGTCGTGATGAGTGATTCAGAAGATCAGACAGAAGTCAAACGGAAACAAGAAAAAGTCACACGCGCCGAACTTGCACCTCCAACAACGGAAATGGCGGAGGGAAGTGAAGATGTCGGAATCAAGTCGCATGGACTTGGTACATCTTTACCGAAGCTCATGATCTCGTCGGACACCACAAATAATAATGCGGAAGAATGGAAGAGGTGGTGGCAGCGGTTTGACATATATTTATTGGCATCGGGACTTGACAAGGCGGACGACAAAAGAAAAATTGCAATCATGCTGCACTCCATGGGCGTTAAAGGTTTGGAAATCTTTAATTCTTTCAACGTAGACTTCGACAAATGCCAATTAAAGGAAATCAAAAAGAAATTTGACACTCATTTTGAACCTCAAAAAAATCTTACCATGACACGTTATATGTTTTTCACACGGAAGCAGAGTAAATCTGAAAACATCGATGATTTCCTAACTGATTTAGAGAACAAGAGCAAAGATTGTGAATTTAAAGAGCTGAGAGAGTCTCTTATCAGGGATATTTTTATTGCAAACATGAGTTCTGAGCTGTCACATGTTCGACAAAGGTTGTTACAAGAGCCCAATTTGTCATATGCTAGGATGCGTGAGCTTGCAAAAGCTGTCATTGCGGCTCAACAAGATTCGGACAGAATAGTACAGGAGAGCACCGGCACACAGAATGTGTTGCAACTGAGGGGCAGAAGCAACAACCGCAGTAACAGTCATCACAGATCAAAGTCAAGATACTCAACGTCAAGTCAGTCACCGTCAAGAAGTCAGTCAGCATCAAGAAATCAGTCAACGTCAAGAAATCAGTCAACATCAGAATATCAGTCATCGGGTCGACCACACTACACCCAGTCAGCTCCGTCGAGGCCATGGCAGAGAGGTCAGCAGTCTACATGCACGCGCTGTGGGCAGGTGCATCGCTTCAAGTGTCCAGCAGTCAACGTACAATGCAGGTCATGTAACTCTTATGGTCACTTTGCAAAATTCTGTTTTAAAAATAAAAATGTAAGACAATTAGAGCTAGAAAACCTCGATGATGATAATGCTTACTGCGCTGAGAGGTTATTTGTGGGGCAAGTACAGAACAAAAACAGAAATAAAAAGTCTTGGTACTTAAATGTCAATGTCAATGGTCGAGATATAAATTGCCTTTTAGACACTGGGGCCGAGCTTGATTTGATGTCGTTACAAACTTACAAAACTTTAGGGCTCAACAATATAGTTGAAACCACTCTTACTGCTAAGGCATATAGGTGTGAACTTCCAATAATAGGGGAAACAGAATTGGAATGTCATTTCAATAACAGAGTAGAGAAAATAACCTTTGCAGTGACAACTGTAAATGGTGAAACCATTTTAGGTCTAGATACATGTGATCGAATTGGTATAGTCAAACGTGTTTATCAGCTAACTGAGGAAGTAATAGAAAAAAATAATTGTCAAATTCTTACACAATATAATGATGTTTTTCAGGGTCTGGGGTGTCTACCTCCTGTCTGCCATCTGAAACTGAAGTCTGATGCTGTGCCATGCATTGATCCTCCGAGGAAGGTACCATTTGCGCTACTGAAGGACCTACGGGATGAGCTGGATCGCATGGAGAGCATGAAAGTCATTGAAAAAGTCACCAAGCCAACGGCATGGGTCAACTCTGTAGTAGTCACCGTCAAGTCAACAGGTCAGCTTAGAATATGTCTAGATCCTAGAAATTTGAATAAAAATATTATGAGAGAACATTATCCATTAAAAAATATTGATGAGATTAGGTCGCAATTGAAAGGTGCTACTTGTTTTTCACATCTGGATGCGTTCTCAGGTTTTTGGTATTTGAAACTTGATGAGGAGAGTTCTGAACTTTGCACATTCCAAACTCCCTTTGGTAGATATAAATATCTTAGATTACCTTTTGGCATAAATGCATCAACAGAGATTTTTTATAGAGTCATTAATGAGTTATTTGGTGACATAGAGGGCGTTCTCATTTTTGTAGATGATTTTTTAGTTTATGGTGAGACCCCAGAGATTCATAATCAACGACTTAAAAAAGTGCTAGATAGGGCTAGACAAGTCAATTTAAAATTAAATAAGTCGAAATGCAAATTTGGAGTGTCGGAGGTAGAATTTTTAGGATATATTTTTAACCGAGATGGTGTCAAAGTCAGTCAAGAAAGAGTCAAGGCGATCAAAGAGATGCAAAGTCCCAGTAATCTTAAAGAATTACAAAGATTTCTCGGGATGGTAAATTTTGTAGGATGTTTCATTGATAATTTGTCAGCAAAGACCACTCTCATGAGAACTTTGTTAAAAAAAGACGTGCCCTGGCAGTGGGACAGTAACTATGAAAAAGAATATTGTGAATTAAAGGAAATAATATGTAACACGCCAGTTTTAGCACACTATGATGTAAATTTGCCACTGATTCTATCAGTAGACTCGTCAAAGTCAGCGATAGGTGCTGTAATTTTACAGAATAATAAGCCAATTGCATACAGTTCAAAAACACTAACTAAGTCACAAGAAAATTTTGCACAAATTGAAAAAGAGCTATTTGCAATTCAGTTCGGATGTTGTAAATTCAATCAATATGTCTATGGACGTAAAGTCATTGTGCACACGGATCATAAACCATTGGTTTATCTGTTTAAAAAGCCTTTGCATGAGGTACCAGCAAGACTGCAGCGTATGATGCTAACTTTACAGAAGTATGATTTAGAAGTTATTCACATACCTGGCAAAGAAATGTATATATCTGATACTTTGTCTAGAGCAGCTATGAAAGACCATTTTATTCCAGAAAATGAATCTGATATGTCTTACCATGTCAATTTAGTCGAGTCAAATTTAGCGATCAGTCAAGAGTACAAAAATAAATTAAAACAGGCAACCATTGATGACGAAACCCTTCAATTGTTAAAAAAATATTATTTTGAAGGTTGGCCAAGTAGTAAAGATAAAATCAATTTATTAGTGAAGCCATATTGGAACATGCAGGGTGAAATTCATGTCATAGGAGATTTATTGTTCAAAGGGTCAAATTTAATTGTTCCAAAGTCCATGCAAAAAGAAATATTAAATAAATTGCATGAAGGTCATCAAGGGATAAATAAGTGTCTAAGATTAGCTAGAGATTCATTATATTGGTCTAACATGTCTGCTGATATAAAAAATGTAGTGGAACAATGTGACACCTGTGCCAAGTTCAAGCCATGTAATCAAAAGGAACCCTTAAAAAACTATGAAATTAGCAAATATCCTTGGCAAAGAGTTGGCATTGATCTAATGCACTTTGATAACTTAACCTACATTGTAGTAACTGATTATTACTCAAAGTACATAGAGACAGCATTGTTAAAAAATAATAGTACGGCTCAAAATGTCATAATAAATTTAAAGTCAATATTTGCCAGACATGGGATACCTATGACATTAGTGTCAGATGGTGGTCCTCCCTTTCAGTCATCAGAATTTAAATCATTTCTATATGAATGGGACATAGAACATATAGTAACAGCTCCTTATCATTCAAACTCTAATGGCCAAATTGAAAGTGCTGTGAAAATTTTAAAAAATATGTTCAAAAAATGTAAGGAAGATGGATCAGATCCTTACTTAGCATTATTACAGTATAGAAATACAGCTAAAAATCATATGTTATCACCGGCTGAGTTATTAATGTCTAGAAAATTAAGAAGTAAGATACCAGTAAACTTTAACAAACTCAGACCTAAAGCTGTGACATTTAAGGAATACAAACAATCAGCTGTTAAAAATAATGAAGATATGTCTAGATATTATAATAGGAATGCTAAATCAATGTCCATTTTGTATCCAGGAGACCAGGTTTATTATAAGAAAAATCCACACAGTACTTGGGAAAAGGCTGTAATTGTTAAACGGTTAAGTAATAATAGGTCATATGTGATAAAAACTAGTAATGATGTAACTTATGTAAGAAATAGGATTCATCTTATTCATAACTATAGTATCTTGAATAGTGACTTGACACAATCGTCTCCCATGCGATCTTGCTCACCACGAAGGGAAAGAAGTATGGAAGTGGCAGAGGCAAGACAGGAGACGGGTACTCCAGCACCAGTAATAACTGATCACAGAGTGACGAGATCAGGACGTATTGTTAAACCTCCAAAGCGTTATATAACGGAAATTTAGATATAATATAATTTAATTAAGTCAACTGAATGTAAATGTAGTTTTGCAATTAAGCTATTTCATAAAATGTAAACTAAATTGTGTAACTGTAAAGACCAGTTAATGGAAAGACTGTATCATAATTTGTAGAATATTTTATTGTTAACTATAAACATAAATACATTGATTTTAGTAATGACCATAGAGACCAGTTAAAGGAACAGACTGTCATGTTTAAATGTGAAGATTATTTAATTGTTAATACTTAGGTAACTGAAAGACTTTAACATAACATGTTGTAAAGATGAGTTAAATAAGAGACTGGTCATCAATGTAATTATAATATAAACTTAAGGAAAGGGATGTTAGGTTGGTAATAACATCACTAGTTTAGTTTGACATTTAGTGTTATCTATGGCAACTCTCTCTTCTACCCAAGATGGCGTCGCTGTACAAGTGTTGAGACTGAGCTCCACAAATATATTATAAGAATAAATTATATAAGAAAGTCAGTTCGTCTTTCCTTCATCACCATTATAACATGTCTGTCTGTCTGTCTGTCACCAGGCTGTATCTCATGAACCGTGATAGCTAAACAGTTGACATTTTCACAGATAATGTATTTTTGTTGCCGCTGTAACTGACATGACATGAAGTCACCATAGAAACTCTTCAAGCCAATTAAATCTTTGGCAACCGTAATGTGATCTAAAAATGCGGTGCGATTTTTAAAAAACTCCGCTCCCTTACAGCATGTATACGTCATTATGACGTCAGCGACGTCATAATTACGCCATAATTACGTCATTATTACGTCATAATGAAGTTGCTGACGTCACTTCGCTACCTGACGACGGCACCTTTAGGTAGAAAATTGACAAGGCAGAAAGCTACACTCGAATAAACTTGCCTAAAACATCAAAACCTACGCAATACTACGAGTAGTAGGTATCTAAAGTTTTGCTTTTAGTAGTAAAGTTTGCTATTATCTTGAAGTCATTAGAACTTTACATGGGTGCGGAATTAATTGTTTCTCGATTCAGTAACGATCGTATTATGTAATGATAAAGGGCTTAACTCCCATTCCGGTTTATTTACTGTTATTTATGGATTGATATGAAATTGCAAACCAGCATTATGGCCTCTCATCTCATAATAAGCTCTTTCATTTGATATAGTTTAGACACGAACACGATATAGTTTGAAAAACTTTATTTTTTAATTTTCTCATTTACCCCCCAAAAGTGGCCTCCACGTTTAAAATTCATTTGTTTACGTTACATGTCCATCTTTGGGTCACAAACTTACATATGTATACCAAATTTTAACTTAATTGGTCCAGAAGTTTCGGAGAAAATAGGCTGTGACAGACGGACAGACAAACAGACAGACAGACGCACGAGTGATCCTATAAGGGTTCCGTTTTTTCCTTTTGAGATACGGAACCCTAAAAATACAGTGAATTAAAGTGTTTCATACAAAAATTGTTTTTGCTCTATTACGTTTGTTTTGAAAGTTGGAGCTGTATAAAGTAATTACAATCATACCTAGATATACCTCATGTCGTTCTACGGGATGGTAAAATCCGGTCGAGCTTGCCGGGGACTCTTAATAGCCATAGTGAACCATATTAATACCTATAAGGTTGATTTTTGTTCAATATTTTTTTGTAATTAGTGAGTTTTGGTTGTCACCCACTTGTTACCTGACGATATGGTGAATGGCATCCATTTCGGTGTTATGTGCTTCCAATAAGATGATATATTGGTGAAGTTTCTTATTACAACCAACAAACAATTTATATTTACTATATATATATATAGCTGCTATCCATGCCGTAATAGGCAACGGCGACCCTAGCTAATTACGAGTGTGTGCTCTGATATGGCTGGCAAAGACGAACTTATTTTTAAAAACTCTATCGCAGGTGGGGCATATTTACTATACCTATGTGATTTGTTCCGGCGACGACGCTGCTATCTTACTTGTTTACTTTTAGAATATCTTGCTTGTATCTTTTATTTATCTATTTGTTCATTGGTCAAACTTTTCCATACACCTACACAGTGTTTTTTGCACATTTAAGGAAACTAAATGGTATAAGTAGTTAATTTTGGTAAATTTTGACTTTTTTCATAAAAAGTTCATTCAATTAGTATCAATAGCCTCATAATATAGCATTATTTTATAATAACGGATTAATACTATAACTGTACCCGTACCATGAGTTACTGACAGTGTCAAAACTGACATAATTACGCTTACGTTTACGTAATTTAGTTTCTAATGTTTCTATACACCTCGCTCACACTAATATGCGAGTACGAGCGAGATGCATAGAAAGTACGTAACTTACGTTTACGTAGATAGCGTTTATGTCAGTGCCAAACTAGTGGTAGCCACACTACATTACACCTACCATAGAGATAATCTACCCTACCCACAGAAAGTCTAATTTAAATAACCTTATTTATCCAAGACACTTGAAATTGCAATAAAAATAATTATCAATTAAATGGAACGCTTGGTGGATTTATAACACCAGTAAATTGTACGCAAACCACAGAATAGAACAGCGTGATTTTTTAAATTCTTTTAAATTATTTACTAGAGCTAGACCAATAAAAGTCTGTAGAGATTTTGACAGCACACGCAGTGCCAGTCTGCCAGTGTTATATACGTTAATTTATTGAAAATTTTATTTTTATACAGTTAATAATTGCTAAAGTAAACTTTGTTTCCTTATAAGTTAAAATTTCTAGCAACGGTAATAATGATCACTGCTACACTGCCATAGGGTAGGTACCTGTACGGCTACCATCATGCGAGTGCGAGCGTGATGCATAGAAAGTAAGTCACGTTCTCGATGACGTTTATGTCAGTGCCAAACTGATGGTAGCCGTACTGCTATTTTGAAGTACTTATTAAAAAGGCTTGTTAAGATTTTTATTTTAAAATTTTGTCTGCGAAGTGGCTGCTTTGCTGTAAGCTACAATATTCACGTGCCATAAACTCCATGTCAGTATTAAGTTAATCTTGTGTGATAGTTAATGGGCCTATTGGACTTAATTGAAACGGAAATTACTGCAATGGCTTGAAAAATTCTATTACATGTAAACACAGGTAAATAATAAAGACTGTTAGTCTCCAACTCTTTCCACAAAATCGCGTGGGATATTTGTTATAAGTAGAAAGTGCCATTACTTGAAATAACAAAGATCATGACATAATAGATAGCGATGCTCTATTATTTTTATGCCTGAGACTTCTACGTGTATACCTATATATATATATATTATAGGACATTCTTACACAGATTGACTAAGTCCCACGGTAAGCCCAAGGAGGCTTGTGTTATGGGTACTCAGACAACGATACATATAATATATAAATACTTAAATACATAGAAAACACCCATGACTCAGGAACAAATATCTGTGCTCATCACACAAATAAATGCCCTTACCGGGATTCGAACCCAGGACCATCGGCTCGGCATCGACGTGTGGCATTATATATATAGTTATAATGTAACAATGATGAGCAAGAAATCTCTACACTATCACAAATAATAATAAAATTTAGTATACTTAGATATAAAATGCTAACGTATACAACAACGTCCGCTGTTTAATTAATTTGATAGAAGAAAAACAGGAATCCTTCTTTCGCTCTGATATTGTTTATCGAACTCTAAAAAACTATTTTTAATATGTACTACACGCAAGGCGTCTTGTTTGCACCAATATTATTTTATGCGAGGGTGACTGATGTAATATTGTTAGTGTAATATTATTTGTGAGTGTAATATAATAATGACGCTGGAAAGGAGAAATGGGATACGCGACAGTTTTAGAGATATTGAGTTATATACATCGTTGGAATCGCCAGATTTTTCTGCGTCGAATGGACTAGGTTTCGTACCAATCTGACGACTTTAGTGTCACTCATCCAGTCGGTGATTCAGAGAATCACGGACACAATTTAATCACTAAACGACTTAGAATTTAACAAATTTTTAAAAAGTGGAGATTAGATGAAATGTTATTCCACATAATGTACCTTAGAGTTTTTTACTTATTTGCCAGTACAGTTTAATCTTCACTTGGATAATTTTGCCTTATGACAATTTAACTTTTCACTGTCGGTTAGATTTTTTTACCTGCCTTAATAATAAATTTTAATGTCGTTTGAGACATTTCACCTATATGCTTATGTGGAAATTAACATCGATAGATAAATTTACCTAACTGTCAAAGCTGAATTATCGGCGTTTATCTTTTATATTTACATTTAAAACTTTTGTCGTTTATCCCATTTCTCCTTTCCAGCGTCGATTATTTTAACATCTCAAAATAATATTATATTAGCATCAATCTGTAAGTTTAAAATCGGCCAGCATTTCAAGAAAAGCACCAGTGTGCTCGGAAAGTAGCATACACCTACTCAGCTAAATTTAGCAATTAGTTAGATACCTTATTATTTTGTACCTATTTTAAAATTATACCCTTAAAATGATTTCCACAGTTCCCACAGACTAACATATGTGAATAAGTTCGTGATTCACCATTGACACAATTTCATATAAAGATTATCAGTATTTTATTATTTGTTTGACTGTGTTGCTAAATGTGAACATTGTACGAGAACTTTTAATTTAATAGTATACGAGACTCCAGTTCAAAAGGTTGTTAACATAAGAAATTAGAATGGATGTTTAAGGCGGTTCCCTGAGCCAGAAGGCGAAAAATCTCCTTACATGATCATGTTTTTCTAAGAGGTCTTAATATTAGGAGACGTGGAAAAAATATATGTAGTTCTTGACTATATTATCTTTAATAACATAGCTTCCGATACACGAATTATGACACTTCGCTCGATACAATTAATTCCTAAAGTAACCTCTAACTCGGCCTTTTAATCCAACTTTACTCGGTTATTTATTATGTGATTCTATAAACAAAAAAATAAGAAAAAACAATCTTAACTTAAATAGTAATTTCATAGCTTTCGAATTTCGATATTGTAAGGTAACGTTTTTAAAATAAATAAAAATCGACAAAATTCGATCAAAATTGACACTTGGCGTGCATTATCTTTCCCGTTCTTTCTTGCGAAATGTGACAGTGACAGTGGCGAACCGATGGAACGGCCTTAATAGTTTAGCTGCATGAGGTTGATAATTAATGTAAGTAAGGTGCACGTCTAACCTTTTAAACATCGCTCTCTGTAAGTACTTCTTTAATTAATGAAATTCTTCCAATGCTCCATCCTTTCTATTAATATTGAAGAGATGAAAAACAATCCTTAATTTTATCGCAGACAGTTCCTTGAGTAAATTGGAAAGTCAACATCGTAATTAAAAGTTTTCAAGCAGGACGCTTTGAGCGCTTTATTTCGACCGAGTGTACCTGAAATATCGTGATAATTACTTTCTCGCTTCCGTGTCCGATGGCTGGCAAACGGGATCTTACTTCATTATTACCAACGCCCTTATTCAGGTAATTCTGACGATTTTTATATATAAAGATGATATTTATTGTATAAAGAGATCTTTATAACAATCATACATAAAATGTCAATAACGATTTTCAGCGGTTTGTTTGGATTGGCAGCCGTTTATAAATAATGCCATGAGTCTCTGCTATCTATTAGTATATGTGTCACACGAACCTGAAAACTTAGGTATAGGTCCATATGGTGTGTCATTTATGAATCATGATTCTCATGAATCGTAATTGAAGAGGTATATTCATTATTGCACACTTCAATTTAAGAAAATAGCATAGAAAAAGCAATAGAATTCGCACCATATCAATAAATTATGCAAAACTTGTAACTAAACTTTATAACACGCGACTCTGAAAGTTGTAACTAAACTTTATAACATGCGACTTTCAATGTTTACAATCAATCAATCAATCATTGTTTTTATTTTGCATAAAAAGTGGTACATACTCGTAGAAGTAATAAAAAGATATTTACAGGTTCGCACAATTTACCATATATTATTATATTTATTATATTGTTCCGTAATTTAAAAATATCATGCGAAATGTATTGACATAAATATTCGCATTTTTGCCAATTAGAATGTCAGTTAATATAAAAAGAGTTATTTAATAAGAATAAAAAATTAGAAAAAATTAAGTATGTCGCCTATTAAAATAATCACAATATTCATTTACAGGGTAAAAAACTACTGTATCAACAACAACTACAGCGGCATCTATCTCGGTTTAAACACATCGTGAATATAGGCCGCTGACTAATTCAAGCCTCTTACATTTCAGGACGTCGTATTTTATACAATCGAGAATTCAGACAACCGCGCCACCTGTAGGAGTTATACCGCAACGTTTTAAGGGCATGCTTGAGATAATATAAAACTAGATGGCGCCATCAGACTAAGTTATTTAACAAAATCTTATGGGTACTATCGTTTAGCATGAAGAATTTATGTATAGTGCAAATAGGAAACACCTAGTACCTATTAGAATACATATTACAAAAATGTACCTATTTCTACTATTATATTTCAATTTAATCAATCTTTGGTTTGTTTGAATAACCGAACTTCATGATGTAAAAGTTAAACCTTAGCCTACATTTAATTGATACTTAATGTCAATTTTAATAGGTTTGTCTATGGTAATAAGTGGGCGATTTCATGACAAATCGGTCAAAACTTACAAAATATAATAATTTCTAGTATATTTGTTTTTAAATATGCCTAGCGTTTTCTAATATAAGTTTAGTGTCTGTGTTTTGATTGATCATGGCTGATAATTTGCCTTTGATACCCGGAAAAGAGTGAGTATTTTCACTCTATAATCACACGGTGTGCATATCTACACAAAGTATTGTTTGATTACATAGTATATAATATATCATAGTATATTTTATACTTACTAGGTTCTTGGTGAATCAAAATATTATTGTGTTAACCTACACAGTAATAATGAAATATAGTAGTATATAATAATAAATGAAATAACTTCCAGGCAATACCATATCTGTAGTTATGTCAATACTAGAATGCTCCAGAGCCATTATCGTTGGGTCATAATCTTGAGGCAACCCTTGAAGCATTATAGCAGCCAGAAATTCATCATCAAGAGGTTTCTTCCTGCTACTCAATTGTTCAGCAAGTGACAAGATCTCGTTGACATAAATCTCCATGCTATCGAACTGAAAAGCAGCAGCAATGGGTAGGGAAAGCTGTCAGAAGTTCGTTCCACTCATTATTTCCAGCAACACCTTTGGTCTCGCACCAGCTCAGTCCAACTACTCACAGATTTCGACGGCCCCGTCGTCTGACGATTTCCATGCAAGCCAGACAATATTTGATTAAAATTAATATCCCTTTTAGAACAGTATGCGCGGACGTGAAACCAGTTTTACGGGAAGTGTTTCGAGAGAAGGATCAGCTTCCACCCATCCCAGAGAAGAGCAGTGCTACTGACGATGAGAAACAATGGGTAATGTCAGGTGTTTATTGATATTTGAAGGATTACCTTAGACAAGGGAAAAGGACCTTATTTTAAAACATTCACTGCCAGTAACACGTTACGTGCTTTTTGCTACTAAGCGGAAACAACGTGTTATCGGCTTCGAACGTAGTACGTAGCTCGCGCGGATGGTGAATGATTTAAGAAAGCGGGTAATAACAGTTTACCGCTTTGATAAAATATTTGCATCTCGAACGTCCCAGGATCTTTCTTTTAGTACTTTCATAGAAAAAATACCTCATGCCAAAAAACACTCAAAACCCTGTTACCCCATTTGGAATGTGCCTCAAACAAACTACCTCTTAAAATAAAACTATGGAAACGGATTATATCGCGTATATTGAATTTACAGCGAACTCTTTACAGCGTTCGTGGTCAACGGGTGACCCGTTGACCACGAACGCTGTAAAGAGTTCGAAACGTCGGGATGAATTATAAATTCAATATACGCGATATAATCCGTTTCCATAGTTTTATTTCATGAGTAACTATCGCGGTAACCGAAGACAATATTACCTCTTAAAAGTTATACCTATCTTACCGCTGAAAACTTTCTGACACAAGCCGTTTTCATTCTTAAAAAGTGCAATGTTGCAATGTGCCGAATAAATATCCCATACAGGTTTCTACTGTTTTAACCCGTGTCTATAACTTTTAGTCGGTATTTGTTATTGGTCCTTAAAGTGAACGCAATTATAATTACTGTGTGGGTAACTAATGACTATTTTATGTAGTGCATTTATTGGAGACAATATGTTTTTATCATAAATTATAAGTAAATGGGGTAAAAAAAGAAAGGAAGAGTAATATGTACTTAATAAATTTATTGGTCATGACATTCGTTCTTAATATCAACAATAAAAAAACATGTCATTATTTATAAAAAATGTGCGATAGCTGCACTCGACCCGTTTCCGACATTTGATAATCACTACATAATACCTGTAGGTACTTATAATCAGTTATTACATTTATAATGAAAAATACTGATTAATACTTCTTTATTCGTTTTAATTTATATTGAATCCGATAAGGTTATATAGATAATATGATAAGCGAATCCTAAGGTCTGAAATTAAAAGGTTTCTATTATTTTATTCACACATGCAATACTTAATTATAATATCCTATCAATAAGTTTAAATTGCTCAGCCTTACCGTATAAGTACCTCTAATATGTATATTAGCACTGCCATAAATATGATTACGTATCATTTTTTTTTCACGAATAATATATGTGACTCATTTTACTACGAGGTGCTCAAAAATATCTGAACACGCACTGTAGCGCTTTGACAACAGAGGCGTGTTCAGATATTTGTGAGCATCTTGGCCGCTCCAATATATCTGATGGCGACTGTACCTTCGTATAATGAAAATTAAAGTTTCCTTCCTCTTTTTATGCACAATAAAAACCTTTTCTTAGTGCATGTTTTTGGCTATCTGAATTTATACTTAGATATTATGAAATGAGAACCTATAGAATTCTTGATTTCGTTATGTAGGTAAGTATCACTTCACACATTGAAGTGGGTTTTTAAATCCGCAGATATAATTAAGTTGTTTATGTAGGTACCGGTACTTTGAAATACCGCCACAATTTCAAAGTTCGGGTACATAAACAATAAAGCAGATATGGGTAAGTTTTTTTTATACTACATCTGTGGCAAACAAGCATACGGCCCGCCTGATGGTAAGCAGTCACCTAGGCTTTGGACTCCTGGAACTCCAGAGGTGTTACATGCGCGTTGCCGACCTTTTAAAAACCTGTAGACTCCTTTTTTGAAGAACCCCATATTGTAGCCCCTAGGGAAAACTCGGCAGGAAGCTCATTCCACAGCCGAAGCGTCCGCGGTAGGAAATTCCTCTTAAACCGCGTAGCACCGCAGTATCATGGGTAGTATTACATTAACATACTTCTTATGCCCAACACTTTATATCCTCATTGGTTTCTTCGTATGTCCTTCCAGCATCAGAATTTACTCCGTTTTTTTTGGCACTTTTGATAATATAATAATTAAACCCTCTCAACAAGCACGATTACATACTAAGGTTATATTCGGGTAATTTCGACTACTTCAAAATGTCGGCTAATTTCGAAAATCACCCATAATTCCATCATATAAGAGTCAATATTATTATATTACTACAATATTAAACTGGATATAGTTTATGATTAGAACTACATGCTTACGTCTCCAGAGGTCTTTCTAATCTAAAAATAAAATAAAACATGTATATCAATATCCTAATATATTCTTTGACATTTTTGTTTCCAGTACCTTTACCACAAGTTACTGACAGTGTCAAAAGTGTCAAAACTGACATATACGCTAACGTCTACTTAACTTACTTTCTATGCATCTCGCTCATACTGGCTTATTAGTGAGAGCGAGCTGTATACAAAGCTTTCTATAGAAAGTAAATTACGTAGACTTTAGCGTATTTGTCAGTGTCACTGTTAGTGACTCGTGGTACGGGTACTGATTAGAATCTGAGGGCCTACCGCGAACCACGTACGACGTGTTGCCTCTCTGTCGCTCTTGTAAATTCGTACGTAGATGTGACAGGAAGGCAACACGTCGAACGTGGTTCGCAGTAGGCTCTCTGATCAAGAATTTGTATCAACTAAGCAGTCGACAAAAGTTTTTTTAATTCGAATAATATTACTACGACTAAAGAATCGGTTTTTAGTTTCTTTCCAGCTAAAATGATAAATATGATAGTTATAGCGAATGTTTGAAACGAATTTACAACACAAAATGTATAAATTATATCTTCATGGCCAACTATGAAATACGAAAGCAAATCCGTTGTTAAAACTTGTGCACTAGTAATGCACACTAATATAAAAGCGATCACGGAAGTCTTTACTAAATGCTTAACATTTTTCGTTCTATCAACACCTATTTTACACGCCACGTGAAATATCTCTACAAAAATCAATGCGTTCAAGAGCAACATAAAAAATTTAACCTGAGAATAAGATTTGTAGAAAATATTCCAGTATTCTTTGTAATACGTTAACAAGACTGGACATAAAACTCCAACAGGCAATGTCAAGAACCAAACTAAACATGAAACAATACGTAATTTTATTTTCTCGTAAACAAACACCAAAACCACTTTGTCATATAAATTCTTCGTGAAAATAAACATCCAGAAAACTAAAGCGAAATCCGACTGAAAATATAAGCCGTACACCACTTCGTTTAATAATCCTTGTTCCAAATTCTCGAATGATATCTGAAATTCGCACGCCGTATTCACAATCCTCGCAATGGTTAGTTGCACTATCACTTTTTCGTCGTATTTTCTTGCATTTGGAATCAGAATCAACACCAGCAACTGCAATATCAAACAAGCCGCAGACACTGCAATCCCAAACAGCCAAGGCGTCTTGAAAACTTGCAAAACTTCAATTGCTCCCAATTGGGTCAAATTTATATTTTCCGCACTCTGATTGGCCATTTTAACTGACGGCACTGTTTGTGTATAACTCTAGAGAGTGACTGCCAGTAACGAGGGCAAAAATAACTCCCTAATATTTAAATACTCATCGTTGAAACGGCTTAACTGAATTGAATTTTTAGTACAAACCGTTCTTTATGACTTGCAGATTCATTGAGATATTGTTGTTTTTGCACATTGCTTTATTAAAAACTTTATTTACTACTGTTATTTGAACAGGACACGCGTTAGTCGATAAACGTTGTTGTTACTAAAAACTGGGATGATTCATTGATAATCGTGTATGAACTTACGCTATTTTAATTTAACAATGCATGTTGTCGCTTGGAGTGATAAAAATATCGTTGGAGCTAATTATCAAGTGGCCATCTGGTTTTAGAGTCGTAAAATGCTTTATTTTGTAATAGACTGAATTAAATAGATGCGGCAGCTTACAGTTAAGTTCTTAACTTTAAGTTTAAGTTCATCATCATTTCTATAGACTTGACCATTTAAACACGATCGGCTAACTAAATATACCTATACAATCATTATAGGCGAAAACTCAAAATTTTGTTAAAGTCTCTACCATCAGAACTTTAAATTCATACATGAAGTTTTTGCACACTGACACTGATAGCAAAGATAGATATAACTCCGTAATAGATAGATACAGTCTGAGGAAAAAACGTGCCTCGAAAATCAAGAAAATTTGATTCTCGTTCAGAGGGCGCTACTAGTTTTGGCCTACAGTCGTATAGATGGCGTTGACAGTTTCGTTTGTTATTTAACAATTTTAACGCATATCAGTGAAAGAACATGGGTCAAAATCATAAAAATAATTAATGCAAATAAAAAAAAATCATTTATCTATATTTAAATACATTCTATCGTATTTTTATAAATCTTCATTTTCAGTTTTAAAGTGTGTCGACAGATGGCAGTGAATTTACTGGGGTTACAAAATTTACTATGACAGTACCGCTCTAGTATAAGTTACTCTATGCTGATAGTGACAAGACAAACTAGTTGGATATCTTTAAAGGTTTTCGTTGTCTATTCTCATAAATCTGTGTCTGGTTATTGATACTCGAAATCTGCTAACGGCAAAACCACACTAGAGCCATGTGTGCATAAAAATAACAAAATATTATCTGTTGAAATAGGTTTTAAATATATAATAACATAAAACATAATATATTTACATACTTTGTATGGTTTTCTGTAAAACCTTTATTCGATTATACGAAAGTATGTATTATTTGCCGATACAGATTAATGTTTGATCTCTTAATGTCTCAAATTACAAGTTATTGTCAATTCCATAATTTAGTACTCAGATGATGTCTCCAGACATGCACACTATCTTCACTAGTCACTGGACTGATCTAAGCCTATACATCTTCTTCCTCGCGTTGTCCGGGCACCTTGCCACGACTCATGGGAGCCTGGGGTCCGCTTGGCAACTAATCCCAAGAATTGGCGTAGGCACTAGTTTTTAACGAAAGCGACTGCCATCTGACCTTACAACCCAAAGGGAAAACGGCCTTATTGGGATTGTCTGGTTTCCTCACGATGTTTTCCTTCACCGAAAAGCGATTGGTGAATATAAAATGTTATTTCGTACATAATAAGTTCCTAAAAACTCATTGGTGCGAGCCGGCGACCTGCGACCTCCAGATTGCAGGCCACCAGCGCTTCATCTATACCTATACATAACAGTTTTATATCCTTTTAGCTGGAAAAATACAAATCGGAATGCGAAAAGATCTGGCACCACGAAGGCGATTTGAGACAAAAATTTGCGAAGAGAATATCTAAGAAACCTACACCAAACTTGTACAGACTTTATGGGCCTGAAAGCAAGCAAGATGAAGAGCAGGATGGCTTGATTGTGAGAAAAGATCTTATCCCAAGTATTTTGCAGAGTGCAACAGGTAACAAATAAAATGTATTACCCTACTACCGATTTTACTTAGAACCAAATAACAATAACCTCTTCGTATTTGGAACTCCGATATATGAAATAAAACATTTTTACCATCAGTCAAATAATGGTCCAAAGATACATTACATACCTTAAAACTAGCACGCTCACAAAAATCATTAAAATTCACACTGTTGCGAAATTGTTGTAGTATAGATTAACCTTTTGGACGCCAAGAGCCACTAAATAGGTCGTGTGCTGTCGTGCCTGCCAAGCCAGCGACCACTAAAGTGGTCATGGCGGACGCTGTCAAAGCAATTGTCCTGCTGACATATAAGGTTTATATTCCTTATTCACTAGTCGGGATATTGGCGTGTAGGCCACCTCTTGACGCTTGAGGAAAAGCGTTCAAAAGGTTAAAATCGTCTTCTCTATTCGCACCCAACGTTTTATTCAGAATTAGAATAAAACTTGATTGTCTTGAAAAATTCTATAAAAGTCATATTTTACAGTTCTCGTAAACATTTTGATTGATTAACTAAAAAGCTACTATGATGATTTGACGAAACAACACCAGCGACCTAAATTACTAGTAAAGGCTGTCCCAAAAAGGACGCAAGATTTGAAATTGATGAAAAACACATTTTTTTTTTCGTTATAATACAATTGTATATAAAATCTTGAAATACATAAAATCGGGTTATTTGTGGAATAATACGTCAGGCAAATGTCCTCCTAGGCTTTGCTGGCATACGCACTCTTTTGTCAAAATTTTCTATGACCATTTTGCATAGATGCGGCTGAATTTCTCCGATGCAGCGTCGAATTTCCTCTTTTAAACCATGAGTGGCTGTGAGCTTATTGGCATAGACTTTAGAGTTTAAATAACCCTAAAAAGAAGTCTAAAGGCGTTAAATCGCAAGATCTAGGGGGCCAATTCTGATCACCGAATCGAGAGATCACACGACTAGGAATTTTCGAACCATACCCACCAAACTCATTACTTTCGAAATATTGTTCAATAATAAAAACGCGTTGATCTTTCGTATAACCCGCCATTTTTACAAACCCTAAACATTCAGCTGTCAAATAGTTTTTTTTAGGGTTGCCAGCACTAAAATACAAAAATGGCGGCAAATTGAAATCTTGCGTCCTTTTTGGGACATCCGTTAGGTACATATCTAGCTACAACCATTCATCGTCGTGTCCCTGTCATCGTTATAAATAGCTCTCTTAAAGTATCCTAGTTCTGTGGAGTCATTGCCTTATAAAATTAATTAATTTACCCAAAATAACACGAATGTTTAATTATTTAACGATGCACTAGTTTTCTTAAACGACAAATACTTACAGAACTTGTAAATAAACCTAGAAAATTGCACAGTCATAATAGTTCTACTGTTTGATATGTATACTAATTTGACCGATTGATACTAAACTTGACAGCTCTAAACATACCAGTTAAGAGTATTTTTAAAACTCGATGGGTAGGGTGACAGGTGCCATCTCCATATACATAATTTATAACCTACAAAACGCCAAATCACGCTAAATTGCATTGAAATGACACCTGTCAGCGTACCCATCGAGATTGAAAAGTACTATAATCCATCTATCGGATGGATAACAAGGCCGAATTCATAAATAGACATGAAAAGTAACGTAAAAAATCTTGCCCAAGCACGTTCTTGATAATTTATAAAGAGTAATTTGTTTGAAATTGAATTCTCGGAATTCCCCATAATGTTAGTCCGAGATCCCGCTTACTTGTATATACCCTTGTCTGTTTTGATAGAATCTTTTTGCAAACGAAGGCTAAACGGTATCCAACCAAACGGAGTATTACTAGCCGATTAGAAAAATATGCGCGCTCAAAACCATTTGCGTGGGGCGAATTCCGACGCGCCACAATGAACTACTCAGAACGATAATGAAATTATTAATTTTCGCTGAATATTTTAGTGAACAAATTAGTAGGAAGCTCTCAAGGGGTTATATCATGGGCCTTGGTTTGATCTGTACCTTTGTCTGTACTTAATGCGACCCCACGAGATACGAGCATATTCATCACGAGAAACCCTGATCCTTTAGAATACGATATGAAAGTGCTAAGATGGTAAGGGGATGCTATTGGAGTTGTTTGCGTAATAAAAAATATCTCATAATATTAATCACCTGACGAGCTCATATATTAGGCAGCGGTTCCTCGACTCTGATTCCAAATAAGATGATTGATTTAGTACCCGGAAACTTATCACAAAGTCTGATAACTTTTAAAGCTTCTGGCAAATTTGAGGCAATCATTTTCAATAGTGATTACTTAGCTACGTTAAAGTAAGTACCTAATACCTACCCCACTCCTCTTCGGTAAATATTCATTCAAAAGAGCTTTAGTTTTGAAAATATCAAATGTAATTAAAAGTGTAAGAGCGTTTTCACATTGTCCGATCCGATATCGGATGTAGGATCCTACATCCGCGTAGTCAGGCCGCGGAGGCGCGCCCGGGGGGCACCGTCTTTAGGACACACACACTACAACAAGCATTATGCTTAGTTGCCTACACATACGCACACAAATAAATAATATCGGTCCCACAGCTGACGAGGGGCTCCGACATGGCTGAATTTATCGGAAGCGCTTTCCGATATCAGATGTCGGAAGGCGCCTATGACAAAAACAGCTGCAGGAGAGTGCCGTTGTCTTTATGTTTGCCTTTTTTGCGGTTTTTATCGTTTTTTGATAATAATGATTTAATAAATGCATAAATAAATACAGTAAAACACATATATCTTACATTATAATGGTTTTATCACAAGATCGTGCAAGAACTTTAATAAGTTAAAATTTAAAATCAATTAAAATTGTCTATTGCGCATTTGTAAGAAGCCATCTCGAATACGCCTCTCAGGTTTGGAACCCTTGTTATGACACCTATATTTCTAAAATAGAAAGAGTTCAAAAATAGTTTATTCGTTCTCTGAGATTTAAATTCAAAATTCCAAAACAAAGTTATAAACAGCATTGTGCAAAACTTCATCTGCTACCTCTCTATATCCGGCGTAATATATCCGACGTAATATATATTATGAAAATTGCTCAGAACCATGTAGACTGTCCTGATCTACTAGCCAACTTGAATTTCACAGTCCCCCCACGCATATCCTCTCGCACCAAAAAAACCTTCCATATTCCCTCCGTTCATACTAATTACAGGAAAAACTCCTTCCTTCTAAGAGCTGGTAAGTCTTTCAATCAGTTTTGCAAACATCATGATCTCATCGATCTGTTCTGCGATAGCTTTAGTTCGATACGTAAGCTAATGACTCAGGACTTTTCCCACTGTTAAGTGTTAACAGTGGAAAAAGTGTTAACTCAACATTGTATCTCTATCCTGTTCTTTTTTCTCTCTTTTGTTCTTCTTGTTAACTGTTTAAACCAATTTTCCCTCTCTAGTAAGATAAGTAAAGTATATTTATAAGTTAGTAAGTATTATTAGTTGTAATTTCGCACACCATGCACTTTACGCAGTTTCTATCTGTGGAAACTTGTAATTGGCTCACTGCTTCTATGTTGTTACCTAACGTGTTACTTCAGCTGTAAGTTTTCCTAATAAAAATAAAAAATATATATATATATATACTTCCATCCGACATCCGACATTGGATCAGACAATGTGAAAACGTTCCAATGGTTGTCCAAACTTGTACACAAAGCGAAGTCAATGCAAATATGGAAGGTATTATACATTAAACATAAACGGCCTCCTAGCCTAGTCAGTAGTGACGGTGACACTAGGCCAATACGAACTTATATTTTGATGTCAAACTGATATTTAAATGACATCATTGTATGTACCTACTTGTTCGTCCATGTAATGGCATAAGCGAGATGCACTGGCGAAAACTAACAAAATGACATCAAAATGTCAGTTTGAATTGGCCTATGTCTTGGTTCCGGATTCGAATCCCGGTAAAGGGGCCCACTGACTATCAGTCCGCCGGACGATATCGGCCTGTAAGTTAGAACAAAAATTTTACAGTTCCGAACAACTGACAGGCCGATATCTTCCGGCGAACTGATAGTCAGTGGGCCCCTTAAGAGAATTTATTTGTTTGAAAAAAAAAACGCTGCTGTACGGAATTGTCCCTATGACGGCTTTGGCCGCATTTACATGTATATATACTTGCTTGGGCTACACCCGATAAGCATAATTATTTTAACAGGTACCAAGAGCCTTTGGGTCCAAAATGTTCTGAACAAAAGTTCTTGCGACGTCATCCACAAGGATAAACCAGTGGACACAAGAATGCATCAGCCACTTAAGACTATTGGTCTTGACGAGTATTCCAGGCAGACTTACAGGTTTGAAAGAACATAATCAGACATGATTTGACGGATGGAAGAGAAAAACAAAAATATATGTACTTGGGTTCAGTTCATTCTGCTGCTGACTGTGTAACTTAAGAATTTTTATTTTGATACACTGTTCAAGGTCTATACATAATAAATGATTGACTCTAGGTACTCTCCGCATTCCGAATATCATACCTGTCCTACATAATATGTGGAGAGTAGTCAATCATTTTTGAATGTCATACAATGGACAGCAATTTCTCCTTGGAGCCGTAATTTGCATTAGGACCCGGGTATGTACATAAACTACGTCCGGACCCGGGTATGTCCATAAACTATGTCCAAAAGAGAGGTATGGGCACTGCGAATGACATCTCGCTTTGTGTGGTAGGGCACAGGACAGCGGATGTCATTCCAGATCTAGAGCAGAGCCCAACTGGGGAAGTACCTCCACCTTACAGAAAACCGCAGCCAAATAACACTAGACCCTACTCATAGTGTTGTGTTCCTGCCGGTGAGTAAGGTTGCCAGAGCTCAACGAGGGAGAGGAGTGTTAGGGTCGGCAACGCGCATGTAACTCCTTTGGAGTTGCAGGCGTACATAGGCTACGGAGACTGCTTAACATCAGGCGGGCCGTATGCTTGTTTGCCACCGACGTAGTATATAAAAATAATAATTAGGTATCCGGTTATTCAAACGTTGTTCCCCCTTTGTCTAAAGTATTGCAAATAACTCCCAATTACTCAAGTTTCTTTGATATCTAATCCGAAAGATAATGATGAGAGTTATATTTATGTCGTAATTACGTACCTTTTGATAAATTAATTTGATACATTTGATACATTCGATCTACCTTTACACATACAAAATAGATAAAGTAAAAATATCGATTAGTGCCATCGCTCATACTATTAAGTGACATTTCGTGAACGTTATTAATGAAAAATAACAAGAATAATGATTAATTTGCTTATATATGGCAAATTGAAGTTGTCATAATCTGTATAGAGTCAAACCAAGAAGTCTGCAGGGATATTGACAGCACACGCAGTGCCAGTGTTATTTATACGTCAAAATTTCACAGAAGTTTGTCGTTAAAATAACACCCTTTTCTTGGTCTAACTCTAGCAGGCGAGTCCATACTTGAAGTCGCGCTAGATGTATGGAGTCGCGCGCGAGAACGCAACTTATGCTAGACCGCCTGTATCACATGTTTAGCCAATGTCAGCTTGCCAATATTGATTTTAAAATTAAGCTATTTATATTACTTACGTTAACAATAAACGATTTACATCCATTTTCCATTTTAATTATTAATTAAATTTTATATATGTATATTGAATTATTATTAATATTATTATTTCACAAAAACTACACCTTATTCGTCCAAAAAATATTTAATTGTATAAAAACATTTATTTACTAGCCACTTCTTAAACTTTGCCATAAATAGTTCTACAGATAGTTAAGTGTCACAGAAACCCGCCGCCAAAAAGCCGCTCCCATACAATCAAAGTTACGCTCTCATTTTAAAATGCCATGATTAAATTCGGCGGCTTAGTTCGTGCGACTCTTAAGTGTGTTCAATAGTCAATAGTCAATATATTCTTTATTCAAATAGGCCTAGCAACAAGCACTTTTAGATTGTCAAGATTTAAATAATTATTACCTTAATCTAAATATCAGACTTACTTACTTAAATTCTATTTCTTCAGCGTTGGCGAGTTGGCAGTTAGGAAAACGCCCGCACCACCCGTCGAGATAATAAAACCAGTGCCTGAATACGTATTCTGCTTGCCAGAACAAATTAACTTCGTTAACTTCACTCTGGGACATACTCATACTGTGAGTACTGTGTACAAATTGCCAGCGACCCAAAAAACTAAAGACGCATCTCAAATTGATTTGATATTTATTTTACACTAGCCGCCGCATGTGACTTTCCAACGACAACCAACCAAAACTTTCAACCCCATTTTCACTTCTCTACATTTCATACAATTTGTGTTTGTCCGTTTTATTACGGTCATAGAAGGTTGTATTGAAAACGTAACCAAACGGACCAAACCATTTGGATACATCTTTTTTCTCATTAAAAATGGAAAAAGATCGTGATTATGAGTATAAATAATTTAAAAATTTCCAATTCTGACAAACATTTTTGGTACAACTTTAAATAGAAATGCCCAGTTCCTCAAGTGTATTGGAGTTCCGCCAGAATTTTCCCCTTCTGCACAACTTTCACAGTAGCTCGTTGTAGCCTCTTTTCCATCTGAGGACTTTATAACGTTCTCGACTTTGAATTCAATTGGTTACCTAGGTATATATAGACTTTAACTTTTAAACTTAGCAACCTCTTACAAACCACTCTTACAACCTCTGTTAAATTTTTTGACAAACGTTAATCAATAAAGCCATTATTTGTTTCCTTAGCAACATCTCCGATTGATCAACGTCTCGAAGTTTGAAATTCGTCTATCTGTGTCACTGCCGAAGCGTACTGAGCTCAAAGTAGAACTTTCCGGTTCTCGTGGTCTACGGGTCACTGCCGGCTCAGCTACTGAATTAAAGGTAACTTAAGAGTCCCCGGCAAGCTCGGCCGAATTGCACCTTCCCATACAAACGTAGTTCCGCTCTCATTTTAAAACTACGTATTGAATTGTAATGAAAATTTGCACATACAATGACATGAGGTATATCTAGGTCTGAAATTAGGTTATATAGCTCCAGTTTATAAAACAAACGAAATAGAGTAAAAACAAGTTTTGTATGAAAAACTTAAATGCGCTGTATTTTTTTAACTATGGTATCTGAAGCTACATAAACTAACTACAGACATAGATATACCTTATCCTATTGTAAGTACAAAGTTTCAGAGCAAACTAGCTACATACTCGTTTTAAAATGAGAGCGTAACTACGTTTGTATAGAGAACCGAGCTTGCCGGGGACCCTTCAACCAGGGGCTACTTAATAATAATAAAATATCATTACGCAACAAGGGGAGCATAAGTATTAAAAACTGTTTACGAAAGCTACAGAGGTAGTGCATAATTATTTCCCATCATATTTTCACGGAAACTTACGAACGTGTCTTGCTATGTCAGTCAGTTTTGGTACAAAAAGTACTGACATTGACTGAACTAGCATGACAAATACAAACGTTTCTGAGAAAATACGATGGAAAACAATTATGCACTACATCTGTTAGATATGTTTCGCTCCATAACCACATCACAAGCCGTTTGCGTTGGCTGACGGGCGGACGCAGAGCTGCGATTCAGAGATTTTCCAGTGAATTTAGATTTCCAACGGACGACTTATTGTGTTTTATTATTATTTATTCAGATATCTGCTTATTACTTGAGAATTATTTGTCTTTAGTAGAGATGACATCTATTTCAGTTTGTTCATACTTGTTTGTCTAGTAACTAGACAAATAAGTTCTTTGGATTGGTTTCTGAACTATTTATTTAGCTTAACTTCGCATGCCATTATCAAATACACTACCTTGACAATTGATATTAACATTTAAAACGGCTGAGATGAATATTAAGCATGTCATACGAAGGGTGAATAGTAAATACTTGAAAGATGAAAAAAATTGTATATAAATTTGTCACCTTATGTACGTAAACTTGTGAAGTCCCCAAATTAGGCCAGCGTTGAGACTGTAGCCAAACTCCTCTCGCAGCAAGGCCTGCTCAGCAGTAGCAGCAGGACAAATGTTGGCTGAATTATTACTTTATTCAATTTTATATTATTAAATATTTGCATTTCCTGTGTCCAGATACACTTCCACCCAAACGACGTGCGCGCTTTTCATGACGAGCTGCGTATACGCACCTCTTTGGGCAAGGGCTTGCTTGTGCCAATCACCTGCTACATGGAGCCGCCCGAGTTGCACAGTGAGTCATTACAATCTTCATATACTTCATCACCATAATTTCATATTAAATATATTAATAACGGGTCACTCACGTATTTTAAGTCGAAAAACGCTCCACATGTTTCACTCCGTACCGAGAAATGTCATCAGGAGCTTGCGTTGACGGTGACGGACCGGCGCAGACTGCGGGCCGCAGCCCTTCGCGCCCGATGACGGCGCGGGCGCCGGTGGCGGCAGGGGGGGCGAGAAACTACCCTCGTTTACGGCATTATTTTCAAATGATGGTTATTTAATATATCTGTGTCTCACGGAGGTTTTGTAATTAAAACCATAATTTCAGCCAAAATATTTGCTTGGCTTGACAAAGACTTATCCTAAGTATATCCAGAACGACCAGTAATGCGGTCTTATAACCTCATTATGTACCCTTGGGAATTGAATTTTAAATAAATCTTTTCATAGTGAAGCCCTCAATGGCTGCGACTGACAGCCGAATCTAAATAACGCGACGGTTTTTAAGGTTCCGTACCCAAAGGGTAAAATCGGGACCCTATTACTACGACTCCTAAGCTTTGTCCGTCTGTCTGTCTATCTGTCACCAGGCTGTATCTCATGAACCGTGATAGATAGACAGTTGAAATTTTCACAGATGATGTATTTCTGTTGCCGTTATAACAACAAATATTAAAAACAGAATAAAAAATAAATATTTAAGTGGGGCACTTTTTGCGTAATGATACTGAACCCTTCGTGCGCGCACTTGCCCGGTTTTTTTATATTAGATAATAATGACATACTAATAAATATGTATTACTTGTTATAATTCTTATAAATAGTTGTTATAAATTGTTTTTTATTTATTTATTAAAAGTATATTTTCCTTATAGTGTTCGTGCAAAAAATGGAAACACATGATTTCACCAGCACTGACCTCATGGCCTTCAAAATCTCAGAAAATCAAGGAAATATTGTAGATTTGGGTGCCAAGCTATTGGGAGAACAGCATTACGCTTCATTGGTATTGCAATGCAACGAAGCTCATGCATCATTTTTTCTCCTTACTGAAGACGCTTGGCTTGAATGCAATATTGAGGTAAGTTTTATTTTATTTATTTTATCTATATTCATACCACAAACCCTCTTTGGTGATATAAAAAATGTGAAATCGGATGGGATGAAAATATACTAGTCACAGAACGTACTCCAACTGTTAAATTCGATATTAGGGTTCCGTACCCAAAGGGTAAAAAAGGGACCCTATTACTAACACTCCACTGTCCGTCTGTCTGTCTGTCTGTCTGTCTGTCTGTCTGTCTGTCTGTCTGTCCGTGTGTCCGTCTGTCTGTCTGTCCGTCCGTCTGTCTGTCCGTCCGTCTGTCTGTCACCAAGCTGTATCTCATGAACCGTAATACCTAGACAATTGAAATTTTCACAGATGATGTATTCGTTTGCCGCTATAAAACAACAAATACTAAAAACAGAATAAACTAAATATTTAAGTGAGACTCCCATACAACAAACGTGATTTTTTTGCCGTCTTTTGCATAATGGTACGGAACCCATCGTGAGCGAGTCCGACTCACACTTGGCCGGTTTTATTAAATCGCAAAACAAAGCGACGTCGCACCGTATATCTTTTGTAACTCCAGTTACAAAGGAAATAATCAAAAGATGTAATAAAATAACGTTGGAAATTAACGTAGACGGATTTTTTACATGCTAGTCTGGGATTGTATTTTCTAGAGTATGTTTTGTCTGGTTATTAGAAGTCTATTTAATCTGCATGGTTCAGTTAGGAATAAACAGTGTGCGATCCGGGAAAAAAAAGCTGTTACAAAGTTGCCTTATTTTATAACAGTACTGTTTTCATTTAGCTATGATTAAGCTATACAAATGTGAACCTAATCTTTTATAGGTTCATATTTGTCCTTACTTTTCGATATAAATATCCTGTATAATAATTTTCACAGGAGCTGACTGCCAACGGAAACTTAAGAACCGGCCCATTTAGCATCCATCCGGCCTGGTGGTCCGGCGGCGGTATCGTTCGCGGGATCGTCCATTGTTGCGCCTCAGATCCGGGGTTCCACAGTGCTGAAATAAGAGTTCTGTCATCTACGGCTGTGACTAGAATGTTCCATGTTGTTGCTGACTCAGTTTATTATGATCCTGCGCATATTACGATTCAGGTAATTTTCATTTGCAACTCAAACAAATTGTTAAACATGGGACCGCCGGCGCCGCTGTTGCGCCACAGCTCTAAGATTTCAATGTTATATCAAATTCCTGGGGACCATTTATCAAAAGCTTGTAGCTTGTAATACAAGTGGAAGCTTGTATTACAAGCTACAAGCTTTTGATAAACGGGACCCTGTAATCAACGACTGTCAATAAAATATCCGACGTGTTGCTGACACAGTATATTTTGCCATGCACATATTTTGATTGAGGTAATTTTCATTATTGATACAAATTGTTAAACATAATTATTTTAGTTTCCGGACACTTCCACGGCTGACGCAATTACGCTTTATGTTTTATTATTGATTTTATTTTTGGTTGAACATTAATAAACATTAAAAAATAGTTTTAGCCACTAATACAGTATTTCCATGATTTTCGTAAGAACATTTTCTAAAGGAAATTACAGGAAAAAACCTGACCTCATCTCTCCCATTTTCTTCGGAGAGATGCATGTAACAATCACTATAATGTCACGATCTTACGATAAATTCTGCTCTCCTCGCCGTTTTATCGCAAGTAGTTCAAGAGTTACCACTTTATCTAGCAGAACGAATTGTACTTGTAATAATAAAAAGTTTAATTGTAGTATTTTATGTAACAGATTTTTAGTTATTGTAGCTTTTTGGAAACTTTTGTGTCAAAGATAAAAACAGTAAACATTCTCAAAAAGAATGATTGCCGACATGCATATAAAAACGCAGGTATGTACTAGTAATACTTATAATTTGCCGGCGTATTATGTAAAGTAATAGCTATTTAGAAATGAAATTCTTGTTACTCAGGCCCATGAGAAGGATTACGATATAAATAGCGAAGATGATCCTGATTGCGAGTATTATGTAAACTTGGGCACGGCTTTCCCGAATCGTCCTTTATTCGCTACAATACAAATCGTTAACCATAGGTAAACAACATTAAATATCGTTATATCACTGTATTTAGAGTGCTCGTACTTTCTTGTTAGATTTTTTTTTGCCAAGAAGTCTGCATTTATGAGCTTTTTTATGTGTCCCTGAACCCTGCCGAAGACCAGAAAAATCCAAAAAATATTATAGAAACCTAAAAAAAGTTATTAACGTTGACTAAGAGGGTAAAACCTGTCAAATCTTTTTTTTAAATAGAGAATTTTTAACCTACATACTTATTATAGTTAAAAATAAATTAATTTTAATAATGGATTTACCAAATTTTAGTATGTTTATACTCTTAACCAACGTATACCTTGTTCAGTTGTATTTCCTGGATACTCATGAATGGTTTAAATTGTTTTAAATTGTTTTCAGTCCACTTTCATATTCATTTTCCTGGAAGTCAAGAACTTGGGGCATATGCTCGTGCTGGCAGGAGAACTTGGCCTCAGGGTCTGTTTTGGAGGAGCAAGAGGAAACATGCAGTCAGTTGTGCCCTGGAGCACGAGCTGCTAAGGAGACCGGTGAGAAGGTAAGTAACATATCTAAACATAGTAAAGAAAAAGTAAGTAAGGTGTTCCCATATCATTATGTTCCATCATTGTATATACCCATGTTCTACAGACAATAAACGAATTACAAATTACAATAAAAACTTTTATAAAAAAAAAGATAAACCGACTTCAAAAAGGATGAAATAAAATATTATCCTTTTTAGGGTTCCGTGTTTAAGTATATGCGTTACCAACTGATATTTTTGAAGTCGGTGCCAAGCCAAATTTTAAACCATATATTCATAATGATTTTGGTGCAATTCGATAAAGATACATAGATATAGAAGTGTCCTACGAGGGCGATCTCGTTGCGAACGCGAACGCCTTGGGCCGGCCGCGCCGTGCCGCGTCGCTTCGCTTCGCGTTCGCGAGTGTTCGCCTATGTAAGACGCAGCGTACACGACGACAATAAACGAACTTTCTGTACACCTCAGAACAGAACACACGGTTGAACCTTCTTGGCGCAGTTCGTACCATGCTTGTCGGCACGTTAGTGTAAATCTAATACGTTTTGTCGTCGTATTTTTTTAAAGAGCATTTCTTACTAATTCTTGAACAGTCATAGCACGCAAGTGTGGGATTGGGACTGTCGCTTATCCAGAGGACTACATTTCAAAATATAAAACAATTCAAGGAACCTTCATGCAAAATTTCAGCTAAAGCGGTTCAGTTGTTTAGCCATGAAAAGGTAACAAAGAGGCAGACATAATTGCTTTCACGTTTATAATATTTGTACAGTTGTAATGGGATTTATAGACATAAAGCTGATTATTTTTGACTGGTATTGTTACTACTTGGAGTACTTGGCTTGGCACCGACTTCAAAAATATCAGTTGGTAACGCATATACTTAAACACGGAACCCTAAAAAGGATAATATTTTATTTCATCCTTTTTGAAGTCGGTTTATCTTTTTTTTTATAAAAGTTTTTATTTTTCAATTTTTAGTTTTAAAACATTGTTAAGAGCGTGACGCATGAATGAAAAACATAATGATGTTTAACTGTAAATTCGTAAACTTTATTAAATAATCAGAATTTTCCTCGAGTCCGTCTGGGAAATCATTCCTGTCACTAAATCCATTCTCCGCCCCGCCACTGACCCAATCCCTCAAACCCGGTGATCACTCAACCTCACAGCACATCAACCCCTGATCACTGAACCCCTCGACCCTAAACCACCAACCCTTCAACCGCCATTCCCCGACCCCTAACCCCAGACCCCTTAACTTCTAACCCTAACCCCCGATCCCTTAACTCCCAACCCCACAGTCCCCGACCCATCAACTCACCTCCCCTCAACCCCCAACCTCAAACCCCCCAAACACTAATACCCTCTACCTTCACCTCTCAGTCTCTTTGGTTGTTTCCAACACTACCTACATCAAAAATCATAATACACATACGAGGGAAGTTATCAGTAGCCTTACCACGAGTTTGACATTGATATATTCGCTATCGTGTGCGTAACTTACTGTTTATGCATCTCGCTCGTACTAGCATATTAGTGTACAAAGTAAGTTACGAAGAATATTTAGTGTCAAACTCGTGGTTAGGCTACAGTTGCACTACATCAAATTGGTGGTTTTGGGGAGGAAATGCTTGAGTTACTTTAGAAAACACCGAAATTACCACACACGTGCCTTTAAAAATTGAGGAGTTCCCTCAATTCCTCACGGATTCCATCATCAGATCAAAACCAAAAATATTACGAAAACACCTTGGAGAGGTAACTTCTTTCAAACAGAAAAAGAATAACTCAAATCGGATCATGGGTGCCGGAGTAATCGCTGAAATCATTATCATCAAAACAATCATCATCATCATCAGCTCCACTTCATCAAATTGGTGGTTTTCGAGAAAAAATGCTCAATTTGCTTAAGAAAACGACCAAATCACCATACATGTGCCTTTAAAAATTGAGGAGTTCCCTCAATTCCTCATGGATCCCATCATCACAACAGCACCAGATTAATGTGGGACCACCTTGGAGGTAGTTCCTTTCAAACAAAAAAATAATTGTTCAAGTCGGACCACGGGTCTCGGAGTATTCGCTGAACATCCTACAATAAAAAAATCATCATCACTATCTTCAAAACAATCATCATCATCAGGTGCAATTCATCAAATTGGTCGTTTTCGAGAGAAAATGCTAAAGTTGCTTATGAAAACACCCAAATCACCATACATGTGCCTTTAAAAATTGAGGAGTTCCCTCAATTCCTCAGGGATCCCATCATCAGATCAGAACCAGATTAATATGGGACCAACTTGGAAGTAGCTCCTTTCGAACAAAAAAAGAATTACTCAAATCGGACCACGGGTCTCGGAATAATCGGTGAACATACATAAAAAAAAAAAAAAAAAACATAGCCACAACCGAATACAGAACCTCCTCCTTCTATGAAATTGAAGTCGGTTAAAAAAGAAAATGGACTGTGTGAGAGAAATGAAAGGGAAGATATTTGAAAAATAATCATTTGAAATAAGAAAATTTCCTTGAGACCAAAATTAGTTTTATAGGTACCTATCAATACAAAAACGCCTACAAAGGATACCGAAATGATGGGCTGGTATCTAGGTGTGGCGAGTTTAAGTCTCACCACAGAATGAATTTTTCAACTTTGAAATGTACTCTCGGTGTACAACTATATTTCAAATGTGCACGGTGACTCAAGATAAAAATCTGTGCCTACTTATGCAACAACTGGCTGCATCGTATGCACATGACATTCGCCTGGTTTCATTCCATTTGAGTTACCTTACGAAAGTCTTGGAGCGAGGCCAGAAATTTCTGTACTTACAGAAACATTTATTTTAATTTGTTTTTGAAAAGCAAAAGTGTCAGTTGCAGGCACAATGCTGCCTTAAGCAACATAGCATGATTTTCGAGCTTAATTTTTTTTATAATAATGTGCGTACACCGCTCTACCTCGTTTGTTTCTGGTAAATAATTTACTAAATTCTGAAGCCTTGGTCACCGTTTGCCCTATTTAATTATATGGGAGTACAAGCAACGTTTCTACAAAACGTAAAGCTTACAGCCCTTGGAGTCAATCGGGATTTGAGTCTAAAAGTTCTTCTTTATGTGCAGCTATCGGACCCTAGCTCGGAGGAAAACAGTCGTCGGGTACGACTGGAGCCGGACAGAGCCAGTGTGCGCGAGCGCAGCGCGTGCGCTGTACGAGTTCACGTTTCCGACACCGGCGCGCAGCTAGGGACACACCGCACTGTGTTGCAGTTAGTACAGTGTACAGACTATCGGCAAAATTCGAACATTGCTTATAAGATGTCACAGCGATACGATTGCGATACCGATTTGTGTAAAGTGACGTTTTTGGTTGAGGAAATGTCACTTGTTGACACTAACAGGTCGGTATAGTATCGCTGTGTCATCTTATAAACATTGTTAGAATTGGGCCGTATGGCGCATAATAGCAAGTTTCAAGTTGCAGTTCATGTAAGGTCAACCGGGGTAAATGCCCATAGTTGCAGTGCCTAGTTGCGTCTATTTCGTTATTTCTCGAATATGATTGGCCCATTGGTTCCATGTTAAGTTTTATTATCCAAGAAGATCAGGCTTTTAACACTAGATAAAGGGAACTCATGTAATTCACGTTGTTTAAAAATAACTTAAATAGACGTAATAACCTCATAGTTGCATTTATCCAGGTCGACCTTACAGTTACGTCACCACTTAACCCTTGATTCAACAACGTCCAAAATACTGGACATAACCTTGACCCTCATTTTGTTCCTGTTTTTTTTATAAACCAGAATAATTAACTATTGAGCGCTGATAAGGTATAAGAGTGATTCTCAAAATAGTGGCATCGACAGGTTAAAGTGAAACCTTTTTTTTTATTTTTACTTTTTTCACATTTTAAGGATGGAAAAATATTATTAAAGTATCACTTTTAGCATTTTTACTAAAGGCCACGAAAAAATCATACAAATGTAAAAGTTATAGTCTGTTAAAGATTTGAAGGTACAGGTGAGAGTCACATTAGACAGGTTAAAGAGAGTTGTATGGAAAATAAAATAAAAGTGTTATCAATTAATCAATATATTTTTGAAATATTTTTACAACCAACGTTATGATCGTAGCTAAGCCGAATCTGAAAGTGCTCTGATTTTAATTAGTTTATACCAAAAATATGTGCGGTCGAGTTATGGTAACAATACCAATCATGTTTAAGAAATTTGTTAATTTTTATTATGCTTATTTCTACGAACAATAACTAAATGGCAGTAACTATATATTTCACAACCTCAGTATAATCATTCACAATCACCATGGACATAGAAAAATAAGTAAGCTTATAGAGTCCTCACTCCATACATTCGTTTCCTTACTTAATAAGTAATATTAAGTTGTTTGGTTTGGGAGGTATGATAAAAAGTTTTATTAATAAGTTCAAAACTCGCTTAAAACTTAATAGCAAAGTACTTATTATCAACTCTAAAAGTGTTACAAATATAATAAAACTATGAAAACGGATTATTTTGCGTATATTCGGTATATTGAATTTATAATACATCCCGACGTTTCGAACTCTTTACAGCGTTCGTGGTCAACGGGTGACTGAGGAAAAACTACAAAGTGCAAAAATACCCACATACTAAAAATAATGAACCATCATAGATCATAAACTTTAAGGCTGGTTGTACATGCAAAATCGGTTCATAAGACTAGTTATAAAACAACTATTTTCAAGTAAAGATATATATAGGTATACGCGATAAAAACTACGCCGAGTTTTGAATGATTCACGGTTAGTTTCACTAGACTTATATTGATCCCGGTCTATATCCCGGTCAATATAAGTCTAGGAAAACTACGTCGGCTCCAACCCTACACCTCGAACCCGAGAATATTTAATTCCCTCCTAAATTGTAGGAGGGTATCCCAATATGAGTATAATATGTTTTGAAAAGATGTGTCCCGCCGAGTTTGTTGCCGGTCCCATATTGGCATATTTCAAATGACGACAATTTAGGAGGGAATTAAATCTTCTCGGGTCCGAGGTGTAGGGTTGGAGCCGGCGTAGTTTTGAAGTTATATATATATTATTTAATTTTGCCCTCTATTTAACATATAAAATTTAAGACATAACACACTCAAATCCAAACAAAATAAACAAAGAAAAGCACTCATATTCATCGTGTTCGAAATTCAAATGACTTTTGCACGCTAGCGGATAAAATAGACTTTTGCACGCAGATTTCGCGCTATAAACTGAGGTTTTCCGAGCGAGTGAGGTGAAAAAATATTTTTCCCCTGGCAAGCGTCCCATTAACATCCATCCATTGTACATGGGGCTCTTTAACCTGTCTATGATCACTTTAACTTGTACATTGATTACAGGTTAAAGTTACACAGGTTAGTGTGAAAAGTGTTGTTTATTTATTTTATCTCTAAAACCGTTAATCATACGCATTGCTCATTTTTAGTATCAATCAGTATTACTTATTACAACATTAAAATGGTATAAGCAAAAAAGGCTCCATACCAAAATGATAAAATAATTAAGGTAAGTTAAAGTCAACATACCTGTTACAAACTCCGGATTCTTTCCTTCAATTAGTTTTATCCACAAAACTACGACACCTCAGGCACGAAAGTTTACTACGACGGGTAGTTCGATACTGGCGGCATGTTTTGCAGGGATTATGATCTTAATATGTTTTTCTATGTGTGAGTCAGATGCATAACCACGGATGTACAGGTTACAGTGAAAATATCGCTGGACAAACTTCGTGCGCAAATATTGTTGTATAAAAAATATATAAAAGACCAGTGCTATAAAAAAAACTAAAGGTATTATTCTTGTTGTTATATAGCATGATATTTTTGTGACATTAATTGGTGCTTATAAAATCTAAAGAACTAAAACTAGAACAGCGATGCGTTTGGACAAGACAGGTTACAGTGAAAACTGGTACTCTTTATTTTTTTTAAATATAAGTATTAAATAAAAATAAAAATAAAGACTTGGCCTCGATAAACATTGTTTTTGTTTATCTATACATATTTTTGTTTTATATGAAAAAGAGAAAATAAGCATACATTCCATTCAAAAACTCGATGACAGGTTAAGATGCCACTATTTTGAGAATCACTCATAAACTCTCGATTTAAGGGTTAACGTGGATAAAAGAAAGCGTATAATGCATCGACACAAGCTTTCAAACCACGCCTTACTCGTACATTCATTTAGTTTGTCTTTAATGATAATCAAAGCGTTAAAAAAATTAGATAATGTAAAGTCGAAGAAAAATCGGTGTCTCGAATTTGATGCGCCGTACCGTACAGCGGCATCTCAGTCCGCAAACTACTATTAATATAAAAACGTATTTGTGGGTAGGTATGTCGACAGTTTCTGTTTCCACAGATGATGACAAAAACACACGAGACGGCTCTCTTTGTCCTATTTATTATAGGTATATTATCTGGAGGTAACTGTGGTAGTCATAAGTTTGATAATTGCCATGAGAAAGAGTTAAGTGACCGCCCCTGTATAGAAATTTGTTTGCAGGGGGTTAACTTAACTTTGCAGCTCACTGAACATCAATACATATTTACACTTTACACCTCTTCTACAATTAATAACTGTAGTTATTTCAGAAGTAACAATACAGTAACTATAACATATATACTATATAACAGTACAGCCAAGTCAGTAGGCGGTTTTTACACTGTTGCTGTATCCTAAAGTAAACATGACACCGTGGATGATATACTGATGTCAGTGTGATAACTGCGGCACAGTTGTTTCTCAATCAGTCGAGTAAGTTTAATGCAGAAAATATAGTTTAAAAAAATATAGAGAGATCGCACACAATATCCCACCCCCTGACACGGAAACAAAATGTTCAAGCTCACTGGTACGTGAAAAAGCCTAAAGGTTTAAAATTTAATAAATTGCAAATGAATCCCCGGGTAACAGAAATTCAAATTGTCAATTATGTTCGTTTGCGTTTAAATTTGCATACAAATGTTTGGGTAAAATACCAGACATTGTTTTTAAAAGATTTTTACTGCAACCGGTTGACTGAGAGCACACATATGTATAGTCAACGCATCGAATAAAACATGTGTGTAAAGCACTTTGCACTATAAATGTATTTCATCTAGTGTACCCGAGAGGTTATTAATGTTATTATACAAAATTTTACTCTACATTATGACGCCATTAGTTATCCAAATACTTCTATATTTTATGCAGGTTATAACTAGCAGTACCTACCTTACCTACTATGGTCTTATGTATATCTAAAGATAGGTGACATTGTATGAGTTGCTTTTAGTCGCGCCCAGGCAAGCGAGAAATGTGCACGCGCTAATGAGCTCCCGCATACCGAAAGAGAAATCGACAAGCTTATGTTTAACAACAATTTCTTCGTAGGTATAGAAATAAATATAGAAGTATTTTTTGTGCTCCTTATTATGAGATGAGTATAAAACCTATCTATAGTTATATAATATCATTTCCTACCTATCTATTTATTAAAATTATTAGATTATTACTATTACCTACCCCATTTTGAACATATTAATCTACTAATTTCACAAAAAATTTATATTTTACAGATTAATTTTGGAGAGCATACCAATAGAAAGCTTCAAATTTGAATGCCAACCGAATATCGTATGCACAAGAATAGTGGATGAAGTTAGCCCTGATGGAAAAGTAATTTCCTAATTTGCCTACATGTTTTTAGAGTTAACAGTAAACAAATCCTACAATTCTATTCATTGACTGTCTGTGTGTGTAAAGATTAAGAAAAAATGGCAAATACTTAATGGTTACCGCATAATGTACGGACTACCGACGGAGCCAAAGCGCTATCTAATATTAACTGTCAAATTTCGAAGCACAAATTTGTTCAAACATCAAATTTAAAAATTTTATTTGCTAAAAATGCATGTACAGTCAATTGATAAAATATGGGTGCATATTATAACTTAAGTACTCAAAAATATGCCCCATAATTCTCAATTCGCTGACATAAGAGCTATGAGCCATATTTTTGAGTATGATGTGTGCACCCATATTGGTACACTTGACTGTACCTATACATATTTATGGATGTTGTTATCCTATTGATTTGTTTTAGATTTATTACATCTTAGGTAGCGGTAAAATTAAAAACTTTCAGAGATAACGAGTTTTTGATTTCTGGTCCTGAACCATTTGCATTTCTAATTTCACTTCGATAAAAAAATGATATCAAATTTTGTCAACTCTTAATTAAAAATCTCAACGAATGTTTTTTGTAAAGACTGGCGCTTTTCAAATACGTAACGAGTGTTTAAACACTCGGCCCGATTCAAACAATGATTCTATGTCACAGCGATACGATACCGATCTGCCAGTGTCAAAAGTGTCATTTCTTCAACCAAATTTCACGTTTGATACTGACACATCGGTATCGTAATCGTATCGCCATGACTTCTTAGAAGCATTATTCGAATCGGGTCGTCTCTGTGTGGTAATTTCAGGTTTGGTCCCGCACAGTTTGCGATATCGTGCAAGCTCAATTAGAAGTCTGGTGGAACGTGGTACCTGTTCGTTTCATGCTAGACCCGGTCGTGCTGCCTCTCATTCATTCAAGAAGGTATTTAATTAGATAGCAGATTGAAATGTCTTTTATTAGACTGCATTCTATACCGTCATCTAAAAATCAAATTTGTAATCAGACTGTGTCGACGTCAAAGATGATAAAAATTTTGAAAGATTCACGGTCAGTTTAACTAGACACGGGGGTAGCTCGAAAACAATACAATAAAACAATAGATCGGTCGATTGATGTTTCAGACTTATGTCTAGTCAAAGATTACGAGTATGTTAACGTTTTTCGCCTTATTTGCAACCACCAATTGCTAATTACAAAGGATTGAGTAAGGTGCAAAAAACTTTGACGTCGACTGAGCAGTCGCCTAGGTGTTCAGAAATATATGAACAAAGCCGCTACATATACGTTAATCAACTTCTTGTTTTTAGGGTTCCGTACCCAAAGGGTAAAAACGGGGCCTAGTAATAGACTCCGATGTCCGTCTGTCCGACCGTTTGTCCGTCTGTCACCAGGATGAACCGTGATAGCTAGACAGTTGAAATTTTCACAGATGATGTATTTCTATTGCCGCTATAACAACAAATACTTAAAACAGAATAAAATAAATATTAAAGTGGGGCTCCCATACAACAAACGTGATTTTTTGCCGTTTTTTGCGTGATGTTAATACGGAACCCTTCATGCGCGACTCCGACTCGCACTTGGACGGTTTTTTTAATGCTATCGCTATACAAGCCATTGCATGAAACAGAACTACGTCTTTGTACATTCGCATGTTTTTTGTTTTAGACTTGATGATATAACATCTCACTCCAAATACCTATACCACAGAATAAATAATAGTACTACCGTACAGTTAGGAAACTTCCTATAAAACCGAAGTTTGACAGCGATTTAAGGTCGAATCATGCTATTCCTTTCTAATATATGGCAATCCCTTTCGTCTATTTAGGGTTGTCAAAATTCAAGTCATTATCTTATCTGTGGTCGTGCACGCAAAGGGACGTCAAGTTGTGCCAACCCTAATAATTGCTCGGAGCAATGCTGAACTGAACGGAGCCGAGTTTGCCCGAAGCCAGGAGATTCGCACCCCTGCCTATACATTATAAGGCTAAGAACCTTTTGTATCTACGAGTACTTATATGCCTCAATATCGTAAGTTAAATTATTACTTACGTGTTTTATTTATAAAGGGTGAAAGCTGTCCCAGTCTCGTTTTGCGTGACGCAACTGTATGGAGTGGACGACGTCTCCACACTTTGGCACTCTTCAGCTCCCATGGTGCTGCCAGCTGGCTTGAAACTCTCTCCCTTTAATACTATTGGAGCTAAATTGGTAGTGCCACTACCGTTGCTGCCCAATGAGTATCCTGAAGATGATGTTATAACGTGAGTCATCATTGATTAATTTATTTGCTGTTGTATATTATTATGATCATTACTTTATCTCTAGTATAGCAAGGCCAACATTACAGTATAGTATTTTTTAAACTCGATGGGTAGTAGGTCATATAGTCAGTAGGTTCGTGGTCCACATTCCATTCGTTCGGACGAAACGTTTTGCCTCCTCCTTTTTGGTACGGACGGCTAAGGAATGGAATGCGCTCCCGCCATCTGTATTCCCTGATCAATATGACCTCGGTCTCTTTAAAACAAGAGTGAATAGGCTGTTACTGAACCGGTGAGCTCCATCTTAGGCCCTGTCTTCACTTTCCATCAGGTGTGACTAGGGCCAATCGCCGATCAGTTTATAATAAAAAAAAAATATATATAATTTATACCTAACCTAAAAACGCCAAAATTTTTGCAAATTGTATGACGTAAAAAACTATAAAAAAAATAGAATTTGAAAAAGACTATAGTCATCCAAGTTTGTATGCGTCATTAGTATAGGCGTGCGTCAACTGTTAGGGGGCAGCACAGGAGCCCCCTGTTTATTGGCTCGAAGTGTAAATGTCAAGTTTATGCTTTCAACGTAGCCCACAAGATGGCAGAACCTACAATGCACAAAAAAATACGTATACTGTAGAGGGCATCATTTGCTTTGGCGTGTAGTGTCAATGTAGTATATGTTTCTGATTCTGGCCACAAGATGGCAGACCTTTCAACGCGCAGGTTACAAACGCCCCTATTACAAAAACTGTAAAATTCAGTTGTCCCTAAATAAACTGACATATTAAAATAGCTGATGGAGACAAATGGAACGGGAAAACACGTTTGTTGTAACCCGCAAATGGCTTGTGCTGATTGATGTTACGAGTAAAAGCCATTGGCTCGCGTTGCCAGAGATTATATAACCATCAATGGAACCGCTTACTTTCAGCCAAGCTAATGTGGTATTTTTCATTCGTTTCACGCAGAGTAATAAAATATGGGAACAAGGCGCCGTCTCTTTTGATCTTTTGTCTGTCTAATGGCATTAATGGCATAAAGGTGCCAATGACAGCGCAATATGAGCAAAAAACGGCGTATTGTTCCCAGTATTTATGGTTCCGCGTGCAACGAGTAACAATACCAACAGCTAGGTTGCGTGTTTGGTATGGGACTTTTCCAACATATGGAAAAAGTAAGCACTGGCTTTAGCAGTGATAATGCATACCATATCCCATAGGAACCTATAGGATACTTGATATTAGTATGGTCGGACTTTATTACCATTATCCTCTATAGCCGAAAAGTCCTGTTTTTTAACCGACTTAATTTTTGAAGCTATTAATATTTTTAAATCAAAACCAATTAAGTATAAGTGCCAACAATATTTACTCCTACTGCCAGTTTTTCTTGTATGATGGGTTGTGACTAAAATATTTCTTCAGTTTGAAAACAGGAATGGACGAGTGGTCTGTGAACTGCCGCGTGACACGCGCATGCGCGACACGACACCCAGGTTTAACTCCAGCGCGCCATTGGCTGGGAGTTGTCGTGCCTGGAGCCAAGATTTGTGCCAAAATGGAAATCTTCAACGATACCCACCAGGATGTAAGTTAAATTTTGCTCCAAGGATTCCTACTATAACTGCTACATTTTACGAAGATGGGGACCGACAAACGGTCTACACGCTGTCATGTTACTCGCGCAATCTTGACGTAACTAGAATTCCCGCCAACGGTATACCAGTGGTTTGGTTTAGTCGTGCCTTGAAGTAATATAGTAAGAATGTTGATACCATAAATTAATTCAGCACCCCCGATTTATACGAAATCGATCCCAAACCCGGCCTAGCAGCTTCACTGGTGTAGATAATCAAGATAAAAATAAGAGCCCTAAAAAAACCTTCAAGAGCAGATATCTCAAAAACTATACAAGATATCAAAAAACTTGACTGAATAAAACTTGTAACAAATTAAATCTCTTTTCATTTTGTATAAGTGGCCAAGTCGCTCAGACGTATAGTTTCCGAGATATAATCGAAAACCCGAAAAATGGAACCTTCAAACCCCCCTCTCCCTCCAGCACCAGGGTTATGACCGGGGACTTTTGATATGTTCACCTCCTAACTAGTCCAAACAAAGTTACGATGTCAAAAATTGTGTTCCAAGCATTTCCCTCTATACCTTTTATTGGGCATTTGTTTCTTGGCCTATATGTTAAGAAGACAACGATTGTACGCTAATGATAAGAAAACAATCCTAAACAAATAACACAAACAAAGACGCTCCGAAAATGCTTTAGGAAGATTACTTACGTTCTATAGCAGTGGTTCCTAACCTTTTTAGTACTGTGACCCCTTTGACTAACTAGGGAACTCGATTTTACCCCTCCTCCATAATCATTAATATTTTTTCTTATAGACAGGTACCTACCCCCGTAAAATGCCAGTTTTACCCCGATGGGGGTAATTACCCCTAGGTTAGAAACCGCTGTTCTATATGTAGCGGAATAGATTTTTGTTTAAATTACATTTTGCATTTTCTACGATTCATTGTAGGTAGTTTTGGTCGGGCTTAAGTCACTTTTTTGTAATTTGTTAATGTGATATAAGACATCAGCACCATTTATTAAATTAGAAACAACTATGTTTGTCGTAAAAGAATTCATTGCCAAAGTTATAACAGAATATACTGGAATGATTTAATACTTCAGGGGGAAAGGGATTGTAATTGAAATCGAGCCAGCAATCCAGCCATCATACGCCGCATTACCGATTAATCTTGATTTGACAATTTGCAAACAATGAACTTTTTCCAATACCTGCTTGTTTATAATTCAAAATAAATGCAACCCCTACAAAATACGCGTGCGAGTGGCGAGACAAAATTAAGAGGCGAATAGTGCAAAATCTTTGATTTTCTTTATGAATTACCCTTAAAACAATCATAAATCAACAATTCGGTAATTATTTGAATAAGAAAATGTGGATTAATCTACTAAATAACATATTCAAACTAATTCTGACTTTCCCAATAAAACCCTTAAAACAATAATAAATATTATTAAGCACCACAATTTGTAAATTACTCGGAAAATATGGAATGATCAACTAAATAACCATAAAATAACCAATCAAATGTGCGAGAAAATAAATATTGTTCGAATAGGTATTTTTATCATTAAATTCCAATGAATCATAAAATTACAGGATAATGTCCCGTATTGGTTTTGCCAAATTAAGGGATAGTGAAAAATTCGTGCCTAAAATACTGGACATCCCGTAAAATACGGGACATCTGGGCACCCTAGTGTAGATGTAAGGTCGAAATAATAATAAAAAACAACATTTCTTCGTAAGTCTTTATTGTGCAAGTCGTCTGCTTTCAGCTCAAAGAAATTGTTCTCCGCTAATAAGCTCATTCAACGTTTCTTTAAACTAAATTATCCGTTTCGTTATTCATTAGATACATTTTAAAACTCTCTGTCTGTCTTCGAGTTGTTTACTATTGGATGCAAAATTTAGCTGTCACTCGTCACTCCCCACTGTTGCAAAATGAAATCCATATTATAATAAGGCGTTTCCTTAAGATATTATAAATATTTACTTATACATTATCGTTTTGCGTTCAATCACCTTTTCTTATTTCATATGTAAGAGTCGAGGGGGAAAACATCTTTGGATTTCCCTAGGCGATTAATTTCAGTTTTCCCGATACAAGGAATTGGGCCACAAACGTAAATACAAATGTTATCGTATATCTAATTGAAATATAATATTGTGGCTTTGGAAGATTCCCAGATACTAACATACTCGTATAATAACAAAACTTTAGTTAAAGGCAGATAACTAGGAACTTCGTTTAACAACAATACTTTTCCAGTTATCATAACACTTCCCATAGTAAGAGGAAAATAATTATTTACTAGTATTTGAATTCAGCATGTTATAACATGTAAGAACTAACTACCTAAAATAAAACAATATATTTAATTAAGGCTACACTTAGTTAAGATAATCTCCAAATATATAGATTGTAACTGAGTTGACTGTACCTCATACATTAATTTTTGAAATAAAGTTTTTTTTTACTTAAGTAAATGATACTTATTTCCTTAGATCTGCTGGTGGGCAAGTCCGTACCGCTGGACGGGCGAGAATCCGCCAAGCAAAGCATGCGCGCAGGCCGATCAAACATGTGATTTATGTCTCGAACGCGCTTGCACATGCTCTCTACTCAGACCTAGTAGAGGAAGTTTGACTCACAACAAGCGCTCCAGGATCGAATACCACGTCCATGCGCCTTTGGTTAGTTTTTTTTACAACTTGCAATGTTTTTAAGTACGTATGTATGTTTGGGTCAAATCTTGTAATCCAAATTACACCTACTTCCCATTATTTAATTGAGCTGAAACTACATATTTTCATATTTAAGTTGGGTATGACAATGCAATATTAATGGTACCATCGAGCTGATCTCATGATGGACACAGAAGGTGGCCATAGGAACTGTGGACAAGCCAATGCAACCTAATTGTGTTTGTTAATTATCTCGATGAGTATTAGTTGCCTGTTGATGAAAAAGCACAGTTAGCGATAAAAACCTGTATTTTGATTTTGTCAAAAGACTTATAATTTCTTGGTTATTATCTGTTGTCATTTAATGGATGTCTGTTTATTGCCTACTTTAGACGGACCGCATCGTAGCCACACTGGTGAAACTGACCCGCACAGCTCCTGACACGGCAAGAATACCGGGCGCTCCGGCCTGCAATTCAAGGGCCACCTTGCTGGCTTACCGGGTCGTTGCGCCCCGTCTGGTGTTAGAAGTATTTCCTTGCGGTGGTGACAAGAAGGGCGATTGTAAGAAATACACGTTCAATGGCCTCCCATTTCCTTGTAAAGATCCTAAAGTGTGACGTCGTAACATCCTGATTATCTAGCTGTCGTTACAGCGAAGCTATTGAGGTGATATTTATGGGTTCGAGTCAGAACTATAGCACCTATCCCTCTTGTGCAATCAAACAGGCTGATTACGGTTCAGCTAATCCAAGAATTATTTAATAGGCGAAGCGTGCGACCTGGACCCTGGCGTGAATATCCAAGGCTGCGCCTTGTTGCGACCCAGCCGAGTATTGACTCCTTGCTGCTGCTCATGCTACAAGCTGCGGATAACTAATACTACGCCCATAGCCACCACTGTGCGTTGGGAGGCACCCCTTGGTAAGCAGATACAATTAGTCTTGGTTCTACAGGTGAAGACAGCAAACTTTAAGCTGTTTTTATTCCGTCTCAAACCAATTTTAAGTCTTATTTTGGGTCCTGGTCGTTCGAAACTTAAACCAATTTCGCGTCAGCTGAGAAAGCTTCAGAAATACTTTAAGATCAGTCTCACCACACCATTTGCATGCTAATGGCAAATAGCCCAGTGGAAAGATGGTATGCCAAAAATCAAAGAAACTTGAGGCACCGTATATTTGCTATTTGTTTATTGCTACCTGTCTGTCGTAAAAATAATTTTCCGTCTCACAAACTTAACACTTTACTCGGTTGTAGCAGTTTGTGGTACGTAAAGTTGTTACTTTATTGTTTGTGTTTGAAAGTATTGAAACCTTTCCAATTCCATTCCATTTTGTCTTTTTCTACACTACGTATATAATTAGGTTTGGAGATTACATCCAAAATGACTTAAGTCTACTAGAAAATGTACGATATTTTAGGATGATGTATGCTTTCAAAAATAAGTTGTATGTGTATAAAATGACAAAGAAGTTACTAAGAAGTAAGAACGGATGTATCAATGGCGTGCGCAGTCAACCGACTTAATTTCTAAGTCTACTGAGAAACTATATTGCTCTTGAATTCGTTCTGTTAACATAAAACATTTTTATGAAAGAAGACGGGTAACGTATTATATATCAGAATTGCATCAAAAACATAAATATAAAAGAATGCCAAAGTTCCTAAACGGTTTCGCTAATAAAATAAGTAAGTGAGATCAAACTGGAAACCAAGCCCTTAAAATAAAAGCCTTTTAAACCACAGCTCATGTCATGCATAACATTCTTGAATTACTTAAAATTATTTGTTATGAATATATATCGGGGTTTTCAGTGCGGGCATGTTTGGCATTAGCCAAAGAGTAGGTATCGACTTAAAAAACAGAATTTTCTCGAGCAGTTTTCTACCCAATGCATAATTAACTAAACAAAAGTTTAAATTGGTAAATAATATTTTTTTTATAAATAAACAAACTTTGCTACCAAGTGAAACAGTTTTTTTCACCACACCAACACGAGGAAAACACTAACTGTAAAACATTACAAGTCAAACACAAATGAAAGTTATTTAATACTTATCATTCAAAATAATTATAAAAGTCAATTCTACTAGCCAACATCAGAAATCAACTTAAAATTTGCAGCAAATTACTTCTCCACTCTTGCGGATAAAATGCAACTTTCTCTTCCGTTTTTGAAAGATAGAGGTTCTTTACGAGTTTATGTGGTGCGAATCATCCCGCACTGTAAACCCCGATTTATGGACTTATGATATTTCCATTCATCGAGTTTACTACTTAAAAGATTACCAATAATATTTCACTGATTAAATATTGATGTTAATAGTCTAATTTTGTTTTCAGAAGGCGAAGAATATCTCAGAGTGAAGTTTTTGCCGAACGATTTCGAAATTGGAAGTTACAACGAAAAACTAATATCGGTATGTCTGCCTAGAGTCTTTCATTTGTACATTCCTCTTTCATATTTACATATATTACTCATGTACTATGCAGCCGCGAACATGCTCATCTATAAACTGAAATAAATGTGTGTGTGTCAGGCACCTGTCCGGTAAACGGGGCACGCTCGTTCGATTCCAGCTCTGGACACTGGAGGCTTTGGTCATTTTTTCCGTCGTATATGACATTTATTTCAGTTTATAGTTTAAATAGTAGTGTGTCTACTTGAAAAAACACAAATTAAAATATTTTCATAGAAAATAATTTAATTTGTTCTTAGAGATGCTCATCTATGTATTGTATTATTTGTATTTACATACTGTGTACTTACCCACACCTAAACCTCTATTATGTAAGTTGCCCCCATAGATATGTTGCCCCCTTACAGAGAAGACGGATGATAATAGCTACCAAAGATTACTACTATCACTGGTTAATAACGAATGAAACTTATTAATGATGGATAAATGAAAATTTTGTAAAAATGTGGTCATTTTAGTGCATAATAAAATTAATAATATGGTAAGTGCAAGATTGGCTGAAAAGGGTCTTTATAATAAGTATTTTAAGTAAATAATTATGCGAGTATTGCGTGACAATCATTCAGTTACGATTACGAGTATAGGCTCGTATCAATTCTGTCAAAATACATTTTTTGCCTTGGACAGGTATCAAAGAATTCAAAAATCCCCGCGTTTAAAAAATCCTCAATTTTAATGAATTATCATGAAATAATTTTGTCAGTCTCAGTAAGTCTGTCATAAGATACATTATAGGATGTAAAAGAAATTAAAAAATGCCAAAGAAGTAGACATACGCATATAGATACAATACGCTAAAAACATAACCGTCCCTCAGCAGCAGTAGTCGGGTAAAAACTGAATAGGTTTTAACGATGCCGGGTAAAAACTGAATAAAAGTTAACGGCGCTTAGCGATTATACTAAAAGGCCATTCGTTAGGCACCGTGCCAGAACTTCTTCTTCTCAGTTGGAGTAAAATGAGTAGTCATACATATCAACACAAAGAAACGCATCAATCCGATAATAAGCATCTTTTATCTCTCTCTTATTTTAGCCAAATTGAACCAATGGCACGTTTGTCGTTCTTGGCGACATATAATTGATATAATATACCTAACAGTGTTTTTGGACTCCTTTCTCTCGGCTGACTTTGTAACAGCAGAAAACGAATTTATTTCTTGGCGAATTATAACGATAGTAACTATGCTCCCGATAATGATTAAATTATTTTCTCGATTATTCTCAGACGGCTCCAATATCGTGCGTTCTTAAAGGGGCCCACTGACTATCAGTCCGCCGGACGATATCGGCCTGTCAGTTAGAACAAAAATTTGGCAGTTCCGAACAACTGGCAGGTTCCCTTTATATCACGATTCGCTACCGATTTTTTTGCCGACAGAGTAATGAAACCAGTGGTCCATATTATTTATTTTTAATTAGCTTAAAACAATGGGCTACATGCATGAAAAATATTGTATGATGTTTGTTCAAGCAACACGTTCAACAATACGAAATTGATGCAAAAATGGTAAAGCTGCAATTTATAACCCTAAAAAGGGTATACATTATAATAATAATAATAATAATGATAATAATAATAATAATGGGACCCGATGTAGACCTGCTCGCGTCGGTGAACTGGTTACGATTCGGGGACCTCTTCGGAGAAACCGAGGGTTTTGCCTGTGCAATTGCGGACGAAGTTATGATGACGAACAACTATCGGAAATATATCCTGAAGGACGGTACGGTCGACATTTGTCGGGCATGCCGCCGTCCCGGAGAGTCACTCAGGCATATCATTTCCGGTTGTTCTCATCTTGCTAACGGCGAGTACTTGCACAGACATAATCTCGTAGCCAGGATTATTCACCAGCAGCTTGCTCTTCTATACGGCCTTGTGGACTGCGAAGTACCGTACTACAAGTATTTACCTGTGCCAGTTCTCGAGAATGGTCGTGCCACGCTCTATTGGGATCGATCTATTATCACTGACAGGACTATTGTAGCCAATAAGCCTGACATTGTGATAATAGATCGATCGCAGCGCCGGGCCGTGCTCGTCGACATCACCATCCCCCATGATGAGAATCTCGTGAAAGCCGAGAAGGACAAGTCCAGTAAGTACCTAGACTTGGCTCACGAGATAACCGCCATGTGGGATGTTGATTCGACGATCATTGTCCCGATAGTCGTTTCAGCGAACGGTCTCATAGCGAAGAGTCTCGACCAACACCTTGAGAGACTCTCGCTAGGTGGTTGGATCAAGGGTCAGATGCAGAAGGCGGTGATCTTGGACACGGCGCGGATAGTCCGCCGGTTCCTCTCTCTGCGGCCCTGACCACCGGCAGCTTGGGCCCTGCCCCGCTGCTGGCGGCACCCTAGGTTAGGTTTTTTATAATTTGTTTATATGTATTTTGTATTGTTTTGTAAGTGTTTTTATATTTTACTTTTATATGCATATTATAAAAAACCTAACGTAAGAAAAATAATAAATAAAGAGAATAATAATAATAATCTCCGGCGTGTCTTCGTCGGTCGGAGTGGACCCCAAGGGGACCCGCAGGACTCTCAGCTCTGGCTTGCCTTCATTGGCTGTCCAGAGAGGAGTCGCTAGAGCTATATGCTCCAGGGGTGGAAGTGAAAGATGCATAAGACGCGAGTTGGCACAGTGGCTGGTAACAGCCACTGGGTAGAAAGCGGCGCACACCTCTCGACACCCCTGAGCCGCTCACACCGGTGTTGCTCCTGGTCGTCTTCACGACGGCAGTTTCAGGGGCCCATCTAGTCAGCGGCAAGTCACCACCTGCCTCGATAACGTGTGTTAGCATTGTTATGGCAGGTGTCCGGACTTCTTTTCAATAGCCCAGTCTCATTGTCCACCCAAACTTCAATCCATAGACCGGTATACTGTTCACTTTTTCTACAATAGTCCCAATGCCTGTTGCAACCGGTTCATGGGTGTCTATTGTTGCACCTGTGAACGGGTTCCAGCAGGCGTTCTACATGACATTAAAGCTCTCCAAGGGGCCTCTACGTGTTGGATCTATATCCCCACGCAAGCCTATCAAAAGACCGGGATTTATAGGCCCGAGAAATCCGAGGAGATACAAATAATAATAAAGCCTCTTTATTCCCATATAACTTATAGCTACATGATACATAATTTAAATTTAATCTTATTTAAAAAAATTAAGATTAAAAGGGTATACATTAACGTAATCTAATTATTATAAAAGTTCATTAGGGATCTAAAATAAAATCCTAACTAAACTGAATAATTTGGAAACTTCAACATTGATTGCTTAAAAGGGTATTTTTATCTCGTTGAATGATTTTATTTTATTGTTGATTGCTTCGAACCCTTTAGTCTCTTGAAGTGTCTAATTGAAATGAAATGACTGTTGAGCTTCTAACGAGTACTTTTTAGGGTTCCGTATCCAAAGGGTAAAAACGGGCCCTATTACTAAGACTCCGCTGTCCGTCTGTCCGTCTGTCACCAGGCTGTATCTCATCAACCGTGATAGCTAGACAGTTGAAATTTTCACAGATGATGTATTTCCGTTGCCGCTATAACAACTAATACTAAAAAGTACGGAACCCTCGGTGGGCGAGTCCGACTCGCACTTATCCGGTTTTTACTGATTCAGGTACTGTTTTACTCATTATGCAGTCAACAGTACCGAAGACAAGAGCTTGTTTAAAATGTATGAGCTCGTAGCTCATAACGACCTGCAGTGTTGTCAAAAGGGAGAAAACATTATAACTATTGTTTCTATTAGTCAATCTTTACTATAGTATTTTAAAACTCAACAGCGAATTTAAGCAACCCATCGCAAACAGAAGTCGTGTCACTGTAAATCTCCCACATTTATTATTTATGATCGGAATAGGCAGGGTATAGGTAAATACCTAAACTTGGTAGAATAAAGTTATACACTAAAGTCTCGGAAATGTACTGAGTAAATTTATAATGTCGTTATAAATAGGTACAGTAAAAACCGGCCAAGTGCGAGTCGGACTCGCACACCGAGGGTTCCGTACTTTTTTATTATTTGTTGTTGTAGCGGCAACAGAAATACATCATCTGTGAACTTTTTACTGTCTAGCTACCACGGTTCGTGAGATACAGCCTGGTGACAGACAGACGGACAGACGGACAGACGGACAGACGGACAGAAGGACAGACGGACAGACGGACAGACGGACAGACGGACAGACGGACAGACGGACAGACGGACAGACGGACAGACGGACAGACGGACAGACGGACAGACGGACAGACGGACAGACGGACAGACGGACAGACGGACAGACGGACAGACGGACAGACGGACAGACGGACAGATGGACAGACGGTCAGACGGACAGACGGACAGCGGAGTCTTACTAATAGGGTCCCGTTTTTACCCTTTGGGTACGGAACCCTAAAAACAATGCATTCCTCGTTTTTGTCCTTGCTACAATAAGATACTCGACCATATTGTGAATATGACAAAAAACAAGTTCAAAACTATAATAAAAGATACTTTAATAAAGAAAGGCAATATTACAGAGTAGACGATTATACAGACAAACACGTATGGTGATACCTTATCTACAGTTAAGCGTGGCATATAAGTTATAATTTTAATTTTAAAGACCTATATACTTATTATATAATTTTAATAAAACTATATATTCAATGGCAATTATTTTTAATTGTTCTCGACAATTTTTTGACTTACAAAAAGTGTTCTGTAAGAATTTATTTTGAATAAAAATATTATGATTATGTTTATGATTATGTGTATTATTTCAGGTAATTTTGGAGCCTCGAGGAGTGTGCAGGCGCAGATTGTTCGTGTTTAGAGCGAAAGTCGCGCATGCGTACAAGCCGCTTTATCTTCTCATCGACACTGCTATAGATGTGAGTATAGAATGGATAAAGGTATCTTATTTTATTAAATCCTCGGTGTTTAGTGACATCAAACTGACATCGTTTGATAAACGCATAAAGTCCTATAGTATATTGGCAGTAAATGTTACATTTATTAAATGCCTGGTCTCCGAAGGGTTAGAGGCCGGTTCACACCTCATGCGCATGCGGTTTCTTTGGCAATATATCGCTTGCGTTGCGTATGTACAGTCGCCATCAGATATATCGGAGCGACCGAGGTGATCAAAAATATCTGAACACGCCTCTATTGTCGAGGCGTTAGAGTGCGTGTTCAGATATTGTGAACGCCTCGGAGATATATCTGATGGCGACTGTGCTAATAACGAACGCGGCACTCCACGCAAACGATTTAACCCGCGATGTATAGCCTATAATAATTATGAGGTGATGTTTTTAAAACCGGCGACGAGCTTCATATGCAGACGCATAAAATTGTATGTATAGTTAACAATTTTACAAAGGCACTTCAATGTCATCACCGCCCCTTTTCACCACTTTGGACCTGATTTAGCTAGACAACTTATGTCCAATCTCTCTGTGTATATTTTGACGTGAAAAAATGACAGATGAGACTAGCAATTCATATAATTGTAACTTGTAACGCATCTAACACTAATTGTATAATTAATTGACAACATTATACTGTGTAGGTATTTAAAATAATACAGCATGTTACGGTTGTGAAATCGTAACTTGGGTTTTGGATTATTTTTATTTTTATAATTTATTTAAATATATTTACACGGCATCCCAGCATAGGCCAGTACACCGAATAATTAAAACTAGTTACAGGTATACAAATTACAAATACAAAATATATGTAAAGTAAAATACAGATAGTCATATTAAGTCAAATGCAAGTGCTGGAAAGCCTATCATCCTTCATCTCACAAAACCTCAGACACTCCTGGCACACATTCGCCCATCTCCTTATATAGGAATCAATCTCGTTTCGATACTCCTAACGCCATCTGTCGAGGTCGGGCAATACCTTTGGATAGAACCTGGCAACATTTACTGCAAGGCGTGTTTTTAGATGTTTAGCTACATTATTACTCGACTCGACTGTCACATTTCAAACGTAGACAGAGAGAGTTATGCCGTCTTTGTCTTACACTAGTACTAGCGCCCGAAAGAAAGGGATGAATATGATTTTCCTGGTTGTTACTGACTGACAAAATTGGTTTGACCGACTATAAAGATAATTTCGATGGCTGAGTAATAGTTTTTTTTGTCCTCTGTTGATATGGCAACTTAATACGTGGAAAGGAGGACAGTGCTCGATGACTTGGAATCTGACGGCCATGTAAAACGTGACGCGAAAGACAATCTCATCGGGCAAGCAGCCCTAAAATGCAAACACACTAAGCATTACAGCTTATAACAACGTGGCAATGGCGTGCTCTGCTTTTTGAATCCCTTATGGGAATAATTTGATTTGGTTTCGGGTCAACATGTTACAAGTTGATACCAACAATTTCATCAAAAGTCCGGCTTGAAAGCCGGTGCTTCCTTCCTTCCCCACGGCATCCTTCCTTGTGCCCCTGCACACCTGGCTTTGTCTTCTGGAACGTGCTAGTGCAGCCTGCTCTTGCGGTATCGTCCTTGTGACTCCGTGCTGTTCATCGCGGCTGTGGCGTACCGGTAGAACGGCTGGCTGGATACGCAACGACGGTCTCGCTGCGTATCGTCGCGACTCCTGCCGTCTGCTGCGCGCCACTGGGATGGCACGTGGCCACAGTTCTGCTGCCTCTGTAGCAACACGTGTCTCAGGTGTGGTCAACTCTAATTTCTCTTAGTGATCCTTTAAGACTTAATTAACCTAGTAAAGAACATATAATAGTGGCCTCTTAGATTTGATTTCAAGTGCGAAGTGTTAAGCGTAGAAACAGAACTTCATAGTCTTTTACACGTTTAACGTCTAATTATAGCATAGTTCACCCTAGCATAATTACCATAAGTATGTAAATTCTGTATCAGGCCTACTGCCCGTCATCTATTTATTTAAAGATTGTAATTAAATATGTAACTGAGCTCAAACAATAGTTTATTTCATCTCATACTAATCTTCCTTCTTTTGCACGCTTTATGTGTGCTGGCGCCCAATCTTTCTTTAGCTTAGTATACTTTATCTACTAGGAGATACCTTAAGAAACTGCCAGACGGGTATTGTGATAGCAGCGTCGAGACCCACGACACTGAGAGAACCTATATATAGTCCACAGCTTAATATACATGTTAAGTGTGTATGAACCTGAGCAGAACACAAACATGTATACATGTAATTATCTAGTAAGCAGTTGCAGGAATATAACAAGGACAGGACCTTTCTTATTTCCAGAATCCCTCGGGATTAAGTAGACGAATATTTTAATTATTATTCATTAAAGTCACTATCACTACAAACAAAATTAATATTAAGTACTTACTGGAATTTCTGAATGTATTTCTATATATTATTTTATTCCTTGGCCAGACGAAACAGATATTTTATTTTGCTTTCTATTGTGTGAAAGTTAATTACGCTCTCTAATTAAGGAAACCGATTTTATCTACCAACAAACATATGGTAATTTCAGTACAGTACTGAATTTAGTTAAATTCTCACGAATACGTGGCTTTTTCTTGTTAGGTAGTCAGGTAAAAAACATGGAAAATGTGTCAACAAATGGTTCTGTTAAACCACGCCATTTCCTCCAGGGATCACTCCGTTATTGATTAGCGCCCATCTCATCCATCCTGGCGACGTGTGATCGATTTTAGGTTCAAAACCCGTGAGTGATAATTCCGTTTGGTCATTGATGAAATAATTTTATAAATATTTTTTCCCGTGTTGTCCTTTATGAAGTCCGGATAATTTTACTACGGTCTACGAGTACCTTGGGGAAGCCAACTGTCGAGGGCTAGATCAAATCGTTTGTTTCCACAGTCAGCTGAACTATAAAAGACATGACGAAACTCCAATATCGCCAGGAATGATAATGATGTATTTAAAATCCCTGTTTTTTTCCGGCTGAAAATAACCGGACCCGGGTATGTCCTTAAACTTCGTCCAAAAGAGAGGTATGGGCATTGGAATAATATCTCGCTTTGTGTGGTAGGGCACAGCACAGCGGATGTCATTCCGGATCTAGAGCAGAGCCCAACTGGGGAAGTACCTCCACCTCTCCACCTTACAGAAAACCGCAGCCAAATAACACTAGACCCTCTCATAGTGTTGTGTTCCTGTCGGTGAGTAATGTTGCCAGAGCTCAACGAGGGGGCGGAGTGTTAGGGTCGGCAACGCGCATATAACTCCTCTGGAGTTGCAGGCGTACATAGGCTACGGAGACTGTTTAACATCAGGCGGACCGTATGCTTGTTTGCCACCGACCTAGTATAAAAAAAATAACGCGAAAACAGACTTAAAACGGACAAACGGATTTTTATACGGGGTTAAAACCTTGCTGCCATTAGTCTATGTAGTTGCCACACGGTTGGATTTGACAATGGATGTGTGCTCCCCGCGCTTATTTAAATGACGTTCACATTTGCTGATCAAATTTCATACGTGCATATTGTCAACAACCGTAGGCGACTTGAACGTTTAGACGAGTGAAAACTGAAAACACACCATCCTATTTGCACTTTGCAGGATATTTTTATTTATTTATTTATCACAAGGTACCTACCTACACAACAATTTTATTACAATGAGGGCTAACGCGTATGAATTCGCCGCTAGGGGCGCTAGTGTAGATGGTGGTCTTTTCCATACTTCGAAATGTCAGATGTCACTTGTTACTTTAATGACTGACAGCTGTTCTTTAGTCTTTTGGACCACCATCAACAGAGGCGCCAACTGGTGAGCAAAAAACGATAGCCCTCATTATATTCCTCGCCAAATTGCGGTTGCAGTTTGCTGGCGAAATAGCTCGCTGATTTGAGCGGCTTCATGCTTAATCTTGCAGAAATAATCACTAAGCAATAACACATGTCACAATGTATAAGTTACCATATTACAAAAACGTTTACGCAAATTATTTGTACATGCAAGTCGCTGTAATGTGGCCGACGCACCGAGTACCATGTTATTGATATACTTAAAGTTTTGTTTATTTTTTTTTAGCATACAATGGCATGCCATGATATACTTCAATATAACAACGCGTAGTGCTGGTGAATTAGGTATTTGACTACTGTGCACAACCTGACTCAAACTTATGGCGCGTTTCAAAGTGCCGCTAATTCAGCCGCTACTCCTGCCGTCCGGACGGTTCGGTCAATGTGCGAGTTCCCGGGGGCTCCGGCAACGGTTCAACTATACATCTGTTAATTTATTATGAATATGCACGTGCATCAGATTTAATTTAAATAAAAAAAAATTGTTAACAGGGTGTTCGAATAATCTGCGAAGTGCCTCTGGGTGGAGGTGAGAGGAACAATTCCATCATTGCTCTTCGCGGAATACAGGTAAATCACATAATCGAATTTATTAACTTTTTTTTTCCACACATCCAATTATCATTACGGGATGAACCCAATGCGATAATTTAGCAAAAAATTAAATGTATAATCATTTCCACTTAACCATATACATTGTTAGCCTTAACGTTTATTTATAACAACTGATATGATATGAGTAATGATGAGCGACGACCGATCTGGCCTAGTGGGTAGTGACCCTGCCTGTGAAGCCGATGGTCCTGGGTTCGAATCCCGGTAAGGGCATCTATTTTGTGTGATGAACACAGATGTTTGTTCCTGAGTCATGGATGTATTCTATGTAATTAAGTATTTGTTTAAGAATTATATAAAGGGTGCCCATGAGGAAGGGGAAAAATTTAAACAACGTATTCCTGACTATATTTAAAGTTAGAAATGTTTATTAACGTCTGCTAAATTAGGCTCGGTTTTAGAGTTATTTCCATTTTTGTGTAAAAATGTTGTAATGAAATTTCCAGTATGAAACACCTTTATGATTGCGACGTTGCGAGACTTAAACATCTAATTTGACTGTAAAACTCAAATCCAGTTCTGTCACTGTGAGTGTTTAGCATGACATTGTTTACGTGTCACTTAGTATCAACAGAAATATCGTCGTATTATTTTTTAATAAATAAAGATGAAGAAGGAATCCAAGAGATAGCATAGAGGATACCCCACAGAACTAGGATGACAAAGAACAACTGTCAGGCTTTAAAAGTGCGACCAAAAATGAAATGCAAGTGTGTGCGTAAATTGTCTATGTGAGATCAAAACTAGTGATGTCAAGTTACAACATATTTATTTAATCTTTATTGCACAAAAGAAAATACAATCGTACAAAAGGCGGACTTAATGCTATGAGGCATTCTCTACCAGTCAACCTTCAATCATATTAATAATCTATCGGTGTTTGACTGCTTTATCGACTACTCCTTCAATGTTTCTTATTAAAATATAATGAATGAATTGAATCCTAAACGAAGCGAAGAATTCTATAGAATCCTGAGCGTAGTGAGGGATTCAAGTGTGTTACGCCCAAGATGGAAATAATTTTGCTACCATGTGACACATACTGCTTTTCACATCACCTATGAGGTAATTATGACGTTTAAAAATATTATTTAAGCTAAATTAATAATGTGCATTTTTTTTAAATAGTGTCTTAGAACAGAAAAGTGTTACTTTGATGAAAACCCCTTTTTCACATCACCAATTCGAAAAAGGGGTTTTTCTTCCCTGCTAGGAGAGATCAAAGTGGCACTTTTCTTCCCTGCTTCCTAGCAGGGATCAAAGTAACACTTTTCTGTTCTAGGACACTATTTTTAAATTTTTTGTACATTTTTTTACTCTAAGAAAGGCGGCGCCACAAGCCTTCGGGAATTGTCATATACTTGGAAATTGCGACCCATGCCATCGTGACCGGATAGCCGAGCGGTTCAGGCACCTGTCCGGTAAACGGGGTACGCTAGTTCGATTCCAGCTCTGGACACTGGAGGCTTTGGTCATTTTTTCCTTCGTATATGACATTTATTTCAGTTTATTATTTTTTTTAGCTTAAATAATATTTTTAAAAATCATAATTATCTCATAGGTGATGTGAAAAGCAGTATGTGTCACATGGTAGCAAAATTATTTCCATCTTGGACGTAACACACTTGAATCCTAACTAACATAGCGGTTTCACTCACGTGTTTTTAGTCACCGCTACTCACTCAGGCACTGTTAGTGCTTGAAAATGGAGACCTAGGCTCTCCGAAACATGTCGCGCGAGTGACTAAAAACACGTGAGTGAAACCGCTATGTTAGTTAAGTTAATATGTCTCACGATAGTTTAAATTCGCTTATTGCAAACACTTGAATCCCTCACTATGCTCAGGATTCTAGTTTAGAATCCCTTGTTACTCTTGGGATTCTATTATAGAATCCTTCGCTTCGTTCAGGATTCAATTTACGCCCTCGCCGTAAATGTCATTTTGCTCCCTTGTGACACAATCTACTATTTCGAATTGGTGATGTGAAAAGATATATATTATGTAACTCCGTAAAAGATAAGTAGTCTAATGAAAAAAAAGCAAGCAAGCGTTGATAATAGGCGTAACATACTACCGCACCGCACCGTTACAGCTTTAAAGCAGATTTCTCGTCGTATGCGTGTGTGTGGTGCAACGTCGTTAACACAAACACATGCTAACAGTAGGCGCAAAGAGTTGACTTACCACAGAAAATATTAATTTCGCCACAGAATAAATAATAGTGCATATGAACATTTTGTCAAGCCCTAGCGTATAGTAACAGTTTAAGTTTTTACACAAAATATTCCAAATTATTGACTAATATGATAAAATATTAGCACACAACTGACGAAAAACTTATAATTAATTGTATAAACCGGCTTTATACACTTTTTATGCTGTTAATTTGACAAAATATCGTTAAGAAAACTTCGCTCGGAATATCATAATTACCTGTGAAATGAATGTTTGCCTGGGTTATTTCGCCCTGTGATACTACAATCCGGCACACTACACGACACTATCTTTACTACATTACTTTATTGTACGTTTTCTTCCTGATTCCTTTTTATTTTCAAGATTAAAAAATACGGCAATGCGCTCCCGGTCGAGTTGGGCCGCCTGTCACTCAAAAATGGTTACGTTTTCTCATTTGTAGTCTGACTCTTTCGCACTCATGGGATGTTCATATACGTGATGGCTTCCCTTTCCCACACTACAGCTGTCTTTAAGCGTAAGCATAAATTTTAGGTCTGTGGGATACCCAATGCAAATAAATTGATGAGTATTATGGCTAAGAATAGAGTGATCGTATTTTTTGTAAATGTACTATTGAGAGCGTCCACTGATGCCAGGGGGCAAGGAATCAAAGAGTGATAGGTTTGTGCACTGTTCACCCAACGTTTGTTTCACATGCAGATTACTCCTGCTAATTAACTGGACTAAGTAACCGCGAAAATCGAAGTTCACGGGCATCTTTCTGTCACTCCAATTCCGCCTTCATTGGAGTAAAAGAGAAATATTTCCGCAATTTGCGAATTTCTGCCAACCGAACGTTAGAAACTATGTACGGTCTTGCTCTCCGGAGGATATTGTAGAAGACGCCGCCGTGAGATATGACTGGGAGTGGGAGATCTACTAGTAAATTTGATTGTGCATGTGATTATTGGACAATAAACGGAATATTGTAACTATTTAATTATGTATCTTTTGTTACTATTTGAAAAATCTAAAGTGAATAAAGATTAACTCTTATCAAGATCCCATCCATATTGGAACAGGCTATTACACCATACATTGCAGGTAACCTATGACTGCCCAGCAAGTAATATTTCAGTCTCATTTTCAATCAGCCGCAGAGAGACCCCCTGCATCCAAAGTTTGTATCCATTGGGGTCCCGTTTATCTGCAGCTGGCTGTACTCAATTGATTTTGTCCTTATTATGATTATCATTGTTATGATACCAGGTCGCTTAATTGCATCTAACTAAAAGTAAACAAGTCCCTACATAAATAAAATATTTTATTTTTTTACAACTGGGACATAGACTCATGTAGAACAATGGAAGTGATATTTGTTTACTAGATTAAACTCCTTTCTTTATGAATCATAAGCGAGGTTTAGACTAGCAAGAACTTGCATGCAATTTACGTTAGGTTGCTGACTACTAAGGTTAACTGCATACAAAATGTTTATCAAATACCGCAATGTATTGAGAAGTGCATGCAAGTTCTTGCTAGTATAAACCTCGCTTAAGAGGTCATTATTTGATTGTATTAAAAGTTTAATACGATTATTATTATGTAATTAATTTCATCCATAATTTATTTATTTATTTATTAAAAAAAAACAAATGACGTCCCTATGTCGGTGTGAAGAGAGCGAGCATTTGAATTTTTCTAATTGGTCATCTCAGCGAATTACGCTCGCTTCAGTATAAAGATACGAGCCAGAGATGCTCTGTCTGTGATGTCAAATTGAGATGAAGTGGATTTAAATTGGTAGTCAAATACTCACTCTTATTAAACCGATACAGGGAATATCACTGCTACTTTTAGTATTTTGCTAATTTACTCATTTACTCAAAAACATCGCCCGTAAGTCTGAAATTGCCGCATCTCAGTATAAATGAATGTTTTCAGAGTTATTGTTATGACTACATGCACGCTTACACTTTTTTCGCATCTTACTTACACTGTTTTCCCATTTGTGGTAAAAGTGAAAGTGAAAATTTCTACTTCGCAGATTTTTTCGCAAAAGAAATTTTATTTTATTAAATGTTTAGTTTTCCTTCAATGTAAAATTTAAATCTCGTGTTTTCGAAACATATTTATATCTGGAGTAACAGACATCCATAAGCTATCCTCCTATATATCTACATACCACCAGGTGGGTATGGCTCTTATTAGCTAAAGTCAAATATGTGTAGGTACTTATAAGTAATAAGTGAAATATAAAATATTAATTAACAATATGCTCAGGTACGTTAGGCAATATTATGAGACCCACTTCTACACAATTTGGGCTGATAAAGAGCAATCAGAAGGATCACTAGGTATTACAAATTCAATACGATGGAATCCGTTTTCATTGTTGCCCAGTGATTATTCATAATGATTTGGGTCACTGGGATAATTATATAATTGTCCTGTCAGTAATAGTCATTCAATTTACTCTATAAAATGAATTTTATACTTTTAATTAAACGCCTTTTCGAACTAATGATGTGTAAATGTCATTAAAATAAACAATACGTTCATGAAACTGGGTACTGGATAAATTTACAAAAGCCTACAACGTACCTACAACCTACAATGTATTTATATGATGTATTTATATGATAGAATGTATTGAAAATGTAAATGTACATTCTGCATTGTTTATAAACAAAATGTCCTTATTTAATATAATAGATCAATTTATATGTTAAAATAGCTGTACATTATGTATTTCTTATAATTAAGACTACGCCTTTTAACAAAAGCATACGATTTTATTTCTAAAATGACATAATAAAGTATTGATTGATCCATCGACGTACAAACATATTGCGGTACAGTGTTTTCGTATCAATATCAACAATCAATCGGTCTCATTTATTTGCACCCGATATATTCTCAATATAATAATAAGATTTGACGAGCTTCGATATTATAATATCAAATTACAATTGTTTGTTAGATTACGAGTAATATTAGACGTAATGGATCTTGAACTTGATACTCTCCAAAAATTGTAATCATTAGGGAGTAACTGGATATAGGGGATTTGTTAAGCCTGTTTGTGTTTTTACTTTAATTAGTGATTAGTGCGAGTGATTACATCAGGTCTTTAATAATTAGTACTAAACATGTTTTGATGGCAATTTATTGACCGAGCGGAGCGAGTCTTCGTTTTAGCTTGGGCAAAAATGCTTTCGTATGTACGGATGTACTCCTCTACAGGCCGCAATTTTCAACTGATGTTCGTGAAATTTTGTGACCAGGTTCGATGATTAAATAGAATTTGTTTGTCGTTTCTTTGGAAATTTTTCATCATGGCGGCATATACATATACATTAATTCAATTTTAAGTTATGCTCGCGAGGTCTACAGTTCACAGAGCCACGAGTGCCACGACACGTTAGTGATTAGGGAAGTAACTTATTATAAGCATTACTTACTATTCTAATTATAATTTTCTGCAAGTAATTGTGCCCCACGCACTTCTAACCCTTATCTGCAGGGTACTTTTTTTTACTTCACTGACATAATAATTGATACCTAAATGGGTGCCAAGTTCTTCAAGAAATAGATAAACAGATAACTTATGATGAATTGAATCTTCAGACTTGATTTTTCAAGTTTTTACCAGCAATCCAAAATTATGGAAAAGTTAGGTTTTTTTATCTGATGGTAGGATAAAATCTATTGATTGATTGTGAGCTAACTTTTATGTAAAAAGCGGCTAAAATATAAAATGCCGTGTGGCCGTATATATGTATTCTACAAAACTTATGTATTATGTATTTCGAAATTAAACTTTCGTAAGACATATTTTAAAATATTTAGACCATAACGGTTACAGTCACTTGAATTTTTAGTCGCAATTGGCGACATGTTTCGGGCCCGTCGGGGGTCCTTCTTCTGGCTCGAGTGCTCGCGGCGGTTGCACTCCGTGCACTACGCGCACCGCTGCCCGTCTCCCGCCCGCCGACTAAAAATTCAAGTGAGTGTAACCGTTGTGGTCTAAATATTTTATGTTATTCTCAAAGAACAAACATATCTAAGCTCTTATTACTTACCACAGAGTACGTGTTATCTTCAACGCGCTATTCATTCCAAAGACAAAACCTGTACTTCAAAGGACCCAGTTTCTATTCAAGACGTTAGAATAGCAGCTGGTATTACTGCGAGAGTTGCCCCAAGGATTATCTAATTTTGTTAACACAATAAGCAACTAAATTTTCGCTAAATTATAAGGTACGCGACTAGACTATATGGTAGTAAATAGGTAATAATAGGTAGGTAAAGGTAACCTACCTACAGGTTACCTATACAACCTCCTTTGTTTGAGTAAGTACCTACGTCCTACAGTCGCCATCAGATACATCGCAGCGGCCAAGGTGCTGATAAATATCTGAACACGCCTCTATTATCAAAGCGTTAGTGTGTGTTCAATTTGTTTTTGAAAACCTCGGCAGCTCCGATATATCTGATGGCGACAACTACATAATACTATGTCTTTAGCAATTATACAGTCGTCTCTAATAGGAACCCCAATTCAATGTGTTAGTCGTATTGTATTGTATTGTATTAGATTCTATTCCTATTATTCTCCTCTATCTGTCATTTTGTCCTTGGTTTAGAATTTACTAATGTACTATCGTAAGCCGTATAATATTGAAAGCTTATACACAGGCCTCTCTACGTAAGACATCAGGCTTTGTATCATATCAAGTATTGTTTTAATGTCCTTTTGTTGACATGTTCAATGACATTAGCAGCAGTTTAATGATAAATCAAAGTTCTTAGATTTGTACCATACAATATTAGAATACAATTTACTTTGTACTTTTTTATACACGGGTTACATTGCACTTGAAATTATGAGCTTTTCAATTGATTTGGAAAACAGTCTTAATTGCTTTCCAGAGCCCAAGAAGACAAAGTGACCTCTCGACCTGAATGGCTTCTCATATTTATATTTGTTCGCAGACATCACAAACATTTATTTAAATTTGAAATTTGATTAAATTGTTGTTGTTGTTGTTCGAATTTCTTCCTTTTAGAAAAACAATATCCTTTGCCAAATGTTTATAATAAAATAAAATTAGGTACGTTTTTAGCTTTTTACGAAAGCGAATGCCGTATAGCGAGCAGAGCCTTAATCCGTTGTACAGCACGTATAACCATTTGCAGGGGAGGTTGACTTGGTCCCGAAGGACCCTTCAATTTCTGTTATTTACTACATAATTGCAATTCTCAACGGTTGTTGATAACGGCAACATAACACTCGTGAATTTACAACTTGTGTTATAATGGCTGTTCTATTTTGCGTGCTGCACTCCAAAGTTTGCGGTGCGAACTTCACTCCGCCTGAATATTGCATAATTGAATGCAAATGTGACGAAAAGCTTAATTAATGTTTTATGTTCCTAAATAAGTTTTCGCAAAGTTTCGTCGCCCATTCCTCGTTTTCTCGTGATCGTAAGTGAGGTTACCTCTTCATCACGAGTTTCGTTGCATAGGTCTATCAAAAATACTCAAAAGTAGTTTTCGAGACAGATTTTATTTTTTATATGTAATGGCATTACATAATAAATTTAAATATATCAATTTCCGTCAAATGGGGTACCTATCTGGGGACGGATGATGGGGTAACTAATAGACAACGTTTTTTGAGTATGTTCTAATCTAGCTAGTTGAATAATCGTCCCTAAGACTGATCAATCATGATTCAAAGATTGCAAAAAGTTCACTCCTGTCAACCACGTTCGTATAATTACTATAATTAGGGAATATTTCATGTCTATTGTTACCTCAGCCGTCCCCAGTTCCCCTATTTGACGGTTATTCGGTTTGAAAAAAAAAACCGGACAAGTGCGAGTCGTACTCGCCCACCGAGGGTTCCGTACTTTTCAGTACTTGTTGTTATAGCGGCAACAGATAATAATGCCCGTGTTATAATAACACGTGAATAACGCTATTGATTACTTTTTACGAAAACAATATATACATACAGGTATTCCCCTGGCTTACGGCAGCTAAACGCTGAATAAATGTTATTGTATCGAGATAGTTATCGAAATTTGGTTCTTCGTATATCTGTCACAATTATAAATACCTACTGTAATATATATACGTCACACGTTGTAAAATAAAGGAAATATTAAAAATTAAAACACATTTATCTCCGTTGTGTTTATATTAGGTACTAAATAGTGAGTTGGTTTTCACCCGTCGAATAAATATTTTTCACTTTGTTTTGACATAAACTGCAACATGCATAATTATCAGTATCTAAATGAAATGAAATGAAATAAAATGAAATGAAATGAAATGAAATGAAATGAAATGAAATGAAATGAAATGAAATGAAATGAAATGAAATGAAATGAAATGAAATGAAATGAAATGAAATGAAATGAAATGAAATGAAATGAAATGAAATGAAATGAAATGAAATGAAATGAAATGAAATGAAATGAAATGAAATGAAATGAAATGAAATGAAATGAAATGAAATGAAATGAAATGAAATGAAATGAAATGAAATAAAATGAAATGAAATGAAATGACATGCGTTTATTTGCTTAACATTATGTACAGATAAGATGGTAGAGTCAAAAGTATTATGTCCAGAAATTGTCAATACCTTATAATACTTAAAACCTATTAACATTATATTACATTATATTACATATTTACACAATCAATTACAATAATTTATTAAACATTTACATTTACAAATTGAAATTAGAGCCAAGAATAGGCGAATTAATAAATAATAAAATGTCACAATATTAATAAAAATCTACATTTAAATATTCCTTAACGCTATAAAAATTGTGCTCGCTTAAAAATATTATAATTGCACGTCTAAATTTAATAAGTGGCATGTCTCTTAACGATTGTGGCAGTTTATTATATATTGTGTATGTCATCCCATTACATTCTTTCGATAAAGAGCCAAATTGTTTTCTAAGTAACATAACTGCAAACACAAATACAAAAAGCTGCTGCTTTAACATTGATATCCTTCACAACCTCATGGCAACCTAATACAGCCGACATCAATGGGTCGCGATCAAATAAACAAAATAAATAACAGAAAATATATCTTATCTAAACATCTCGTTTTCTTCCTTTCCTTTGCCTGTGGCAGGCTCCCCTAAATGACAATGCAAGACATAAAATATGTAAGTATGCTCTCACACATTCAAGTTTCCCTTGACCCTCTGTGTGTCCTCATTGCTTAAGTTTGCAGTTGTACGAGCGAGTCGATCTTAAGTAAGAACAGATGTAAAGTAGCTTCAAGACAGTGACATGACTCAAAACGCGGAACAAGTAATAATAATAAGCCTGCAGGGCAGCTTGTGGCGAGCTGTTGGGGAGTGACGACCCCACGGACCCGAGTGCTCCAGAATCGGTCAGGGTCTCCGTCTCCGGCGTGTCTTCGTCGGTCGGAGTGGACCCCAAGGGGACCCGCAGGACTCTCAGCTCTGGCATGCCTTCATTGGCCGTCCAGAGGGCAGTCGTAAGAGCTATATGCTCCAGGGGTGGAAGTGAAAGATGCATAAGACGCGAGTTGGCACAGTGGCTGCTAACAGCCACTGGGTAGAAAGCGGCGCACACCTCTCGACACCCCTGAGCCGCTCACACCGGTTTTGCTCCTGGTCGTCTTCACGACGGCAGTTTCAGGGGCCCTTCTAGTCAGCGGCAAGTCACCACCTGCCTCGATAATGTGTTTTAACATTGTTATGGCAGGTGTCCGGAGTTCTTTACAATAGCCCAGTCTCATTGTCCACCCAAACTTCAATCCATAGACCGGTATACTGTTCACTTTTTCTGCAATAGTCCCAATGCCTGCTGCGACCGGTTCATGGGTGTCTATTGTTGCGCTTGTGAACGGGTTCCAGCAGGCGTTCTACATGACATTAAAGCTCTCCAAGGGGCCTCTACGTGTTGGATCTATATCCCCACGCAAGCCTATCAAAAGACCGGGATTTATAGGCCCGTGATATCCAAGGAGATACAAATAATAATAATAATAATAATCCAACGTCCAACGTTTATACGTCCAACTGCAGGGCACACAGGCCTCCTCTCATGCGCGAGAGGGCTTGGGCTAGGTGCGTAAAAGGGCCTCTCAAATGTATCGCCTGCGGGGTAGCACCAACAGCTTGCTGGTAGATATAGCCGAGAGGTGGGATTGTCCGTTTTTTAGCCACTGGGCGTCGGTTCATCGTCCTGTTTACCGGGACCCCAAATAAGTAAAAAAAAACTGTAATACCTAGGTTAAGATGTACTAACTCTAATATTATAAGTCTGTATATAACTAACAATCTATGGGCAATCTGGCCTGAAATAAAGAATTTTATTATTTATTATAAGTCCCCACGCTTGCCCAATGCGGATTTAAGAGAACATTACATTGCATAAAAAAATGAAAATCGAATTTAAACTATCGTGAGACATATTAACTTAACTAACATAGCGATTTCACTCACGTGTTTTTAGTCACTCGCGCGACATGTTTCGGAGAGCCTAGGTCTCCATTTTCAAGCACTAACAGTGCCTGAGTGAGTAGCGGTCACGATGGATGGGTGTCACGTATAGCGGCGCGGCGCGTCGCGCGCGCTGCCCGCGATGATATAACCGGTTGAGGGGAGTCTTGCGCTGTTGTTGTAGGCGGGCGCGATGGAAGGTTTGGGTCACCCAACACTTGTAGCGATGAACAACACGAACTCACTATGTCCACTGCACTGTCACAACACGCACCGGATTTTCGTCCCTGGAATGATGCAAATTTATAGTGTAATTTTTATCCTGAAATAAATAAATCTAAATCTAATCTAAATCTTGTTACTAAAGGCTAAGGCACCCCCTGGCCATCCCTAAGGTAGAACAGTATGGTTCGACCTTCTAACTGAATCATCCATGTGATTTCGAGCTAGCGAGAGAGATGGCGCTGCCAATCAATACTGTTAGAATCAATACTGTGTGTGTGTGTCTGTATTTTTTATTCTTAACTTTTCATTAAGTGAAATGTATATACCTGTGACCAATGTAAGATTATTAATTTATTACTGAATAAATGATATGATATGCATGCATAAACATCCTACCGACGGCGAGCGGTGCGGTGATAGAAAGCGGCCGTTGGCATCATGTCAAACAATTCTTCAGAGCACAGCCTATTGTACAAGCGGTATTAGAACTTAGAACACACACAGGGAGGCGAAGTCCCGCTTGTGAGTTTGGGATCGTCGACGATTCGTACAGCGTGCCTTTGGACTGAGTGGAAGGGTCCAAGCTGGCATCCAGGTGCTCCTGCCCAAAGGTGAAAGCAGCACTCCATAATATATGGAGTACTGCTGCGACCTGCTGCTGCTGCTGCTGGAGTAGTGGAATATGCAGTTTTGTTTCTTTTATTTTTTTAAAGAAACAAAACTGCATTCAAAGATTTTTTGAAATTCGTTTGTTTCTCCCGGGAATCGAACCTACTAATTAATAAAAAAAAAAAAAACGCTATTTTATTCTACTATTCGATACAGTTAATGTTAATGATAACATTTCTCCAAGAAACATTAGGCCTTACACTCGTCTGAACAAAAGAAACAGAGGCTTTTGTTTAACAGATTAGGGTGCGAGGCGTAAAAATCATTACAGAAAATTCGTACTAATTCATACTATACTTATATTGGCGCCAGCGAGACGGACGGGCGAATGATTATAAGACGAAGTAAAAATGTAAGTTTGAATTGGCATCCAAGTAACAATATAGAACTTTGCGTTATTGCATTGGAGAATTTGCTACTGAAACTAGCCGTATGGTTTGGCCTCTAGCCAGGGTGAAACTACTTGAGGAAGATTCTTAGCAAGTCATAAAGTTCTATCACTTACCCCTAGCTGATTTGATCTGTAGCATGAGCCAGCCTTAACAAGCAACTTGTATGCAGGGCTCGTAAAATGACAAAGCTGCTATAAGTACTTATTTATGATCGTATAAAACAAAGTTTTCTCGCGTTGAATACTTTTTCAACCGACTTCCATAAAAATATACGATACACATCATGTTTTTTATTTTAACCTTTTCGCCGCCACGTCAATGAAGTGTCATCAACGCCAAGCGACAAATTGCACGTAAACAACCCGTATAACATAATTATCTAGTCGTGGCATGTGGGGCACGAAATGTAAGAATTTATAATATCAAGTCAACGGCGGCGAAAAGTTTAACTCATAACAAATTCTGTTCTTATTGAACTAATTAGGACGATTCAAATTACCATTACTTTGACATTTCCATTACATTATCAATTTACCATTAGATATTTCAAAAAAATTTATTTACATTTTTGTTATATGAAATTAAATTCGTTTAACTTTTATTTCCTCGAACTCTTATCGAGGAAATAAAAGTTAAACGAATTTAATTTTCTCCAGAAATTACTTCAAAGTGACAATTTCTCTGAAAATCGACGTAATTTTGATACTTAAACAATGTACAATATTTGCTGAAACTATTCTTATACATCAAGTTGTATAATTTACCACCATAATTTTTTGATGAATCTTTAAGAACTGCCCCTTCTCTTCATATATTACCGGTGACGCACGCTCGCGACCTCATTATTAAAAGGCAAGATGAGAAGACGTGCTAATAGAAACCAATTCTTGTTATTTAGATATTACGTAACAAAACGTGTATAATTTCAACGACTAAATCTATCAATTTTACATTTTTGCTCCAAAATCGACTACGGCCTCTTAACTACTTACATACACACTTCACTACTTACATACTTTCAGTATGCTCCTTCATTTGATTTTTTCGTTTTTATTATCATTTTAAATTTTAAGTCTTATAAATTGCTAAATTAATTAGAATAAAATCAAACAAAGTGGCATAGCAATAAAAATGTGAAAAATATTTTCTTTAATATCGATACCCAGGGAGGAAAATGGAGACTTCGTTTGTATGGCGAAGTGGCTGTCCGCTATCGTGTAAAGGCAACTGTCAAACACAGACATAATTACTCCCGCGTACTGATGTGTTGCTAAAATGTTTCCAAACTTGCGAAATTTATACAAAGAAAATTGTTGTCATATTTTTTAATGGAGATAATCCATTTCCGTAATTTTAGTTTCCATCAAATTTTCCATAAATTCCTAAGAACATTTCCAGAATTTAGAAAATTTTCCGCAACATGCATGTCCTGTTCTACCGCGTCACATTATTAACTAGTATAGATATTATAGGTATTTGTTGTCAACAGAGGGAGACAAATCCATGGGACAACACTAACAAACCCACTACGCCAGACGAGTGTTTTGAGGCCGAAGACCACAAGAGAGCCATAGTGCAAGGTAATCTTCATCGTACCAACTTTTCTTTGTTTTATGCTGCTCAGGAAAGAAGTCAAAGAAGTCAGGAGACAAGTTCGTTTGAGAACATTATACCGTCAGGTGACAGCCAAAACTCACTAATTACTAACAAGTTAAGGACCGTAGTGAATCGTGCTAGTACTAAAATAAGGATATCGTTTGTCTTATTATTATATTTTATTTATATATCGAGAATTTAAATTGGCGCAAACTGAACTGGCCATACTTCACTTGACGTAACGTAACTTATTGTTAGCACACACCACGACCACCTTCGACCAAAATTTTACACAGGACTTTGCGTTACCAATGGGAGGGATTGTTTACCCATTAAGTGGGTATTCCCCACTTAATGGGTAAACACCGGCATTCTGCTGAGGAATCACAGGCTTCCATGCTGGCGGCACAGCCCAGCCGCTATCCCGATTGAAATTAGGCTCTCCGAAACATGTCGCGCGAGTGACTAAAACAAGTGAGTCTAAACCGTAAAATGATTTAATGTTAGTATGTCTCACAACAGTTTAAATTCGGAAAGTCTAATGCTCAACGATTTTCAGCTATTACTGTAACCGGATTAACCGGAACTCTATTTTCAGCTCCTTTATTTATTTATTTATTTAATCTTTATTGCACAAAAGAAAATACAATCGTACAAAAGGCGGACTTAATGCTATGAGGCATTCTCTGACAGTCAACCTTCGGGCAAAGCAGAGAATTTGTAGGCGGTGCAACATAGTGATTACATATATACAAGTATAGTTAAATAATGCATAGGCATAGACATACATACATATATCTGTATATATAATATTCATATAAATACATACAATATACATACATACAAATACATAAGATATCAGATGAAACTTTCAAAACAGAAACACTAAGAATTCATCGTTCTGCCAGCAAAGTACTCACGTAAGGATTTTTTAAATGCAATCTATTCGGACACTGTCTAATTTTAACAAGGAGACTATTCCAAAGGCGAGCTGCCTGAATAGAGAAAGAATAGGACATGAAACCTGTTCGGTGAGATGGTATGGACAAAGAAAGAAGAAGAGTAGAGCGAAGTTGACGGACACGAGAAACACCATAGTAGTTGAGAAAGATTTGAGATATTCGGGAGATTGGGGATCATTAATAACAGAAAAGAGGGTGCAAAAGCATGCGAATATTTCGACGAACACGTATAGGAAACCAGCCGAGTTTAGAGCGGAAAGAGGAGACATGGTCGTATTTACGAAGACAGAAAATGAAACGAATGCAGTTATTTAGTAAACGATCTAACTTGTCCTTCTGCTTAGATTAGATTAGATTTATTTATTTCAGGATAAAAATTACACTTTAAATTTGCATCAATGTCAAAATTATTTTTATACCTGACTTTCAGAAAGCAGTTCATCGGTAAATATGCAAAATGCAGAAAAATGTTCCAGTTTGCAGCGAGAACTAGTGACATATATTATGCTTGCTGGCGAAGTTTATTTCACATATCTACAGTTAAAAGATATTGTTAAAAAATATACAAAGTAGTAAGGGCTTGGAACAAACTCCCGGAAGACGTAGTTTCAGCACAAAATGTGAACCAGTTTAAAAATAAATTAGACAAGCATAACACTACATCTAATACTCGTTCATGATATATATCTTTATGATTACTGGATACAGGCCATATCAGTTGCCATAACTGCCTGCCTGCTTATTAAATAATAATAATAAAAATTACTTGAGCACAATGATAAGTAGGTACCCTGGTCTCAGTATATTTTCGAAACAAAGGTAAAAAAAGCACCCTCCTGATTGACCCCTACCTTAAGTGAATTATATCTCAAAGGAAAACTGACTTAAAAAGTTGCTTAACTTTTTTCCTCCATTTTGCCATAATTTACCGGACTTATTTACCTATATTCCTGTAAAGCTGGAATAGAATATGAATTGGAAGTGAAAGAATGAGTTTTAAGAAAAAAGTAAATATTATTTTAACATGGTCACTAAATATAGTCGCGACTTAAGTCGCTAACGCAACTTTCAAAGGGAAGTTCCATTTTTAGAGAGTACGAACTATCATGGCAGTGGAACGTGCACTGTTAGGTTATATTCAAGTTACTTATAGTATTATACAGATACATTTATCTAAAGCCAAAAATTATTAACAGATTCTGCACTCGCCAAAAAAGTGAACTAATGGGAAAATCCGTCCGTCTCACCAAAAAGAAATAAGAAGACATAGAGTGCTCACTCCATACATCAGTTTTGTTACCAAAACTACTTTTATTTTCGAAGTCTACATCTAGCATCAAGTAGCGGAACTCTCAGTACTGCTCCTCGACAATAGATGTCGCGGCAAATGGAAAGTCTAATGCTCAACGATTTTCAGCTATTACTGTAACCGGATTAACCGGAACTCTATTTTCAGCTCCTTCTGCTTAGATTAGATTAGATTTATTTATTTCAGGATAAAAATTACACTATAAATTTGCATCAATGTCAAAATTATGCTTTTCTTATCATGATCGTCAAACATATAATATTATAATAACAAATAATAAATTAATAATAATAATAAGTCCAGTAAGTACCTAGACTTGGCTCACGAGATAACCGCCATGTGGGATGTTGATTCGACGATCATTGTCCCGATAGTCGTTTCGGTGAACGGTCTCATAGCGAAGAGTCTCGACCAACACCTTGAGAGACTCTCGCTAGGTGGTTGGATCAAGGGTCAGATGCAGAAGGCGGTGATCTTGGACACGGCGCGGAGAGTCCGCCGGTTCCTCTCTCTGCGGCCCTGACCACCGGCAGCTTGGGCCCTGCCCCGCTGCCGGCGGCACCCTAGGTTAGGTTTTTTATAATATGTTTATATGCATTTTGTATTGTTTTTGTACGTGTTTTTGTATTTTATTTTTATATCCATATTATAAAAAAACGTAACTTAAGAAGAAAAGTAAATAAAGAGTATTATAATAATATACTTATAATATTAGTTACAAAATGTTGAGCAATACACTTTTCGCCAGTCGCGACACATGACATCTAGTGTCGAGTAGCAGTACTGATATAGTTTCGCTACTTGACGCTAGATGTAGACTACGAAAATAATAGTCTTTTTGGTAATAAAACCGATGTATGGAGTGAGCACTCTGTCTTCTTAATTCTTTTTAGTCTCACTTTTACGTTAAAAGCTTTATGACACTAGGTCATCGCCGACTGAGCACTCTTAGCAGCAGACATTTTGCTCATTACATGGCTTTGAAAATTCGGAGCGAGTATTGTGCCCGCAGTACAAAAGTTATGAGTATTTAGCTTAGCTAGCTAGCTAGCTAGACTGGGCGTTGTAATTGTTATTAAATCCATAGTTATTGTTTAGAAAACATGCATGATTAAATAGGACAGTTGAGGTTAAAATGATGCTAAAAATTCAATTCATGTCCGAAGTCGAAAACGCTCGACATGTTTCACTCCGTACCGAGAGCGTCATCAGGAGCTGACATGATGTGGATATGTTTAATACGTCTGTGTCTCACGGAAGTTTTGTTATTAAAATAAAATATTGTTTTCTTTTTTCCTCATTTTTTTTTGTTGTTTTTAGGGTTCCGTACCCAAAGGGTATAAAAACGGGACCCTATTACTAAGACTCCGCTGTCCGTCTGTTCGTCCGTCTGTCCGTCTGTCTGTCTGTCTGTCACCAGGCTGTATCTCATGAACCGTGATAGCTAGACAGTTGAAATTTTCACAGATGATGTATTTCTGTTGCCGCTATAAAAACAAATACTAAAAACAGAATAATATAAATATTTAAATGGGGCTCCCATACAACAAACGTGATTTTTTTGCTGTGTTTTTTCCGTAATGGTACGGAACCCTTCGTGCGCGAGTCCGACTCGCACTTGGCCGGTTTTATGTTGTTTAGTTTTTTATCTTATTGTTTGTTTGTTGTTACTTTAATGTTAATCTTAAGTTTAGTTATTAGTTAGGTCCCTACCGAAAATCAGCGCTGCGGCCAGCCATGGCATTAAGCTGAGTGGGGGTCCTTTTTTCGTCCGCTCCTTTTTTTAAACTCTCTTATGTAACCTACCATTGTGACGTTAATAAATTTATTCTATTCTATTCTATTTTATCGCCATGGGAAAAGGTACTGCTGTCTGATCGATATAGACCAGCGCCATCTCGTGATTTAATTTATGGCTTGCCAGTTCCCTCCCTCGTGATTGCTCACCCATGGCCTCCTAATAATAGGAGCTTCTCGAAAAATTGAATTACTTCCAAGTTAATGAGGTGTTGTGCTTACGCTTTGTTTTGTGAGGGCGAGAATGTTTCAGATACGGTACTTTATCATAGTTTACCTTGCTGTAAGTAAAGACGTTAATACCTCTTAGTAAATTTACTATATCTCAATTATAGCACTTAGGGTGATGAAACTGTGTCTGTTTCGGAATTCCTGTTCTTAAAACTCCAATAGAGTTCATGATGTTATTTGTAGAGATCTAAATCAATCTATAGTATGTATTGTATACAGTGTGGAAAAAATAATGGGCCCTGGAGGGAAAGTGCCTTTAAACTTTAAGTTAGCCCATTTTACTTAAAGGAACTACTACTTTCTCGCCCGGGAATCAAACCGACTAAAAACTTCAAAAAATAAACACTCGCTATTTTATTCTACTAGTCAATACAGTTAATGTTAATGATAACATTTCTCTAAGAAACATTAGGTCTTACACTTGTCTGTCGTACAAAGTATCCATAAAATCGAATATTTAGTACTCAAAAATATTTAAAAAAATTGAAAAAAAAAAGAAAAATCTTGAATGCAGTTTTGTTTCTTTTTAAAAATAAAAGAATGTTTCCTTTAAGTAAAATGAGCTAACTTAAGGTTTTAAGGTACTTTCCCTCCATTTTTTTTCCACCTTGTATAATGGAGGCTCATCGTAAAAATGTAAAAATAAAGTAGATTTACAGATTTTCCTGAAATCTTTTGAATTGTATTAAAAAACGTACGGCACTCCGCTAAAAGAAATTTTAGTGTAATAAGATTCTGGGATAAGAAATAAACGTATACGCATAGGTAGATGGGTAATTAACCTTAAAAAGCCATCTATAGTTACGAAAACTGTTCGTGGCACTATTTGGTACGTAAGACCTTTCTAGGAACTATTGCAGGTCTGAGAATTCGCAGAAGTTCGCTTCCTGCATTTGCTCATTACACAATTCTAGTTTCCAGCTAAAGTCTGCTTGCTAGTTTTATTGCTTGTCTAAACCTCGCTTGATAGTTCCGACAGTCAAGTTCAAGTAGGTAGCTAAGCGCGGTGTCGGATTTCGGATTACTTGACGGATTGTCTTTGCTAAGTCAACTAATGGTATTTCATTATTTGTAATACTACTAGAGTAGAGTATAATTTTGTAATACTACTCTTAAACTAAACGAAATTAGTTTTTCGCCATTTTGAATTAAATGTAGAAAGTTAATTTTCTTGTCTTTGCACTTAAAACGCTTTGGCGAATAACTCACTTATGTAATTTAATGCGGCAGTTGAAATAAATCACAAAGAGCTACAATGGCAAGATTTAATCTTCTGTGTGTTACAACTATTATCAATTCCGTGTACACCTTCTGTTGTGGCACATTACTGCGGGCTGATGACTTAGTTGGCATGTTTTATGACCTGGTTCTGTCTATCTTCTTCGTGGTGTACCGTGATCGTGACGCCGCGCGGGGCAGGGGTTGTAGAATCCACGAGGTTGTTATTATAGCCTATAGAAGACTTGCTTCTTCTACAGTTAACGCATCCACTGTCCCTCCCAGTTAAATTTTAATTTGACCACTATTTGAGCTACGTCAGCTAATGTTTAATTTACTTGTAGCTTATTGGTTGATTCACGCCAGAAATACTACGTTCCTGTACCCATGGGACACTAGATTGGTCAGTTTAAATACGACGCGGACTTAATCGCGGTAGAGGCTAGTTTGTTTATAGATGTTAAAACATTTTGAACTGAAACATAAGGAAATATAAACATCAAGTGACTAATGAAATACGACGCCCTATTAAACAAATTAAGCTTGTTTATGAAAAAGCAGATTTTCCGAATCTGTGTGTATATTAATTTAGATTAATTGCCTACGTAAGAAATAAATTATAATTTATGAGTCCTTTAATTTACTTCGGAGCAAATGAATCAAATCAGAATTAGACGTAATTTCCAATGTACTGAATGATCTCTAATTTAAATCAATTTCCAGATATAAATTTGAGAATTGTAATGTTTGTTATGTCTTGATTTTGGAGAAATGACTAAAAATAATAACTGTTAATCGTTTTTAATTATGTATTGTGTTTATTATTATACTACTGTCTGGAATTAGAAATATCCTACAAATAACAGGCTTATGTTTATATGCAGCAGGGCAGTTTTAGTGTTTTGCAAAAGTCGCCTAAAGAGTAATAGAGTCTATTGAATAAGCAATAATTACGAGTAAGTATATTGGGCCATGAAATGCATAAAATCTTCGTAAATAAGTTTTTGGCAAAAATTCAATTTTTGGTACAAGCTTTTATCGCTAACTTGACTTTTCTTTCGACAGGCAACTAATACTCATCGGGACAATTCTAAAAAGCCCAAACACAATTTGATTGTGATATAACAACAGATATGCAATATTACGGTACTATCGAGCTAATCTGATGATAGAGACAGGAGGTGGCCATAGGAACTCTGTGATAAAACAACGAAACCTAATTGTTTGGGGTTTTTAGAATTGTCTCGATGAGTATTAGTTTGCCTGTGGAAAGAAAAGTACAGTCAGCGACAAAAGCTTGTACCAAAATAGTACATTTCGATGCTAGTGCGGAAAGCATGTCATTACTGCACGAGTACCGAGATATCTTGCCACGAGCCGTGAGTGGCAAGACTCGGGACGAGTGAAGAATGACATATTCGCACGTGTATCGAACGATGTTTTTTAATACAGTTTCGAAAAAATAAGAAAAGCAACAAGTATTAAGAAATGGAATTCGAAACTTTTTATATTATTAATTCTGTGACATCATTGACATTGACATTATGAAGAGGTGTTTTTCTAGCTTTTATACGACTAGAATAGATTTTGTTATTATTATTAAACCCACTTCAATGAAAGTTATTTTTTTTCAAATGCATGTTCTATAAGAAAAAAACAATTGTAAATATTAAAACATTGTACTATTATTACCTAAATATCGTTATTTACGATTATTTGTGTATCGTATATTTATAAAAACAATATCGAATGTTGCCTTTAAATACTACGGTCGATGAGTTTCTTTTTCACTTAAGGTTAGATGGGGTAAGAAGACCACTGGGGCAAGACAAACACTTGTAGAATCTTCATAGTGTTTCTCTTGCCCCGAGTAAAATAATCTCCCACCCCTACCCCACATGACCTTATTCCTAGTTTTCTTGAATAAATAACGTTTTTTCGTCTGGAATACTACTATAGATAGCTACTTTTTGCGTTTTCTCAAAGTTAGGTAACGGTCTTTACTTGAAACAAAGATAGATATAACTCCTTATTATATCCTCTTTGTTTGAAACCACTTAACGATCTTGTTAAACATGACTTACTATCATCGTAAGACCCCGAGTACTTGTTCAAGTACAAATTCAACTCAAGTTTTAAACTCCAAGACACAAAATAAAAGGAAATAAAAGAAAATTCTAAATTCAAAGACACAAAAATTGGCCAAGGTCTGAGCTATTTCTTATTTTGTTAAATATTACCGGCCAATACTTTTAATTTCACCTTTCATCAGCTACGTAACTAAGACATGGTTTATTTGCTAAAACAGAAGTTCTTATTCCACCAGTAATTTTAATATTTACTGAAGTGCTGTTCTTTTATACGACTTGTTATTTATTACTCTTACTCGTAACATGTTGTGCAATATAAACGAGCTTTGCGTAGGTAAAATTTATGATTCGCACACTGACACCGAAGAGCGCGGTTGTTTTATGCGATAAACGCAGCGTTGAACGCATGCGGCAACGGAATGTAGGAAAAATGATAATACGCTTACCGCTGCGTTTACTGCGTAAAAAAAACGTAGTCATTAGATTATCTGATGTAAAATGGGTGTGCGGCAAACGAAATGCGTTTAACGCAGCGTTAATCGCATAACAACCTCGCGCTTTAAATCTTCACGATTTAGCGGAGCAACAAATTAAACTAAATGTCGTCATCATCTTATCAGGTCTTTATCGCCCACTGCTGAGCATAGGCATTGGTATGTATTTAAGTCGCGCCTTACTGCTAGCCCAGACTGTTCACAGGACAGGACTAATAAAATTTGGCGTCCCGTGGCGTGGCGATCATTGTGTGAATCGCCTGCAGTGAATAAAAAACGCAACTGACTGACGTTTAATTGTTAATTTAGGTCGCAAAATAATTGATTACGTCTGTTTATTTTAAAGTAGTTATCCGCGTTCGTATTTGTTCAAATTATAATATAAAGCCTGAGCAGAAATATATGATCATTGTCAAGAGGGCGCTGTTATTCTCAATGTATAGGGTGACAGTTCAGTATAGTATGAAAAAATCAGAAAAAATTAGTTCCAGTGAAATTCCGCAACACGGCGCGTGATCATATATTCCTGGTCAGGCTTTAAAATACAAATCAAGAGCTAGCTTCATATTTGGCAATGGTGTCACTTTTTAATTGCGTATATCCGTTTGATAAAAGCATACTTTTAACTCTTTGTTGCAGAAAATATATGTCACTGCAAATTTGAGTTGAAGTATATTCCATCGGTAAAACCTCTTCGACCGCCGTCGTCCGTACCCTCTTCTACAGAAATAGGTAAGAAACCTTACTGTATTTATAATTAGTAACTAGGAAGGAATCTGGTTAATAATTGTATTCTAGTTTCACTAAAAATAACTTTATTATACATACTTACATATATGTACTAAATATTTATATATCACATTGTAGAAATGAAACTATGCACACATGACCTACATAGTTTCATTTCTACAATATTTTCACAGGGCGTAAAATTGTACTAAGGCAATATCTTGGCCCTTTATCAAAAATTTTGCTGAGATTTTCCAGAGAGACTACAGACTACTTCTTCTTCATAAAATGAGAGTACCTACAAATTTTTAAAGCGTCGGCAATGTGCATGTAACATCCCTAGAGTTGCTGGGCATCAATAGGCTACAATCAATGACCAATCAATGAATGGATCAATGACCGATTACCACCAGTTCCGTGTTTGCCACCGACGTGGTACAAGTGTAAGGCCTGAGTGGACGCTCGAAGCGGAGCGTTCGGCGGGGCGTGCAGCGTGGCGTCGGGCTCACAAGTGATTTGAGCAGCGTGCACTAAGGCCGCTCCTTAAGTTTGCATTCAATTGCTTAACATGCACGCCGCACGCCCCGCTCCGCTGCACGGCCCCACTCAGGCCTTACACTAACAAAAGTCGTCATCATGATTTCAGCCACTTATCACCCACTGCTGAGCTTAATATAATATCAGACTGTTCATTATGAGTTTCATTTAGCATCTTTCACTCAAAGTGACACGTACGAACACAAAGTGAATCTAAATAGCAGAATGAATTATATTTATTAGTGAAACGATCCAACAATGTTGAATATTTTCATTCGGCATCATCATTCACTCGCATTCCGTATTAACAAAAAAAAATATATGTATAATAATTCATCTGAACACAGAGAGAATTTATTCGGGTTCTACAAGTGAAAAATTCTCTTCTCAATATAGATAAATAGAATACTCTTTATTTATAATGTATCTGATTTAATCTTAGACGCGAAACAAATTTCTTCTAATCCGTGGCCCCTGTGTTGCACCTACAACACGAGTTAATTTGCCGTGTTATGAGAAAAACTAAAAAGGCAATCGTAACAATTACAACAGTGACTTCGCCTCCATCGTTGACGAGAGTTTGCGAGTGTTTCGGCAAGACAAAACCAGTAGTCCCTGCTAATGAAGAATCCTGCTGCTTACAGTTCAGAAGCATTCCTATAAAAACAGGTATTGTGCCTATAGGCCAATTCGAGATTTAGTTATTCAATCTTCCGATATGATACTGATCCGTCAGTGTCAAAAGTGATACTGACACACACTGACAAAATGCAACTATCTCATGATGAGATATCAGTTTTTGAAGAGTAAAGAGAGCTGTCAATAGCTGGTGTGCTAAAAAAATATTATATTCCTGGTTTCTTTATAACTGCCCTGGTTCTTTGACTATTTGTTGCGATGCACCACGTTTCCTTCGCTTTGTCCATGTGATTGCATGACATATCTTGCGCTCTTACAATTAAAACTGAAAGAGGTTCTGCGCTTGGGGGGGGGGGGGGGGGGGGAACGTAAGCCGAGGGAACCTGGTTTTTTAATAGAAGGACGATGTCTGAACCTCAGCATGGACGGAACGACTGAAAAATACCAACATATATTATGCTTAATCACTTAGGTACTAATATTTTGAATAGGTTATGTTACAAAGTCGTGTGCATTTACCATCCTTCTTGGCTCTTCTTTTTCTCAGTAAGAGCTCGGAGGCTGACCCTTCGCAACGATGGCAAGGTGACGGCACGATGGCGGATGGTGGTCCGACGCTGGCCACGCCAAAAAAATCGAGTGGCCACTATAGACGCATTAACTTTTGGTAAGTATCTGACTCTTTACAAAGTAATGTCATTAACATTAATTAACACATCATCATCAATAACGCGATTAAATTTCATTACTTTTTCCTTTTTCTTAAACTGAAACGTCGGAAAAAAGGTAAAATAATGAAATTTTATCGCATTAGACCCGTTAATGACATTAATTAAATCAAATTATTGTATTATATTCTCATTTGTGTTTTTAAGTAGTCACTCTACGATCCAAATACCTATCTCTATCCTTCGCGTTGTTTTGACCCAGACAATAAAATGTAGCGTTCAAAATTAAGAAATGTCAGTTGTTCAAAAAAGTTGATTTTTAATTGGCTTTTCCAGTTTTATAAAAATCTCTGCTAGAAATTAAAAAAGCCAGATTTATCAATGTAGCTTTCAGTAGGTACTTTGTGTAGCTGTGTATGTAACTATGTAATCATTCACCTCAACTCTACTGGCGATATCGATACCTATAGATAAGGCTGCTGTGTTTAAAATTTATTTTGTGTCAACGCACATCTTCCGTCTACTTGGCAATAAATCTTATTTCATTATATTTGAATATCCTAACGATATGCCTAATAAATGTTTCCAAATTACTTAGAAGACTATTAAAAGATAAAGATAAAGTTTATTATTTAAGTAGGCATATTACAATGCGCTTATGAACGTCAAATAAAGCTACGCCGGCTCTAACCCTACAACTCTGCCTCGAGAAGATTTAAATCTCCTCTCAATTTAAGGAGGGTATCCCAATATGGATATATAAAATGTTAATCTGTTTTTTTATTAAATAAAAAAAATAGATTTTACGGATTTCCGTAAAATCTAAAATTTCTCTTATCCAGTTCCATGAATCAAATGTCAAACCAGTTGAATGATCATTTGGATGCAGACCACGTATTGCAATTTTGGACTAATGACGCAAATAGGTTAGCCTTTGACCATTGCATTTGCGTGATGCGATGGCGGTGTAATGTTTGGGAAAAGCTTCTAATTAACATCATTAATCAAATAATCATCAGTATGTCGAATCCAATTCAAATTTCCAATGTGGTTCTAATTGTTTATGATAGCCGTTAATAACAAAATACCTGAAGGTCTGCCATCTTATGACCTGAATCGGAATATCGGAATAAACATATACATTGCCAAAGCAAGTGCTGCCATCTACCGTTCCCGTACGTTTTCTTGTGCATAGTAGGTTCTGCCATCTTGTGGGCTACATAATGGAAGCATAAACTTCACATTTAAAGTGTATTCATCCTTACGTGTCATAACTATCATGTAAACAAACGTGACGTCAGTGCCATTCCAACAATACAATCCATACATCGTAATGCCAGATGTTTTTGAAGTGATCCGTTCGTTAGTACGATTAGTGATGAATCTTATTAGAATATATATTTTTCAGTGGTTATTTGGTTGATTTCAATACTTTGTGAGTTTGTTTAAGTAGTGATGAATTGATGATTATTGTGTAATTCCAGAGAAAAGTGTGATAATGTCTCCAAAAAATGACTGTTTTCATGATAGGACAAGTAAGGATGAATACACTTTACGCCTCGGGCCAAACGGACGGGCGATGCTGCCTCCTATAGTTCATGCGCGCTTCCTATACATAAAAATAAGTACTTAAGTGCAATGTAAAGGTTTTTCGTTCTTGTTAACTTGATATTTTATTAAAATAGGTATCTATAATATTTCCATTACGCAATTAAATTATAAAATCGTGTGCAAGTTAAGAGTCAAATGTACAGGTACACCGGTATTTACCGGTATTGATTTTAAACCGGTTCAGACTTCAGAGCTATGGCTTCCATGGCTTTATTTTTCATTTTATTTAATTCAAGCTTACATTTTGACATCATCATCATCATCACTTAAGAGCTTTGCTCTTGTCGGTGGAGTAATTGCCAGTCCTTTCTTTCCTGAGCCAGTCTTTTGATTGGCTCGTACGATGCATTCTCTTTTACTTGGCTCAGGTATGTGATTCTAGGCTTTCCACTGCCTCTCGTCTTTTCAATTTTTCCTTCCAGGATGTTAAGGAAAAAGTTGTCGTTTCGTATTAGGTGTCCTAACATCTTGCCTCTCCTATTCCTTATGGTATTATGGTTTGACATCATAAGTAACCCGTGCGTCTTGCTTGTGCCAATAAATGTAAAGTATGAGCAAAATGCACGCGCGAAAGAGAACAACATGACATCATTTGCATATCAAATTGCACGTTCGAATTGGCGTCATGGTAACAACTATCTGTTATAGGAAAGTTCACTTACGCTGATTTACCTCAAAAGTTTCGGTTTACCTAACTAATAATATATTTTAATTAATCCTGGCCATTTTCACGAATTTCAACAAAAAGCTTTTTCATTTTCATAATGCAGAACGTTACCAAACTGATTAATTTGCGAGCTGAATTTACTTGAAATCCTTTGGGGCTTCACCGATATCTGCTTTATGAAATTGAGCCTTATTTTGTTTGTTATAATGACATAAAGTCGCAGAGTTGGATATTAAATTTGAAAATTCAATATTTTCGTGTGTAGATAATATATGCAGTGTGTAAATTCGGGCGAATATTTAAAAAGTGACGAAGCCCTCCGGGCCGGCAGGTCCTGCCTTCACCCCTGGAGAGCTTGGTCACTTTTTCTTTTAGGTGGGGAGGTGACGATGCTAAATGTGTAGTAACTCGAGCGTCGAGAGATCTATTGGAATCACAAGACTAGATGATGGGAAGAAAAAAATTTTAGACAATATTTTCTTTTTTAGCGAGTAGGAAAGCGTCTACAGATTTTTTAAAATGTAAAAAAAGACCGCCATGTGGAGTTACTTGAGCGCGTCAGATATTGGTAATGTCAGTCGCGCAACATGTCTCGGATAACAAGGGTATGTTAATCTGCCGGTTTACATATGCAGGGTGGGTCATACGGAAGGATAGAAAATTCGGAAAAAAAATTTACTCGAGCGCGTCAGATATTCAAAGGGGTTGTTAAATGGGCCCTACAAAGGTGTCTATTTCAATAATCTGACGATTTCAGCGAGCAGAAAGCAAATGGCAGAGTCTGTATAATAATCTGACACGCTCGAGTATTTCAAGGTGGCGATTGTTTTTTACTATTCTGACGGGCTGTCCTTGCCTCTCTGCTCGATGTCAAGGACGCATACTTGGTGGAGTTACTCAACAAGATGCAAGGTATCCCCCATATCTTTATCTGACGCGCTCGAGTGACTCCAAAAATCCCCTCTTGGGCTCCCCGACCATTTAATATTATGACATCTATTTTAGTTTATAATTAATTTACCTATCGTCAGTGTGACCAAATTTAATCGAGTTCCATTTATGATGCTTGTAGCGAGGAGTTTTAGTAAATTAATGTTCTTGAGAACATAGACATTTATGGCATTATTCATAAACGCGTCACTGGCCTCAGCGCTTCTTACATTACCTAGTTTATTTGTGTACGTCTTACATTATTTGTTAAAAATCTACACGAAACAGAGGAGGATAGACAAGTTCGTACCAAACAGTAAATTTGTATAATAGGCTACCAAACGAATTAAAGGAAATACGAGATTACCATGTTTTTAAAAAGTCCCTCAAAACGTTTTTACTGAAAGGCTGTTATTATAATATTTATAATGTATAGTACCTATGTTGAATGCAAATAAAGAAATGAGATGAGAAACGAGCAATTGCGATAAAACGATCTTACCCGGGTATACCTTATACCTTATGTCATTGTATGTGCAAAGGCTAGTAAAGTACTAAGCGATGTTATCACAAGTTTACAAACTCGTTAAAGCTGCGAAGTTTCTGTTGAGCAGAATTACGTGACCAACATGAGATAACGGATCGCAGTTACAAGCTGTGTAACCGTCTGAGAATCAAAATTCGCAATTTTTCAAATAGCCTAGAGCAGGCAAATAGTCATCAAAATTTGTGCGACTATTAAGTCTACCGTTTAACTGAGATGGTTATTAAGAAGTTATTAAAACCAGCTATGGGCTTATTGAAAACTTGGCTGCATGTTTGAGCAAATATCTATATAAATCTATATACCTATATATAAACGTAAAAGTCCTGACTGACTGACTCACTTAAATCAACGCCCAGCCCAAACCGTTGGACCTAGAGAGCTGAATTTTTCAAAATAGGTAGTTTTTATAACGTTAGTATCCACTAAGAAGGAGTTTTTCAAAATTCACCCCCCAAAGGGGTGAAATGGGGGTCCAAAGTTTGTATGGGGTTCAAGTTTTATTTTAAGCTATGAATTCGAACCTTGGGTAAAATATATATTATTAAAAAAACAAGTAAACAAATTTCAGCGTTTTTGAAAATTCATCCCCTAAGGTGGTGAAAAAGGGGTTGAAAGTTTGTATGGAGATCAAAAATTTTATCAATATGCGGGACTTAAAACTTTGTATATGGCCATATTATTAGGATACAAGAAAAGTAATTTCAGCGTTTTTAAAAATTCATCCCGTAAAGTGGTTAAAAAGGGGTTGAAAATTTGTAGAGGTCCTAATTTTATTTTAAGCTTGGTACTTGAAACTTAGTAGAAAGATATTGAATTAAAAGGGAAGAAAACTTATTTCAGCATTTTTGAAAATTCATCCCACAAGGTGGTAAAAAAGAGGTTAAAAGTTTGTATGGAGTTCAAACCTTTTTTTGAGTACAGGACTTCAGTCTTTGTATAAAGGCATATTATTTGAATACAAGAAAAGTAATTTAAGCATTTTTAAATATTCATCCCCTAAAAGGGTCGAAAAGGGGTTGAAAGTTTGAATCCATTACAAATGCTTTGAAACTTCTTAGAAAGGCATTGTATAATATTACAAAAAAAGTTATTTCAACGTTCTTCATAATTCAACCCCAAAGGGGGTTAAAAAGGAGATGTAAGTTTATATGTAGTACAAGTTTTCGTTTAAGCTAGGAACATGAAACTTGGTGAAAGGGCATTATATTAAAATAGACGTAAACTGATTGCACCGTGTTTGAAAAGTTTGTATTAATAAAGTTAGCATCGATCGGGAGCGAACATTTTTTTAAATAGCTGACTTGACAATCTAAGTGTTGAGAGAGATTATATCGAGAACAATTTTTTTCAGTTAGGGGCTTGAAACTTCGTACTTTGTGAAAGACAAATGTCATGCGTTGTATAATTATTAACAAATGATTAACCGTCCCTACTGATATATTTTGTTGCATAATATTCTATGCTCATGTAAAATATTTATTTATTTATTTAATACAATTCTGGTTAAACGGCATTACAGCAAATTTCATTTCCAGAAAAATATAATACAAAAGTAGGTACAAGATACAAAATACACAGGAAGAAACAGAAATATATAATCACCAACATACATATCCACGCGTACGAAGTCGCGGGCAACAGCTAGTACCTATATAAATATAAACTAGTTTTAGTTCCAAACTCAGTTACCTTCTACTAGAAAATCATCGCACAACTTTTTTACCAACCGCCTGAGAGGAAGAAGAATCATGAGTTATGACCAACCTAAAAAAATGTTCTGTCAAAAAAAACTAATGTAAATTTCATCATCATCTTCATCATGTCAGCCGATAGACGTCCACTGCTGGACATAGGCCTCCCCCAAGGCTCGCCACTCCGACCGATCCTGTGCCGCTCGCAACCACCGAATTCCCGCGACCTTCACCAGGTCGTCGCTCCATCTCGTTGGAGGCCTACCGGCAGTTCGTCTTCCGGTAGGCGGACGCCACTCCAGAACCTTAGATTAGATAAATAATTGTATTAAACCTTTGTAGATTTACCACTAACTAATTAATAGGTAAACTAATGTATATAGAATAGGTACAGCAAAAACAAGCCCAGTGCCATAATATTGTTTGTTTAAAATTACCCTTATCAATGTTGTCCATAAAGTTGAAACTTTTGTTGACATTTGAAACCGAAAGCAGACTCTAAAGAGGGTTTGACAGAACAACAACTCCCTAGTGATATTAGGAACCCCAAAATGTTACTGGTTAAAAGTTCCCTGCGATGAAATAAAAAGGGTGTTTTTTTTGTTTATTTCATTTACTAATGCTGTATGCTCGTTGCTCGTACCGTTGAGAACATAATTATTGAATTTACATTTTCTTTGACTATATTCCCAGTTGATTCTGGTCGGGTCGGGTATTCTCCAATGGGTTGGTGTTTTGCTCTTAGATCTCTCTTTGCACACTGGACTACCATGTAGAAAGTGACCTAGGCTTTTTATGAGAAAGATTTCCTCACTTACCAGTGACTATATGTAGAAGTCTGACTAGACCCCAAAGGTATTGTGCCGCGACCGTCATAAAGAGCGGTCGCGGAATTCAAACACTATCACAAAATTTATCAGTGTGTAATTATGAGTTAATTCGTGCCTATTGCTAACAGGGTAATATCGCGCCAACATTGCGGATTATAGTAACAGGTCACGCACTGATATTACCTAGTTACTCCCGTTGGATGCACGAAAGCGGACATGTTCATTTCTGGGGAAAACCGGTGTAATTTGACCTTGATATTTGTAAAAACTTTGTTATTAGAGAGGGCACTCCTGGGTTTGCGAAGCGATCTGAATAACAGAGTTAGATGGCTCTAACTGTAGGTATTGAAGCGATTATTCAACCCCTCTCCTCCCGAAATCACGGCGTAATAATTTACGATCGACGGTGCGCAGCCCGCGAGGTCATTAACGCTTTCATCGTTACTGAACAGTGAACAGGATTGATTCCTTAATATATTTAAAGTGTGCTATGATTATATCCTTGACACGGTAAATCTTCTTACACAACGGGAATTAAACTTGGAACTCGTACGCGTCTCTTGACTGTTTGCCGGTTGCATCCTAAAGTAGACCTCAGAACTGAAAGTAAGCCCGGCCTAAAGTAGACTTGGCACCTTTATCCCAAGAAATGGCACAGGCACTGGGTTTTGCGAAAACAATTACCCATCTGACCTTTAAACCTAAAACAAGAAATTAAGACGAAAGTACTACGTTTGTTTTTTTTTTTTTTCAAATTTAAAAATAGACTAGCTATTTATTATTCTTTTCGTAGCTGTTAAATAAGACAGGAAAGCTCAATTATTTTAAAAACCACGAAACTTTTATATATAAAATAAGTGCATTTTCTCGACCAGTCTAAGGTGTCCTGTCGGCAGTTAGATTAGAAGGTTATCCATTAATTATAATACTGTGCACCCAGTTTACATAAATATTTATCTTTTCGCACTGCCTATCCGAGTCTTCATAATTAAGATTTTATGCAAACAAATTGTCAATTATGACTCCACTAACTGGAAATATTAAGACCATTAAAGTTATTAGTGTTATTACCACGAACCAACTCGATTTCGGGTTCCTTGTTGCTTGGGAAATGTTTTAATATAAGAAAACTTTCAACGGGCATAGATTAAAAGTTTTTGCAGCTTTTTATAGTCGTTTTAATTTCTCTTTATAAATACTATGATTATAATGGAGTAATGGTTTACAAATTGAGAGATAACTTTGACGGAATTATTACACACGTGTGTAAAATGACGTTTAACTCACATTCGGTTTTGGTGGTATAAACCCTTTTACAGCTAATTTAAACATGTTGAACTAAATAATTATAAATGTTTCAAAACGTTATGAATCAAAATATTTATCAGTACGGTTTTTACTCACTATTATGTTTAGTCGCTTTTGGCGACATGTTTCGGATTCTTTGGGAATCCATCCTCAGGCACGAGTGTCCGCGGCGGTTGTACGTCGTGCACTGCCCGCGCCGACGTTATGAATCGCTACTAATCAATCGTGTTTCGGTGAAAAAATTTCGGTTAAAACAACTTGAGAAACGGAACTAATCGTAATAAGGCTAGTTGACTCGTGGCAATCGTTTCCGCAAAAGCGAGAGCCAGTGCCAATTCTATCAGACCCTAGACTCTCTAAATAAACCGTGGCAGACAATGCCGGAACAATGCAAGGAAGATATGAACAATGTCAACGATATAGATATAAATATTGGTCGTAAAAAAAACCACAAATGAACGAGCGATCGAATGATCTGAAAGAAATCCATTCAATCGTTCCGCATAATTAAACTGGATGGGTCGTGTGAGCACTATGGTTGCCACATTCATTCAAATTCAACTTTTTAATTACTAGAGTTAGACCAAGACAAGTCTGCAATGATTTTGATAAGCACACGCAGTGCAAGTATTATTTATAAATCATAATTTCATAGAAAATTGACGTTTAAAATAACGCACTGCGTGTTCTATCAAAATCGATGCAGACTTATCTTGGTCTAACTTTAACTTAAATTTTATAACCACTAGGTGTTGCGGCTGAGTATATCAAACGGTGGCGATTAGGTACAAAGGTTTAGACAACTGCCTAAGCGCCATTAGTACGAGTATAACTAAGTTTTGTATGGACGACGAAATGGATGGTTTACGAAACCTTTATAAGAAAAAAAATACAGATTTGTTATTTACTATCACATTAATTTAGCTTTAAGGTCATTAAAATTACAAATAACTTGTGTAACGTTTCAGAAATATATTTGATCTCCGTTTATTTATGTATTTAGAAAGTTAGTATCCATATCCATTTCTGGCAAATTAAGTACAATCGTGCCATTTTTTAGTTATACGTGCAGTACATGCACTAATAAGAGGTCTATTTAATTAAAATTACTTACATGTACAATTGTACATTGCTTTATGCATGCAATTTTGCAGCTTGCTGTACACAAACAAGTCACAGTGACAACCATTTATACAATAGAAGTATTCTGTCACAAATTATAAAGTGGCAACCCTGAGCTGTTAGGTAACGGCATGGGCAGTCGTAACGCAATATCGTGAAGGATTTATAGACGCCACATCCCAAATCCAATTCTTTGTGTCGATATTTGAACGGTTTCAGAAAAAAATCGTGTGAAATATGTACACCAATTAAAATATGTTACGCTTGGGGATTGGAATATTTTAGCAAGGCATTTAAAAAACAAGCTGTTATTCACTGGAAGTTTTATAAGTAAATTGATTGCGCTCTTTATTTAACCTTATCGCAATTATAAAGAAGCAGCTCTAACTCTCTAATACAATCTTTTTGCACAAAACTTCTCAGACTTTTGAGAACTATTGTTACCCCACTTATACAGTTTAGCGGCGATCCCAGCGGTTTACATAAGAAAACCTCCTTAAAACACATTCGCCCGCCATTAGTTGAGTCTCTTTCGTTTTTAGACTTATAATTAAGTTGAAACTCGAGTAGGGAACTTGATAAACACCCGAGTCGTTTGTAGGGACTTGTCCTTTTTTTACAATCATTTTTTTTACAGGAAAAATCATAATGACTTCATGTAAAATGTAACGTAGGTAGTTACACAAATCATACAATAACGCTTACTTTCTTTACTTTTAGTTAAATTAAACCTACAAAATTGTTGAAGGAGTCTTTATTCGATGGCTCGCGTCCTTGTGAGTTGCGTTCAAAATCACATTTAGGTTCCTTATAAGGCTCAAACTGGAGTTTCCGATTATCGGAGTTTTGTTATTATTTGAGAACAAAATATAAAGTTATTATGTAACTTTAACAATACCTTACAGACTTTGAAGAGATAACGTTTATTAAACAACTAGCTTTTTCCCGCGACTTTGTCTGCGTGGAATTAGTAATTTGGGTACCTTAATTCTTAAACAAATCTGCTTTTTAATACATCCTTTTTTTACCCCCAAATTGGTCCACACTATACATTTCCACCCCATTTTTTACACCCTTAAGGGATGATTTCGGGGATAAAATTATTCTATATCCTTTCCCACAGCTCAAACTATCCCCATACCAAGTTTCATTTAAATCGGTTCAGCGGTTATTGATTCCACCCCCCTTTTCATCCCTTTGAGGGGTGAGTTCTGGGATAAAAAGTATCCTATGTCCTTCCTCGGGACTCAAACTATCTGTATACCAAATTTCAACTAAATCGGTTCGGCGGTTTAAGCGTGAAGAGGTAACACACAGACAGACAGACAGACAGACTTTCGCATTTATAATATTAGTATGGATGGAATAGTATACTTATAGTATATTATATTATAGGTACAGTCGAAGGCAAAGATATCCATCCAGACAAATGGGTCAAAAATATGTGAACACGACTTTATTGTCTAAGGTACACATATTATTTAAACTTTGGGAATGTATATATATTTATGCCCTTGACTGTACTGTGCCCTCTCTGGTTGTCAAAGGTTGATGTTTGACAATTCAGTTACCACAAAGCCACAAATCATATTATGTCGGCGTACAACGCCCTCTTTGTTTGCTATTAGATTCAGGGGCACGTTTTTTTTCTTAGACTTTAATCAATAAAGTTAATATGGGTTTGATTTTTCTGATGAAAACTGAGGCGCTCGCTTTAAAATTAGCAAAACCAATATCTATTTCACTTTCGGATATCCGAATATGTTTTCCAATTTGGCATAAACAACTGTTATGCAAATTTCTGGTCCTGACGCCTAGATTCTATTGAAATATTACATCACCATCAAACTGGCCAGACATAGGCGACGGGAGATGGAAACATTATAAACAAATTTAAAAACCTCATCTAGTTTACGAGTTAAAATCGTCTTTATCAACACAAGTACAAAAAATTACAGCTTACAAATATTAACGTGTATCAATAACCCTATGGTAAAATTTGTTTTATTTTGAATGGCAGGAGGCGACCGATGGGCGGGCGACGTGCGATCGCCGGGCGTTGCGATTCAGTGTACCCCAGCTAAAGGAATCTGCATGGTCGGTCAGAGCGTGGACATATTTGTGCAGGTGTACGCGGACTGTTGGGGGCTATACTATGACCAGATCATGCTGATGGTAAGGTTAACTGTAGCTAATGTAATTTTTGATCTAATATTCTCCAGGTGCTCCACGGTGCAAGGCCTGTTAAGACTGAGGGCTATCAGTCCTCAAATGTGCGTTTTTCCACAAACTTTCTGCCTCTTACACATAGACAGTGTATACAAGTAATTATATACGCGCCACCGAGAGACCGGGGGTAAGAAAAAGAATATTCATATAAAATTTGAGCAGCATAGGATTTTTCCTCTTTTACTCTTATATATTTCGGTATATTTCGCCATCGCCTCCTACCTATGATGCCACCCAGTCGGTGATAAGGACAAAGCATCGCACTATTTTCTCTTTCCTCTTATAGGAATCGCAATAAGACTATCTTTCTCTATCAAAGAGTGTCAGGCCCTTGCTCTTACAGCTAAACTGTGGATTGAACGTCATGTGTGGTATTTCCATCCGGACGTTATGACCTTCAAACCTTCAAGAAAAATCTTAAAGGCCGTCCCTCCGCCCTCTGGTGTTGCGGGTGTCCATGGCATTGACACTGACAGATCCGGTCGATATAGTATCGTAGTAGCTAGGGAGCCGGCGGTGCTAAATGTGTAGTTATTCGAGTGTCGTAGAGACCTATTGGAATCGAACGTTTAGATGATAAGAAGAAAAAAAAGGTCATATAAAGTTTTCTTTTCCAGCGAGCAGGAAAGCGTCTACTTGCAGATTCTTTTAAATTTCGGGGGGTTGGTGGAGGGTTAAAAAAATCGTTAAGTAGATTGTGGATTTCGTCATTCTGGTCCAAGTTAATGCTATAATTTTTCTGTAACTTTATATTACACTTATTTGTGCGCATTTCCTTAATCTGACGGCCACAGTCAAGTTCGACGCCCGATTTTCACATTGTAACCGTCAGATTAAGGAAACGCGTACAAATAATTGTCGGATTTAGTAATAGCACAATTATAGCATTAATTTGGATTAAAATTACCAAATCCACAATCTTTTTAAAGATTTCTTGAACCCCCCACCAACCAACGGCTCAACATAGACGGCTAAAAGTGGTAAAGGTAGACTCCACGGAGCAAGATATCACTCATATCTTAATCTAACGCGCTCGAGTAACTACAAAAATCCCCTCTTGAGCTCCCCAACCATAGAGAGAATCAGGCCGATACTCATTCAGGTACGAGTATATGTGAACTGCTTTTAGTACACATTTCATTATTAAATTGTACGGATAAAAAGTACGAATAACGTTCCACAGCTAAATGCATTTGCACGCTAGCCAAGCAAACTTTTATAACAAGTAAGTTTTTAGGTCAATTATCTTTTAGGTTTATTTTTGAGTATGCTGTTATTAATGAACCCTAGAACACATTTTTAGTCGATTATATTTTAGTGAAATTTTAACCTTTAGACAGAACAGATATCGATAAACTCAATTACCGATGCTTTCCACTTTCTAAGTGTCCTCAGATAAATTTGAACCATATCCATAACAACATTACACGTATAATCTTGTTCATGTTCACAGGTGGAGCACGTAGAACCCATCGTTGTGGACGTGTGGATTGAGGTGGTTGGGCCGGTACTCCAGTTTGCTACTCACTGTACGGTGCAGGAATTTGAATCCACTATGTGGTAAGAATGGGTCTCTATTGTTTGACATAATTATTGAAAGTCATAATGTAATGATTGTCATATTATCATTAGTCATAATTTGGTTTTTGTCAGAAACGCGTAACTTTTCAGGATTGCCATAAAACAAACCTAACCTAACCTAACCTATCTATAGGATAACCAGTACCCGTACCATGAGTCACTGACAGTGTCAAAACTGACATAATAATATACTCTAAAGTCTACGTAATTTTACTTTCTATACATCTAGCTCACACTAATATGTCAGTACGAGCGAGATGCATAGAGAGTAAGTTACGTTCACGCTAGCGTTTATGACAGTTCCAAACTGATGGTAGCCGTACTGAGGAAAATCCTGAAAAGTTAACGGTTTCAGAATAATGGCTAATGATTGTAATATGATGTATTTCTGTTGCCGCTATAACAACAAATACTAAAAAATACGGAACCCTCAGTGCGCGAGTCCGACTCGCACTTGGCCGGTTTTTTTATAATTCTCATTGAGCCTTTGTAAAAAAAAAAAACTTTTATAAAAGATTTCAAACGAAAATGAAAGTAAAACGCGGCTACATTATTACGTGAAAATACTTTCTACAGACTCCTAAATCATGGAAATTGATTTGGCAATCAAATTTTATACGCAGTTCTTCTACTTCTGTCAGCGCCTTTGTAGCATTTGATGAAGGTTAAACGTTTTTAGAATAATTTCATTTTCAAACAAACATCAAAATATAAAAACAGAAATAATACTATAATAATTACTATACTGATATGTGTCTGTTATATTTATCTATATTATGTTTTGTGTTATATATGTTATGTATGTTTGTGTACGTCTATTTGTATAATCTTATTTGTTTGTATAATGTTTTTTACTGTTAATTGTGTGAAAGTAGGCTTCATAAGGTTATTGTAGCACCTACTATTTTTTGATTAAATGCTTTGTTTCCGCTACCCCAAGGTTGTCTGGAAGAGATCGCTCTTTAGCGATAAGACCGCCTGTTGTCTGCCTGTACCTTTTACTGAGGTGTGCCAATAAAGAGTATTCTATCTATCTATCTAATACTAAATTAAATTAACTAAAAATATCTACCTATATACACATATTTACAATCAATGGGAGCTTGCTCGGCGCCGGATAGTAAGGTGCCCAGAAAGCTGGTAGCATTGCCGCGCTGAATGGCGATGCCAATTCGCTGGGCAAGAAAGTAACCAGCCCTCTGATCACCCGTAGCATCAGTGAGACGCTTCGCTAGCTCCCTAAATATGAATTGCTAATCAGTCATTGAAAGGTTTGTTAAAATACCGTTGAGTATCTTTCGTTATCAAAGGAACATAAGTTAACAAAGGTTTCATTTACAGTTATAGTTCTACTGTACCGCCTCAACGTTCATGTATAAAATGAACATGAATTTTATTTTTCAATTTACGTCGACAGAAAACTTTCATCCTTTGATGTTATGCAACTTTACAATCGCTTTGCTGATTGCTTTTTTTAAATAAATTCTGAAAAATGTAAAACTAAATCTACCATTCTCGACACTCGTGTTTTAAATTTACCTTAGACATTTTCCACGCCCGCCATTTACCGATCTAATTAACAAAACATTGTACTTACTTCAATTGTAACTCCATTCTTATTATAAGACCTTGGTTTCGTGTAACGTGACTGAGTCCTCCTCCTTTCGTAATAAGTATTCTTAAGTGATGCACTCGGTACTCTTTGTTAATAACAGCCCTGACCTGACCACTACACTAATATGATACAAAAAGGCCGGATTAGGAACACCTGCTGATTATCAAGAGACTCTGGCTAATACCCTTCACATATATCTTAAATCTATCGTATCTTAAATACACAGTTAGTCGCTTAAAAGTCAATCTTTCACCTCTGAACTAAGGTTTAAATTTAAGAGACTAAAATAGGATGTTTGGGGTTTATTTCTTTCTCGACTAACGAGATCTTTGTGCGTGCGTCATGTTACCTTTTCTGGTCACCTAAAAGGGATTTAACTCATTATAGCCACGTAATAATAGACGGCAGGTCTGGTAAATGAAAAGCCTCTGGACGTAAATGCTTGAAGGCCCATGGAATAGTTGAAACGTCCGGCCTGTAATTACTGGAAACCGGAGTATTATACAATTAGGCGAAATTTGTCGTCTATTTATTTTTGTTTTGTATAAAATCTTACAATGTTTAAGAAATATCCCGGCTATTATATAGCCACTGGCAGGAGTGAATTACTCCAGTTACATTAAGTTCCCATCATTACAATTTACATCACGTGTTCCACCTTACTATAAACAAAGAGATTTATCCGTAATAGATGGATACAGTCTAAGTAAAACACGTGACTCGAAAATCAAGAAAATTTGATTCTCGATCAGATGGCGTCACTACCTTTGGCCTACTCTCAGATAGATGGCGTTGACGGTTTCGTTTGTTATTTAACAATTTTAACGCAAATCAGTAAAAGAACATGGGTCAATATAATATAAAAATTATTAATGCAAATTAAAAAAATATTTATTCATTTTTTTAATGCATTTATTTATTTAGGGATTTTTAATCTTAAGATTACGCCAGTCCCATCGTACCTCGTTCATATGTAAGTACATTTTTTGATATTTTTAGTTTTAATCGTGTGTCGATAGATGGCAGTGAATTTACCGTGGCTACAAAATTTACTATGACAGTACCGCTCTATCCTATTAGTGACAAATAATTCCTTGTATTTTATTCCAAATATGGACGAATCCGCCACTCGGTTTTGCTTGCGTGGCATGTTGCTGGACACACAATAATAAAAAACCTGCCAAGTGCCAAGCGCACCGAGGGTTCCGTACTTTTTAGTATTTGTTGTTATAGCGGCAACAGAAATACATCATCTGTGAAAATTTCAACTGTCTAGCTATCACGGTTCATGAGATACAGCCTGGTGACAGACAGACGTACAGACCGGACAGCGGAATCTTAGTATAATAGGGTCCCGTTTTTACCCTATGGGTACGGAACCCTAAAAAGACACAGTGAAGAATAAATTTCTCTATCTCCAGTATCTCCTTCGTCTGGTGTACAGCCTCTATGGCCTCGTGTATTTCAGTACTATCTTCTTAAAGTTTGAATCGTCATATTTTCTCGTCTATTAAATTTACCCGCATGTATGAGCTCTAAAGAAACTTAAAGCTGTGGGCGCTAGAGACTTGTTAAACTTTGCAGTTGGCGAAGAAATTGTCGGTAGTACAGTGTAGGGAAATCATTTCACAAGTAATTTTTGCACTGTGATTTACTTTATATAGTAGCTTTACCCTGTGCCCGTTTTACTTTTTGCGAGTTTATGGCTTCGTGCGCCTTAATGTTCTATTAATAAACAATAAATGTTTTGTTTTATTGTTTTGTTTTGTTTTATTGCTTTTATGTTGTAAAAAAAAAGTTTTATTTAAAAAAAAAGTTGTCGTATTTTTTAGGAAAGGGCGCGTTCATTGCGAAATTATATTCTTTCAAATAAAAAAAGAGTTGAGTAGCATTTTCTAGTCCATACTCCGTATAAAATTGCATTATATCTATCCATATGTCTGTATATTCGTGGCTCCAAGACTTTGACACGAGTATAGATACAATTTGGTATGAATTACATGTCAAATATTCTAAAAAAGTGGTAAAATGAATCATAAAACATTTACACCGAATGTAAACGCTTATGAGTCATATTAACACTATAAATTTTACGCTTTTACACACGTACCTACGTCGCGTAAAGACTAAAAATAAACAAGTAAAGTTGGTGATGTGTCGCTTTGTAAAGAGTTTTCATAAAAACATATAATCTGCCTTCAGAATTCGGTGGACAAAATCAGTAGGTACGTTGTGTTCCCATTACGCGGAAGCACACGTATCCTTTAGGTCTGTATTAATGAAATTTTAAATTGCTACTTCCAATAGGTAAAGGAACAGAAAGCGTCCTACGCAAACAATAGCTCTCCTAACACAAAGATAATTTAATTAACGAAGTCCAAAATCCTTTTAAACCTACAAAATTTCATAAATATTTCTAAGTTGACGATTAGGGTCGTTCAAAAAACCTTTTTTTTTTCGACGGGGCACCTCCTTATTTTGTTACACTTATTATTCTGATAAAAGACACCCAGTTTCGTAACTTTATCTCAACTACTACTACTCAACCACTTTTATTTTATTTTATGTGGTATGAAATTAAAAAAAAAAACTAACTAACTCCGCTGGCTCAGCGACCCGAAGTGAGTCTTGGCCTCCGATACGAGTTGGCGCCAACACGCCCTGTTTTGTGCGATCTCCTCCCAGTTTTCTGCTTGCAGGGCGCGTAGATCTTTCTCAACTTGGTCTCTCCAGCGGTACTTAGGACGACCTGCTGGGCGTCGACCTATGTGGCGTCCAACGTAGGCCCTTTTTGCTGCCCTATCGCCTGTCATTCTCTCGAGATGCCCAAGCCAACGGAGTCTTGCTGACTTGGTTTCGCCGATGATGTTTGGTTCAGAGACCAGGTTTTCTATCTCCTGATTTTTCCGGATTCTCCAGCTACCATCTTCTCTTTGTGTTGGCCCCAAGATCTTTCGGAATATTTTTCTTTCAGCGACAAGGAGCTGATTTTCTTCCTTCAGAGTAAGTGTCCAACATTCGCAACCATACATCAAGATCGGTCTAATAACGGTTTTGTAGACACGAATCTTGGTTTTCCGGCGCATAATCTTGGACACCAATATTTTGTGAAGGGCCGCCGCGCATCTGAGGGCACTTTGGATGCGAAGTTCAATGTCCTCTTTTCTGCAGTGTGTGTCATTAATAATGCAGCCCAGGTATTTGAAATTTTTCACTCCTTTGTACGAGACACCATCGACAACTAAGTTCTCTCTTTGCTCCAAAGTGTTCCTGCGCCTCCGCATGTGTAAATATTCCGTCTTCTCTTGGCTAATTTTGAGACCGACCGTCGAACCTTCCTCCGTCAATACCCTTGCTTTCTCCGTGACGGTTACGCTGTCCTCTCCCAGAAGAGCAAGATCATCTGCGTACCCAATGATCTTATGCAGGCCGTTTAACTCCACTCCGCCGTCCAGTATTTCTACCTTCCTGATGACGTATTCAAGTACTAGGTTAAACAGTATGGGTGACAGCGCATCTCCTTGTTTAAGACCAGTAATGACTTCAAACTCGTCCGTCAACTCTCCTCCCACTTTGACTCGCATTTGACTTGTACCCGTGGCGACCACAATCATTCTTACGAGTTTGTCTGGGATTTTAAAATTCCGGAGTATGGAGAAGAGCGCCTGCCTGTCTATACTGTCGTAAGCTTTGGCAAAGTCCACGAAGAGAGAGTGTATTTCCATCGCATATTCCCATTTCTTTTCCATGAGCTGTTTGAGGAGGAAGATTTGGTCAACTGTGCTCCGATTACGCCGAAATCCACACTGATAGTCTCCAAGGATTTGCTCTGCGTATTTCTCTAATCGGGCCAGCAGCACACACGAAAGTACTTTATACGCCGTTGGGAGTAGTGCTATTCCTCTGTAGTTAGAGCACTTCTTCTTACACCCCTTCTTGTGTACTGGACAGATGACTCCTACGTTCCATTCGGTTGGTTGTCGTTCATGTTGCCATATAAGAAGCAGGAGTTCGTAAAGACGGGATTGTATTGACCCACCTCCATACTTCCAGAGTTCACCAGCCAGTCCATCGATGCCAGGTGCTTTATTATTTTTAAGACGCATGATAGCTTTTCTAACTTCCTCAAAGCCCAGGGGTTCTTCGTTTTCGCTATCGGTGGACGGTTCACAGTCCTGTATATGATTAGCGGTTAACGGGCAATTTAGAAGATTCTGGAAATATCTCCTCCACATATTTTGAATTTCCGTAGGGTCCGATATCAGGTTTCCATCGTCGTCTTCGAGTAATTGGATGGTGGGTTGGTATCCTTTACGAATGGTTCTGATTTCTTGGTAGAATTCACGTGCGCCACTTATACGGTTCAGGGTTTCCATACCTCTCACAGTATTCTCTAAATGATGGTCATCTTGCTCTGCCAACATTTTATACTTACGCCTTTCTTCTATGACCAGATCGCATGCCTTTGTCCACCATTTTCGTCGTTTTCGAGGTTTACGCCTTCCTAGGATTTTCAGACTAGCCTCTCTTACGATATCTCTTGTCTGGTCCCATGCGGCATCAATATCCTCCAAGTTATCAAGGGATTCGAACCTGTTTCTAAGTTCCAGTCTGAACTGTTGTAGTATATTCTCGTCTTTTAGTGATGTTGTGTTAATCTGGGGCCGATCGGTTGTGTGTCTGGGTTTTCTGAGGTTTTTGATTCTGAATTTCATTTTGATACCTAGAAGGTAATGGTCGCTATCGCAATCCGCGCCTCTGAAGGTCCTGACGTCTTCTATCGTACTCTTATGTCTACTATCTATAAGAACGTGGTCAATCTAGTTGATTGTTCGTCCATCTGGTGACTTTCATGTTCCTTTGTGTATGCTTTTATGTGGGTACATAGTACTTGCAACCGCCATAGATTTGGATGCGGCAAAGCTAATCATTCTAAGACTATTGTCGTTCGTTGCTAAGTGTTTGCTATGCCTTCCGATAGTCGGTAAAAATATATCTTCATGGCCGGCTTTTGCGTTAAAATCGCCTAGGCATATCTTTACATCATACCCGGCGATTCGGTCATATAGGGTTTCGAGGTTATTGTAGAAGCTGTCCTTGATGTCCTCATCGCTTGCCTCGGTTGGTGCATATATGTTAACGAGGGTTATATTTGAAAATCGTCCTCGTAGGCGTAGGATACATAATCTATCGGACACAGCTTCGAAGCGTAGAATATTCGCAATTAAGTTTTTACTAACAATAAAACCTGTTCCATTTATGTGCTGCTCGTTGTCCATCCCGCTGTAAAATAACATAGTTCCATCATCAAGCCGGCATTCTCCTTTTCCAGGCCACCTGACTTCCTGAAGGGCCGCTATATCTATTTGATAGCGTTGCAGTTCTTTTGACACTTGGTGTAAGGCTCCCGGTCTATACAAGCTTCTTACGTTCCATGATGCTATTCGGAGTTCCGTTTGGTCACGCATTTTGTAGTTGGTGCACTTTTTCTACTTCGTATCGTATTCGTAACATTGGTTTTTTAACGTAGGAGGGTCGTCAACCCGCCGCACAACCCCCGAATTGCTGGAGGACCGCACCCTAATGTGATCTCGTCACGGTGGTGTTAAAATGCATTGAAATACATTTTAAATAAATAAATTATAAAAAATGTATCAAACTACGTGTGACGTTGACATTAGGGATATTGACATGAAATACAAATAAAAAACCGGCCAAGTGCGAGTCGGACTCGCGCACTGAGGGTTCGGTACTTTTTAGTATTTGTTGTTATAGCGGCAACAGAAATACATCATCTGTGAAAATTTCAACTGTCTAGCTATCACGGTTCATGAGATACAGCCTGGTGACAGACGGACAGACGGACAGCGGAGTCTTAGTAATAGAGGGTCCCGTTTATACCCTTGGGTACGGAACCCTAAAAAAATTAGTATTTATTTTTTAAATTTTTATTTAAGTATCTGTTTTCACTCTAAAACTTCAATGCAAAAAATAATTATTTTATTTTATTGGATTTCATACAACGTTGAAAAATTTCAGCGGTTGAGCAATGAGCACTCCCTTGTAGTTGAAACAAGGTTACAAAACTTGGCGTGTTTTATCAACATAAGTGTAATAAAATAAGGGCCAATAAATTTAATTGGAATTTCGCTCGGCATGCCGATAAACCGATTGAAATTTCAGCGTTAGCATACGTGTGGAAAAACAAATAATAGAAATATTGTCCCATTTCAATATGATTCTCCATCGCATTTGAATTTATATGTAAAGATGCGCTCTGGAGAGAGCGCAAGCATTAATTTAATACGTTTTCGATATTATAATTCAAACATCATAGACGGGAACAACGCCCCAAGGAGCGATGCGGTTTATAACGTATTGTTCGAAACTTTTGCCAGTTTATTATAATGAATAGCGCTTTTACTTTCCTGTTCAAAGTTGAAACTACTATTTAATATGATTATTCCTAGATCTTATTTCAGCAAGAATTACGTTGTTAAATACAATTTGTAACTATTTAATCTACGTTATTTTTTTAAATATTGTGCAAATCCTTGCAAAATATTAGTCAGTAGATTAGAATCTACACATTTATATAATAAATTTTGACTAAAAACTGTTTTGCTTTTTATCTATGTATGGAACCAAATTTTGACCATTTATATCTAAAACCATTTTTTTTTCGCTCAATATACATGGAGGTCAAATCGGTAGTTAAAGGTTCTCTGTTATTTATAGAGTTAGGACCAATGAAAATTGATTGTAATAATACTGTTCGGTTTAAACACACATTAATTATTTTGTTCTCTAGGTTATCAACATCGGATCCGCAGCGCACGCTGCGAGTGAAGAACACATCGCGTTCTCAGCTTACCGTACATGCTTATACACTTCTAGAACATGGTAAGAAGTAGACCCTAATTACACTTCTCCAACATGGTGAGAACTGGACCCCATATTAAAAATCACAACTAGGTACAAATAAGCCTTAACGTTCTACTGATAAACACACGCTTTCTCTCTCGCTCTACCAAATGTTTTGAGTTATACCTAGCTTCTTTTCACAGTCAATAAATAATTTGGTGTCAAGTACTTCAATGTGAAGATGAATACTAGGTTTTCAACATCATATTTTCAGTGATACTTCATATTTCATTTCTAAAACAGCTTGAATACGGAAACTTTGCAACGATATATCAATGTCAGATCCAGAGCGCACGACGCGAGGTAAGAATATATCGCGTACTCGTCATTCCTTGCAGACTATTATTGTATTCACAACGTCAAATTTCTAGCATTACTTTATTCAGCCATTGAAAATAATAAATGGAACAGTAATTAACTATGAAAAGATGCACTCGAAAATCCAGCGACGTCAATGCAGCGGTGTAAAATGTAGACAATTTAATTTTAATTTGGAAAATTACACACTGTACACAGACTTATTTTTAATTTAAAAACATGCCGTCTTTCAATATCATTTTTGTTTGGCATTACTGATGCTGACTTGATAATGTTGATGGGTGATGTGATCAGAGTGACAGAGTGATGTCCTTATGACGTTTGAACAACACTCTGTGCAAACTTCAGCAGTGTGGACTAGCGCCAGCGTAAACGTAGTTTTAGTGTTAAATTGTCTAGACAAGAACTGCCAAAGTACATTTTCTGATATGAAGCAGGGTATTACAAAAGGAAGAGTTGTCTCTGGAGTCTCTCAACTTCAGACACTAGATAGTTGAAACTTGTTTATTAATGAAATGACGCATGAGGGACTTATCTAGAACCGAAACATGAAGCAGCTTCAAGCAGGTTGAATTTATTTGATGTAATGTTTTAAATCGTAATAAAACCGTAATAAATTATGAGAAGGCAAAAATTGTTGTTAGTTTTTTATTATAATTCCATTCTTATTGCCTTTAAAAACGGCCATGTTACATCTACGGGCAAGACCTAGTAACAGTAGTAGTAGTTGGTAATGAATGGTTATTATGACTCTGAAGACGTAAGCTTATTAATGAATAAATGTTTCTTTATGCAAGTAGTGACCGTAAAAAGTTGGCGAGTTTTTTATACATTTCATATGAAGCTTTGACAGTTAAAAGGCAAACATATACTAGTACTTGTTGTTGTTGGCGACTTCGTCTTTGTAGATATCGTTAAGTTTTTTCAGCACCATTTAGCTACGTACGAGGATAAGCTCTGCAATATTTGAAAAATATGTTTCTAATTCCGAGGTCCTACGTTCAACCGATTCTTATCTGCCAGTGTTAAAGTAAAATAAATAATATTATAGGACAGTTTTACACAGATTGACCTAGTTCCAAAGTAAGGTTAATAAGACTTGTTTTGTGGGTACAAGACGACAACATATAAATTAACGTTATATATATATATATATATATACATGCATACAAATACATACACAGAAAACATGCATAACTCAAGAACAAACATTTGTGATACACACACAAATACGGCTAGTGTAAATGATAGAATTACTTAGCAACAGTTTGTAGTTAGGTTAGTGAGAAATAAATAACTTGTTTTTAATTTGGACATACCCACGTGTTTATAAGTATACAACTTTATAAGCGTGTTCGTATGCCTATTTTTATATGTAATTCTCGTAAAACATGTTCTAGTTTTTATTAATTTTATCGTGGTCAACGGGTCACCCGTTGACCACCAACGCTGTAAAGAGTTCGAAACGTCGGGATGTATTATAAATTCAATATACGCGATATAATCCGTTTTCATAGTTTTATTTCATGAGTAACTATCGCGGTAACCGAAGACAATATTAATTTTATAATTTGTTATAAAATTTTATATTTTATCTTGTATTTTCTCTATTTTAACTGAACTGTTAAATTTCTTTTGAAGAAATAAATTACTTTAACTACAAATAAATGCCCTTAGCAAGATTTGAACCCAGGACTCCTTCGAAGGCAGGGTTACTACCGACTAGGCTTGAAGGCCGTCAGGCACATAGTAAATACACTATTTTTTTATGGTTTCGTCCGCTCGAATAAACGTTCCGCCTTTTATAACTAAGATTTTTTTGAATACTTGCCAAGGCATTCAATAATAATAGTGTCAAATTTGCAAGAAAAAAGTTATTTTAACTTATGGTAGCATGTTAAAGTCACATTTAGTTAAAGTCAGACCCTATTTGTTAAAGTAAGAACTGAATTTATTGAAATTAAATTCGATTTTGCTTGTTAGATAAAAAAGCCGATTAAGTAAGGTTATAAAAGAATCTAAAAGGGTCAAATTGGCTTTTCGTGCCTACCTTTAGATTTATTTACGAATACATGAATTTGATACCTACACATAAATTTATTATTATTGTATACTCACGTAGTCGGCAAAGGTATTTTTTTGATATTGGTTACTGAGAATTTTATGAATTCATATTCAATAAATCCGAAGACCCTATCCAATATTTCAGATATAGCCCATCCAATATTTAATGCGAGTATTGTAGCTATTAAAATTAAATAATCAAACATAATAATGTTTTTAATACATAATTATAATTACCAAAGTTAAATATAACGTTTGTGTTTAGCATTTTCACGACGCACTTGACTGTTTTCATTATCTTAACATTACAAGGCGTTTCATTCAATTAGGCTTTTTCCATTCTGGACATTTTATAATAACTTTAAATATGGTGATTTTTTACGTAGTAGGTACCTAAGTTAAGCAAATAACTTCGTTACTAAGAATTGAAAAAAGCTTAATTGAAACTAAAGTCTTAACGATTTCGGATGAATTAAAACTAAATATATAGACCTAAAAATACTTTTTAGATCTTTGAAAAACTTATTGAAAAAACCCGAATTAAGTTGCTAAAGCGAAAAATCAGAAATTATTCAATTACAATCTACTAATTTTATTAATAACAAATTATAAACTGTAAACACAAATCAAAAATATTTAATAAAATAATTTGATTTGTTCCCAAAGTTGTTTATTAATAACACCCAAGTTAAAAACTTTTTGTTTGGTACTGACCCTTATTTTATTTTATTGAACATGATTGAAAATATTAATTTACGTAGAAATTTACTTCAATAACTATTTGTCATGTATTTTTTTTTTCAGAACACTTTCAAGACACTTTGTCCTTCCGACTGTACATGCGGTTCACGGATAATTTGAAGCCCATCTGTCCTTGTTCCAAAAATGCTTCTAGTAAGTATTATCTGAAAAATATATTTGATAGGCATATAAAAGAAAAAAGAAATCGAACCAGCGTCTTCTGCATATCAAATTATTTTTATAATTAATTTAGCTAAGGAATTGCCCGCCCAGCGTGATATTAATATTTAGGGGCGAGCAGTGACGCCATTTTATGAACACAAAGCGGTAATTCCTATGCCGGCCGAGGTGTGTATTTTTCTCAAAAAAGCCAATAATTCACCGCCTAACATGCGCTCACATTGCCGATGCCGGTCTAGATTGCCAATGTTGTAAGTAAATCCGTTGCTGACGAGCAACATGATATTCGGCAGCTTTTCAAGCATATAAAAGAAAAAAAGATTTAATAGTCTTGAAATATTGTAATTAATTTGTTATTAAATTAGAATACTTTGTCTACCAGGCGATTCTTTAGCTACTAACGAGGAATCTTCCACGTTTTCGGACAAAATGGATACTGGTATTGAGGTATACTTAGCAGAAGACTACGGACTACAGGTCAAGGAATATTATAAGGTATGATCAGATATTCCTTTGAATGCATTGGTAAGTTGAAAATGGAATCAAATTTGAAAACAATATAATATAAGGCAAGCTAAAAAAATTCGGCATATCATAGAATTTTACAAAATGATTTCTTCTTTCGCATCTATCTACTGTAACTTATGGATCAAATAAGAGCTCCACAGTTGGAATCTATGTTATTTCTTCAACGTGTAGCAAAAGCGGGCAAAATGCAACTTAGTGAAACATAAAAACGAATTCCATGGGAAAATTAAAAAAAAACGAAGGCAGGTAGAATATGGACTGACGACGTTTCGTTTATACAAAGGTAATAATATAATAATGTAGTGGTTTGAAAATCGGCTCTTAGCATTTTTAAGTTTTATTTAATAATTTCGGAATTTTGTGTTACTAGTTTTGTCTGTTTAATGCAGGTGGAGCCACAGGTTTGTTCAGTGGCGCCTGGAGAATGGAAGGAGTGGCGTGTGAGTTTGAGCCCCTTGATAGGGGGTGAGACTGCGCCACCTGGAATGGTGTTGCTAAGAACTATTCCAGTTGACGACCGAGGGTAAGGTTCCACTTTGCATGGCAAACATCATCTCACTCACCATTAACCCACATGAGCCGAAAGAGGCACAGGACAGGTAGAAGGGGTACATAGGTAAGGCCTGCCTCCTTTTCCTGACCCTCATCCCTACAACGATCGACTGTGCGACGTGTGATCCATTTATCGACGTACGTTGTTGGAGGCTTTCCAAGCCGTATCTTCCGTAACATGGCCATCAAAAATAAGTAACGTATTGTGTCAACTGCCATTTAACTATTTTAGTGTCAAAACAGCCAAATTGCCAATTGTAAATGCCAGCTTCGTGTAGTTAATTCTTTCGCTTTATTATTTTCGAAAAGTATGCATTCGTGGTTAGAATATTGATTTAAAAAAAATTAACGACGTATACGGACTTTATTATTTTATCGTAAAGCGTAGCGGGAATAATTTAGGTGCTTAAATAAATTGGCAAATATCATTGTTTTTTTTTCTAAATACTAGTTTTTTTAATTTCATTCATTCGCTGCATTATCTTCGAAGGGTATATGTAGAAGGGTTAGAATTTTGATGGAGGTACGTTTTAAATGAAAGAAGGCAGAGACTACATTTTATTAGGATTTACGATAAGAAAAATATTCTATAACGTTTCTCTTTGCGCTATACGAAACTTCAAACCTAATAAGATAAACCACTCTGGATTTCTCGTTTCATTTCGCTTTCACAGTTGCACTTTGCCTTCGCTTCAAGCGATTCAAATATTTTAAAATCTCCCGACTTTTCCTTCTTTGCTTTTCAGTTTTAGTTTTATCGCAGTTCCAATTTTGCGATAAGATGTTTGATTCTGTTTGTGACTGGCTGAATTTTATATTATTAGACCTCCCTAAAGAGATTATTCTGTGGTAAATGGGAAAACTAGTAAACTAATTTAATATACAAATAATAAATCGCAAGACGATGAATACGTAGCATTTACACTAAGAAAAATTTACAATTTAATTAATACAAGGACAAAATTGAAATAATTACATTATAATTATTTTTATTAATTTAAATAAATAGTAAATGAAACACATGAACATGACATAAACCATAACCCTCGTTCTAAAGAACCCTTGCCGCCAACTCACAGAACATTTTGGATTTTACCGGGTTTAACTAAAAAATATACACAACAGAGACACAGTAGGGATAAAATTTTGTAAAAAGGCAAACTCATTCACAGAAATCAACAATCACAAAAAAGGGATCAATTTACTATTATCATACATACATACAAGTCACACTATGTATTAATTTATAAACTGAAATAGTTATAATATACTAAAGAAAAAGTGACCAATCCATCACTCTCCTCCGGCCGCGGCCACTGGAGACTTTCATCAAGCTTAAATAATACTGCCATAAGAGTATACAATTTATTGACTAACGAAATTAAAAGTATAGCAGATTTTAAAACTTTTGACAAAGCAGTTAAAGAATATTTCTTGAGCCGTCCTTTTTATTCCATAAATGAATACTATGATAAGTTTTTTGACCAATGTACCTGACATCTCTTTTACTACTAATCTAAAGCATTTTGTTCTTCTATAATAATTTGATATTTGATTTGACATTATTATTGTTTTTTTTATTTTACATAGTTTTTATTATTTGTGATCCTTGTATTAATGTTTTATTCTTTAAACTTACCTGTCTAATTTTAAGATGTGTGTGTGTATTGAAATAAAACTATGAAAACGGATTATATCGCGTATATTGAATTTATAATACATCCCGACGTTTCGAACTCTTTACAGCGTTCGTGGTCAACGGGTGACTGAGGAAAAATTACAAAATGCAAAAATACCCACATACTAAAATAATGAACAATCATAGACTACAAACTTTAAGGCTGGTTGTACATGCAAAATCGGTTCATAAGGCTAGTTATACACTATAATTATTTTTCAAGTAAAGATATATATATATATACGCGATAAAAATAAACTATGCCGGCTCCAACCCTACACCACGGACCCGAGAAGATTTAATTCCCTCCTAAATTGTAGGAGGGTATCCCAATATGGGACCGGCAACAAACTCGGCGGGACACATCTTTTCAAAACATCAGAATGTCCAGCATCATCCAACACTACGGTCTCACAGTCTATGTCTCGCTTGCTCCTTTATCAGGTGGACTACAGGATCCCAAGCTGGTGGTAGAGAAAAGCCATCTTCCCTATTAAAGTTTGGATATTTCTTAATCTCAATGGCCTCGCGCAGCATTCTGGGTATGTAACGCTTCTCCTTGGCAAGAACCAGAGGCTTATCAAACTTGATTGAGTGATTGGCTTTATCCATGATCTTGGCTTTATCTTGAAGCGTGCTTCTATAAAAACATATTTCAAGCCAATGAAGAAGATGTCACAATTCCTGAGGCCTGTAAAATGCAATACCCCTCTACAGACTGCAGGAGTGTACAGGCTGGACTGTGAGTGTGGCCTATCATATGTCGGGCAGACGAAACGGAGCATTTCCACTCGGGTGAAGGAACACATAGCTGATGTCAAGCACCGTCGACCTAGGTCTGCTGTCTGTGAGCATGTCATGGATAAAGCCAATCACTCAATCAAGTTTGATAAGCCTCTGGTTCTTGCCAAGGAGAAGCGTTACATACCCAGAATGCTGCGCGAGGCCATTGAGATTAAGAAATATCCAAACTTTAATAGGGAAGATGGCTTTTCTCTACCACCAGCTTGGGATCCTGTAGTCCACCTGATAAAGGAGCAAGCGAGACATAGACTGTGAGACCGTAGTGTTGGATGATGCTGGACATTCTGATGTTTTGAAAAGATGTGTCCCGCCGAGTTTGTTGCCGGTCCCATATTGGGATACCCTCCTACAATTTAGGAGGGAATTAAATCTTCTCGGGTCCGTGGTGTAGGGTTGGAGCCGGCATAGTTTATTTTTATCGCGTATATATATATATATCTTTACTTGAAAAATAATTATAGTGTATAACTAGCCTTATGAACCGATTTTGCATGTACAACCAGCCTTAAAGTTTGTAGTCTATGATTGTTCATTATTTTAGTATGTGGGTATTTTTGCATTTTGTAATTTTTCCTCAGTCACCCGTTGACCACGAACGCTGTAAAGAGTTCGAAACGTCGGGATGTATTATAAATTCAATATACGCGATATAATCCGTTTTCATAGTTTTATTTCATGAGTAACTATCGCGGTAACCGAAGACAATATTGTGTGTGTATTATTATTTCTAATATGTATTGTTGTGATCTATTTTTTTTTTTTTTTTTTATTGTATTTGCATGCATTTTTATGTGTTTGACGCAAATAAATAAATGAAATGAAATGAAATGAAAAATTAGTAATTGACACTTTTTCAGTTTATAAAAATGAGGAATACCTAGGTAATAATAATTTTGCTCTCTTACCCTTGTCACAGGAACTACTGGTTCCGCTGGGAGCCAGCACCAGCGCGGGTGGGCGTCCGACAAGCGCCGCGTGCGGCTGTCCTACGTCTGTCGTGCAGCGAGGTGCGCGCGCATATGTGCGCGCTAGAACTACATTACAATGAAATTGCTAGGCAAGTCTTTAGTATTAGATAACTATTGGTTCCTGCAGGAACTAGCAGATTAAGCGTGCGACATGCGCTGCGTGTGTCAGTTCTTCGTTTGTAGTGCATGGGGGTGTGTTAAAACTAAAACATTATATTACTACATTTATTATAATTAATATTATTTAATAGGCGAGTTTTATAAACAGAAACTACTGGATTCGGTGAGAGCGCCTCTTCTGCTAGAACTATATTACATTGTGCTGCTTATTACGCAACGACTAGTTATTTTATGAACCGATCAAATCCCGGGAATCTATTTAAATGCTACCAATGGACTTATAATCTGATATGCACGGGAAAGACATTGAGATTGAATCCTAGGAATGGGGTGAATAGAGCACTCCGCTTTTATTAACAGCTAGGCAATGTCGTCAAAAGCCACGTTTGACTTTGAGTCACGGCACGTACTCAGCTATAGACGCCAACGCTCTTACCAGCATAGTACGAGGCGTCCCTAAGTGCATCTGTAAAGGCTGATAAGATTGATTTGCCTGTATTATAAGTAGGTAGATTCATTTTATAATAAGGAGATTTTTATGAAAGATTCACATTAACACTAAATATCATGATTTATTTTAGCATGCTGCCTAATATAGTTTTTTTTTTATACTTAAGCTTCATAATTAAGATTCAGATTTCAGATTATTTATTTGTTTTTTACGTATAAAAGTACATGAAAGTGCAGTGTTAAAATCTATACTCTAAAATACAAGTGTTGTTTATTGTGAATATTGTAAGGTTATGTTAGTTAGTTCATCCTGTTTAAATACTTCCTTATTATAAGATGTATAAGAGTTCAATGACTTCCTTCAAAATGTCCCCTTATCAATCGTAGCTTGACAATAACTATAACACACTACTTTTCGTGCTTTCAACCACTCCCTATAAAGTCAGTTGCAATAACTCATATTGGCCTAAATACTGGAAAAAACTAGGCTCTGAAACAAAATAAAAAATCACATGAAGTTTTTTTTAGGGTTCGCAAGCGGTTCCGAATGCGAAACATCGGCACCGCTCCATTACTAGTGCATTGTGGAACCAAAGCCCCGTGGCAAATCGTCGTAAACAAGCAGCGCAACGATTGTGAATGTGGCTGCGAACATGAATTGGGTGAACGGCATGACGAGGTTGAGCTGATGGTGGAACCCTGGAGCTCGACTTCGGTAAGACTGATGTTTGAGATATATTTTACGTTTTAGTCTGATTAACCAATTTTGTCAGTAGAAAAAGGCGCGAAATTCAAATTTTGTATGGGAGGTCGCCGATATCATTACAAAACAGCAAAATATAAAAATTTTAACTTGATCTGTCAAGTACATTGTATATAATGCAATGTTATTTATTTATATATATTATATATAGTAAATATGTATATTATATTTGTATATATGTGATTATATGTCATTTTTATTTTATTTTTGCTGTTGTATTTGTAGCACCGCCCACAATCTCTCTGCTTAGCCTTAAGGTTGACTGGTAGAGTATGCCTTATGGCATTAAGTCCACCTTTTGTACTGTAAGGTTTTTTCTTTTGTGCAATAAAGATTAAATAAATAAATGTTAATACATTGCTTTTGATAACAATGTTATTTCTGCTAACATTTTCATTTAAGATGTGCGTAGAGGTCGCGGTGGATACCGCAGAAATGTGGCCGATTGTTGAAGAGGCAAATGGCGTCGACAAAAAGTGCATACTCTCGAGCTACCCTCCTAAACGTGAGGTCACCGGTCAAGTGGTGTTCTCCTGCGAGGAAGGGATTTTGGAGGTCAGTGGATCATAACACCAGCCAATAATAAATACTACCAGGCCTTAAACTACAATAAAAACAGTATCTTGATGCATGGAATAGACAAAAGTGAGATTATGATGCCGTCTTTGCGCTTTCTAAGTAGGAAGGTGCGGCAAAGCGCACAACAGGCGAGAAAGATGGGGTTCTGTTTCCACTTGTCTAATTTCGTTTTTAAACAATTACGAATCAATTGACAAATATTAATAGTTATTTTATTTATGTCTCAAGACGTTGCCACTGATACTAGATGTGGACTTTCCCCGCCTGTCTCTCGAGCCGGAGGCAATTGATTTCGGATTCGTCACTCACGGAGACACACGGAAGACATACTTTTCAGTATGGCATTCAAGCCGTAAGTTAACATTATATCTCCATAATTTTTGTTTGTCATTATCTACATACTCGACCATTGTATTTCTTTATTTAGATAAAAATATTGGCTCATGCATAGCCAATAGTTTTTAGCTGCCACCATAACTATCTAAAAGCGACACCTGCGTCTGCCAACGATAACTTAAATCACATGAATGGAGATAAATATTTGACATCCGAATGAATATTGCACATGCACGTGCGAGTATAAAATAAAATTCCACTGTAAATTGCTTGGATTCGATTTAGCGTAACGGAGGTAACCGGAGTGCAGAATAGATATATTATATCCTCAATAACTACGGTTAAATATAACTGCTTCACTCTATCTCATTCCAAATGTTCCAATTGAGAAAATCGGTGAATAGGTCGTCAACTAAGGTATAGCCAAGTTTACTTAAAAGTGTACCTACTTTCTTGTTAGTCTCATAATCAAAGTTAATGACATTCCATACATCTGAGGATACCACAAAGAAACACAGATAACAAGTTTCAGAAATTACCTCACCTTCGACACAAAGCCAAAGTCACAACACAATTATAAGTTTGTAAACGTTAAATGAAGTTTCTAATTTTAGTCGAACCACGTGAAAATTTAGTAAATCTTAATATCCCCGAGGAATGTTCCATGAACCTCATTCAGAATTAAAGTTCGTTCAGGTTTTCAAGGCAACAGAGGTGACTAGGGTTCATTTTGTAAGATTATACAACTGAACATACAATATATTATGCAACTGTTGTTTTTTTTTACTTCTAGGCAAATATCTACAGATGTAGTGCATAATTGTTTTTCATCGTATTTTCTCGGAAACTTTCGTATTTTTTATGCTAGTTCAGTCAATATCAGTACTGTTTGTACCGAGAGTGACTGAAATACCAAGACACGTTCGTAAATTTCCGTGAAAATATGATGGAAAATAATTATGGACTACATCTTTACAAACAATTATTTACTTTGATTTTATTTATAATTTTAGGTGTTTGCTGTCTTAGAAAAAATATTTTGTGCAACGGTACATACTTAATTAGGTTTTAGAATTCTCGGGCCTGTCTTTACAAAACTCAATTACGTTTCGTTTTGTAACTTCGGCCCTTGAATTTAAAGAACCCTTATTATATACCTGTTGTACAAAATACTATTAAACAAGTCTTTAAGAATTGTTTATGATTCAGTGATTAGACAAAAGATGTTACCTACGATCGTATACTTTAGCAGATAGTAATGATACAAATAAATATAAAACTGGTGCATCCTAAAATAATATGTTAATATGTCGCAGACCGTTAATTAGGGATTTATGACGGCTGCGTCCATACCTTCTTTCTCCGCCTATGTTATATGCTTGAGTGTGTTTGGCTGCGACACAGTGACTTATTTTATTTGAATGACCCGAACAGCTGCTTTAATGGATTGATTGCTGGCTGATTCTGATGACAGCCCGAAAGGGACCGAGAGAGGTTCCTGAGAGGAACCGTCAGTCAAATTTGAATTGGAAAGTGTCGCAATCTCACTACATTCCTATAATTTATATTTTTATGAATTGTATCGTTTTAGCTATGGCATTCATCGAGTATCATTAATCTACGTGATCGTTCATCTATCTCCGATAAATATATGTTTAAAAACATAAATTTCTATACATCGCTAATTTATAAATTATATTATAATTTTTTTAACTTTTCAGTATTTGTGTGTTTCCTAAATTATTCGTATGTTACCCATATCCTTTTACATTCTAAATTCCCTGTATCCCCTGTCACCCGTACAATTATTTCGGAGCCAGGGTGGTAATTTACGAGTGCCTTAAATTTTTAATCGCTCCTGTGACACCTTTTTCTCGACAAACGGCATGATTTCTCATTGACTAGGGGAGAGTAGCAGAGCCTACCGATCCTTAGGATACCAGTAAAGTTTACATCAAGATCCTTTACCATAGAGAATACATATTATAGACTTATAGACTTATTGTACTTATTTTGGTGTTTGACGATCCTTTTGTGAATTCTTATTATTAAGTTTGACATATCTATAATAATTCAATGTTTTTAAGAATAATAATAACTGCATCAATAAATTGCTCTGATATTTAGATTAAGGTAATATTTAAAACTTGACAATTTAAAAGTGCTTGTTGCTAGGCCTATTTGAATAAAGATTATATTGACTTTGACTTTGACTTAGACTAGCCTCTCAGTACAAACATGGTTTTCAAAAAACAGTCCATTATTATTATTTTATTTATTTAATAAAATACAGAGTATTCATACAATAATCATAGCCCCGCAAAACTCAAAAATGAGTTTGACTGTGGGGTCATCAGTCTCTAGATACATATGTACTTAACTTAATTTTATAGTCGTGCAATTACTACAAAATATTGAGGTAGTGTATTTTTAACATAGATTTAAATTTAGACTTCTTATTTTCACATCTTATGGCTTCGGGCAAACTATTAAGCAAATATGGAATTCTTTTCCTAAGGGTTCTATCCCTGTAGTAGTTATTAATTCTAGGAACGCATAGTTTGCCTGAAGTCACAGCCTTTGTGATGTAAGTGTGATTAACTGGTGTTAATGCATCCTCTGAGTTAAGCTCCTGCCGGCCATGGTTATTGATCGCAAGTAGGTATTTATGTTTTAAACTGACAGGTAAGATATTGCAAATTTTGAATAGAAGTCTGTAGTTACCTTTACATTTGAGTTTAGTTTTATGGTTAACAAGTAATTTTAAAAATCTGATCTGCATATTTTCTAATTTATCGATATTGGTCTTAGTTGTGAGTCCATAGCTGTCAAGAGCATAGCTCAGTATTGAATCTACAAGTGACATGTATAAACATCTAAGTGTGCTAATAGGAACTTTAAATTTTAAGTGAAAGAATTTACCTAATAAAACTAAGTTTTTCATAAATAAAATTAACATGATATGACCAGGAGAGGTGCTCGTCTACTTTGATTCCAAGGTAAGTAATACATTCTACTTGTTGTATAGGTTCACAGTTACAGTTATATTTGTTTAGATGAAAGCAGTGAAAAGTATGGGCATACAATTTGGAAGGGATATTCTTGATTGGTAAATACGGTGAATGAATTAGTAAGAACTTGGTTTTATTGGAGTTGAGAACTATCCCATTGTCGTGAGACCACTTAACGATATAAGTATTACACTGAGTTTTCCCTTCTCCGCTCCCAGTGTATTAGCCAATACACAATTTCCTGCTATTAAAAAAAACTGGTAAGTAAAAATGTACCTTATTTTAAGCAAATAAAGAATATTTATTTATTTTATTTATTTAATGTTATTTAGCTAAAACAATATAATACCGTCAAACCTCTTGGTTGACATTACGATATTTGGCGTTGTCAAACCGTGCCCTGTATGTACAATTGGGTTCATCTGAGCGATTGTCTCGGCAAGCATTTGTAATGACAGTCCCGAATGAAATGGTGGTGGTTGAATAATACGAGTATACGACGCAATGGTTTTAGGGATGAATGAGTGCTGAGAGGAGGTGTAATAAAGTCGTTTATTTTTACTCGTCGTACATTTGTTTACTGAGGTTTAAAACTGTTTAAGCATGGCAAATATATAGCTGGTCTGATGGTTAGCGTTTACCGTAAATAGACACTTTTATCCCCAGGAGTGATACATATTGTGTTTTCAAACCTTAAAACATGTACAAGCCTTTATTTGAGAATTCCACATACATCTCTTGAGATCACCTAAGCAGGCCATACAACATCCAAACTTCCAAAGTATTCGCGGAATAAAATTCCCCAGAATAGATACCGCATTGTGCACGACAATTTAGTTTCCGTAGTGTGAAGATGAACAGTGTGCAACAGCGTAGTTCGGTGGTAGAATTCAGCCATAAGAATAATCCCAGTTTTACCGACCGTTAGTTCACTGAGTTTTGTTAGCTCACCGACTCTATAACTAATGTTGTTACAGTAAGCGCGACCATCACACTAGGTGTGATGTGGCACGGTAGCGCGAAGCTGCGGCTTTATCCTCGCCACTTGCGCGTCGCCCCGGGGAAACGCGAACATGTCTACCTCCAGTATACTGCTGCGTGAGTATCAAGAATATGCCAAATATGGTAATTACCTTCACCATGCACAAAAGCCTGATTTAAACAATACTTATAATATACAATAAACAGTCAGATACGAGTCACTTCTGTCTTACGCCACTACGACGCCACTGTAGTGTTATTCTTTATAACTAGTCCTTCGAACCTTGAGTTCCTTTAAGAAGCATAGGGAGTGCGATCGACCTAATTTCAATGTTTTTAGGGTTCCGTACCCAAAGGGTAAAAACGGGACCCTATTACTAAGACTCCGCTGTCCGTCTGTCCGTCTGTCACCAGGCTGTATCTCATGAACCGTGATAGCTAGACAGTTGACATTTTCACAGATGATTTACTTCTGTTGCCGCTATAACAACAAATACTAAAAACAGAATAAAATAAATATTTAAGTAGGGCTCCCATACAACAAACATGATTTTTTTGCCGTTTTTTGCGTAATGGTACGGAACCTTTCGTGCGCGAGTCCGACTCGCACTTGGCCGGTTTTTATTCCTTGTCAGATGGACAGGCGCCCCTGTACCAGTAGAAGGCTGCGTCCGCATAGCGGCAGCCGCCGGCGCGGGTGCGTGGTGCCGCGGTGCGCTGTACGTGCGCGCTCAGCCCGCTCGCGACGCTAAGTTTAGCCAGGAGGTTCACGACCACACGGATCAATGGAACCTGTGGCCCCCGTCACTGCCTCGGTTGTAAGGTAAGTTTTTTCTCCTATCCGTTTCTAGGGTGCAAGTGAGAGCGCGGCCCGTGCGCGATCTAAGCTTAGCCAGGAACCAGGAGGTGCACCTGTGGCCCTGCCTTGGTTGTGAGGTAAATCATCAATCTTGTTAAGGCGTGTTTTTCGTGGCGTGCTAGATCTAACTTTAGCAAGAAATACACTTGTTAAAATCTTACGACTTAAGCTATACACATATATTATACTAAGAACCCTAATTATTAAACTGAAATAAATGTCATATACGAAGGAAAAAATGACCAAAGCCTCCAGTGTCCAGAGCTGGAATCGAACCAGCGTCCCCCGTTTACCGGACAGGTGCCTGAACCGCTCGGCTATCCGGTCACCCGGTCCGGTCCGGTCCGGTACCCTAATTATTATTACTTAGATATAAAATATTGAAATAGGTAAACCAAAAAAGAAAATATTAACCCCATCGGCACACAAATATTAGACTGTAATTTGTTTGAGACCACGGGGACAACGCCGTCCTCGAAACGCTACAGGTAAATTTAAAAACTTAATTACACGCGATTAATTCCCGTTCGGGTAGATAATAATGTAATTTGTTTGTTTATTCAATAAATTAAAAAAAAAAGCGTAAGTTCACTCGATGATTGTTGTGATCATAAACCGAGGTTTATTGTTTAACTTTTCTGAAGATCTGAACAACGACCGGCCGTATGCAGCTCTCATCCAACAGTGCCTTGCAATATTGACCAGATCATTCGACTGCCTTGTTCGGGAACTTCGTTACGGCAGTGCACATAATATATAAAAAAAATTAAAAACCTGTAACATTTTTATTTAAGTATGCTTTAAACAACACAAACCAAACCTATCTTGTGTTTTGGACAAGAACTTAATTAAAATGTAGACAGAATTTCTGGCAAACAGAGCCCTCATTCTCAAATTAACACTTAAATTATCAAAATGATATCGAAAATTGGTTCCGTAAATTAGATAGACTTAGGTCACATGAGTGGGAGTCCAGAGTAGATTTTAGTCAGGAAACTCTGTATTTATAGGTAGATGGTAACTTGTTATCACATAATCCTTGTTACCACAGGGTAACAAGGATTTTCCTTACCAAATTTCGATTTGGGCAGAATAATCCTAATCTCTTCCGATATAAATTTTGCGCCGACTTATCCGGTATAAATTTCACTGCTATTTTTATACTTCATAAATATCGCAAGAAATTTTAATGCAATAAAAAGTTTTAATTGAAAAACAGAAAATTGTCTTGTTGGGCTAACATGTGATGTTGACAACGATACACTGATGTGGGTATCTAACTTGTATTACATTAGTACTGAATATTCGTTTCAGTATGCAGCTACTGCTATAAAAACAATAAAAGAAAGCAGTCATGAAAGAGCAACCAATCTGTCTTGCTGTGCTGAATATTACGATAGTAAAGAAGCAGAAAATGGAACAATTCATTTGCAATTTCCTTAACATCAAAGTTTCGTTGCAACTGAATACTACTTCTTTTTAAAATTTTATTGTAGATACAGTTGATGAAGAACGCTTTATAAGTAAGTGATTTGATTTACATAATCAATATTTAACAACTTATATTAACTTGTTTCTAGATCGCGGTTTTTGCGAAGATCTTGAACGAACACAGTGGAGAATTAAAACTAAAGCTTCGTTGAAAGCAGATTTCTATCTTTTTAACTTTACTGTCCTATATTTTATAAAATGTTTCAATAAACGTCGCTATCACTACTAATAAGATGTTTTTCGTTTCGTACTATGGTACTAAAAATATTTGTCTCGTACGAGCACGGAGATGGTGGCATTGGCATATATGTTTCTGGTTGGCGCTGTACGCTGCGTAGGTCGTCAATTTGTATGAGAAAACAGTAACAGTTTCTTTAAAACTGTAAACGATAGACGAATTGCCAATTTTAGGATTTCATTTTTGTTGGCTGATAGGTTGTTGTAAAAAGTCTAGAAAGGGGATATACATTCTACCCGCGACATCGTCTGCGTAGACAAAAACTATCCTGTGCTTGCCCGGGACTCATATTATCACAGTGCAAAATTGTATCCAAATCAGTTAAGCGGTTTACGAGAATAGAGATAACAGACAGTTACATTCACATTTAAAATATTAGTAGGCAGTTGACGACGATGAAACTTCAGTAGACGCAAGTTAATACACGTCGGACAAAAACATATTTGAAAACTGTTAGCCCAGTAACAGTTGTTAGTTGAGTCAGTTAGTTAAGTCATGATATTAAATAAACTTGGAATCAAGTTCAATACATGTAAATTCCGGGCATTAGAGTAATTCCGGAACAACCGGAATTCTCGTACAATAGTTCCGTGCACTATTCTACAATGGGTACACTAAGCGAGTACCTATTTAATTAAACCCCTTATCGGGCGTTAATAGCGCTTCATTGTGACCGGAAAATCAGTTCCAAATAATATCGGAAACTTTAAAAAATCTAGCTTGAAGTACACGCCGGTAAGCTCAGACTCATTTAGGGGTTCATGCATTGATAACCGGTCCAATAAATAATCAGATTTGGAAATTGAAACATAACACGGATTCGTATTTTTTGGCTTTTTGGGTGTTTAGGTTTTATAATCGTGTTTTTCTTTAATAATAATTCATATGAAATTTTGACATAACTTCATATCAAAACAGCTTTTCAAGACCTTTAAGTACAAGAATCTTAGGAATCTTAACATCAATCTATTCGCGAATTCCGAGCTTCAGGAAAAGATTGGTTATTCCGGAGGGTTCCGATCACCGGATTTATTTATAGGATTAGCCCACAGATCACGTAGTACTAAAGGGAGCATTAACCCTTATCTTGGCAAAGCTCAAAATATTTTAAGTTTTTTGTGACCTTATGATCCTACTAGACTATTAAAAAATAATTTAAAAAATCTAAGGTTTTCCAGTTTCGGAAAATCATATATATCATATTTTAATACAATACCAATCCCTGGACCAACTAGTTGCCTACTTTTTAGAAGAAAAATGTGAATTTTAATAAAAATAAAACATGCAATGCAACAGAAATCATCGTTTATTGTTATTAAATCGCAATCTTAGCATAAAATGGCTATTTCCACCTGTAAAAATAAATGGCGTCTACGAATATCTGATCACATGTAGAATTTTTTTATCCTGTAGAGATTAGAAAAACACGTTAACAAAAAGTTTTGTAAAATAGGGAAGTAAACAAATAATTGTAATACTAAAAAAAAACCTTTTTTTTACTTAGGGGGCATTTTTTGGCATAGTTATATTTGGCGCGCTACGGTCTACGGCGTAGCAAATACGGCTACAGCGTACGAATGTACAGTTAAAATAATATATATTATTTTACGTTAAAACAATCAAAGTTCACTAACAAAATAGTATGATAACTAATATGACATTATTTGAAACATGTTTTGCAACCCACAAGTACAAAAAAATAAAAATATAAATAAATAGACAACAACTTGGCAACGTATTAAATGTAATACACATGTACTTTTATGATTTCTTGGCAATGTATCAAATATAATACATAACAGTTTTATGTAAATATTCTGTGTGTTAAATGTTTTTAAATAGGGCAACTATGTAAATCCTAACACACTAACAGATAGTAAGTGCATTAAAATGCAAATTATGCAAAAATATATACTAATCTAAGAAATAAATTCAAAAATTACAGTACGAAACGAGATTTGTTGTTTTTGCTGCACTATGTTGATTACTAATTCATTTGCAATGGCACTTGTGTGCATCATTTTTTGATATAATAAAGGAGGGTTCGACATGTTTATAGCAGAATTATTTTGTTAAGTAATGAAATGAACCTGCTAGATTTTTTTATGTTCCATGTATCACGAATGTTACAATGCCAAGATAACCCTTAACCACTAACATGTTTTTAGGTAAACGTTTATAAACGTTCACTAAACATCATTGTCTTTTTATTGATTTTTGTAATAACCCAGGTACTATTTTAAGTTTAATAGGGATACCACATAAGTGCTTTGATGTAATACTGTTAACCTGTGTGTAAAGTTTAATAAATAAAGTATAAATAACGACGACGAAATAAAAATACATAATAAATATATATGTGTTTACACCCCACACAACTACAAACATGCACACTCACACACACACACACACACACACACACACGCACGCTCGCTCGCACGCACGCACGCACGCACACACACACACACACACACACACACACACACACACACACACACACATCTTAGCTAATTAATTTTAGTTTAGTTTGTAAGATATTCATTTTAAGTATATGTTCGGTTACTTTGTATGTAACTCTGGTAGGAAGAGCGGGATCTCCTGCCACAAGTATAATTTTACTTACTTGGAGATTCCAACCATGATTTGCTGTACACAATATTGTAACCAATGAACGCTTTTCCATTTTTCATTTTTTCATTTTCACTTTGTATTTGACAGCGTACTTTAGTGGATGAGTGTTAAAACGACTCGCGTTTGTAATTCATACTTAGTAAGAAAGCACGGTGCCTGATTGGAGTGTCGTCAAAAATAAAAAATTAAGATTATTATCTTGACTTCTTCTTTTTAGTAACAAATATACTTCGGCTCTTGTAATGATAAAAGAGTGATTTACTTGAAGAGTGAGTGTAAAAGCGTCTGTATTGTGACTGCTTCTTTCGTATTATTATGTTTCACAACGTGGGGTCTTAGGGAGGTAATATATGTCCGGGGCGCAGGCTGTTCATTATGCATGTTCTCATTGGAACCTGCCACAAAATTAAGGTTAACACATGTTACTTAAAATTAGGCGGAAGTTTTTCGGTATAAATCATGGTCCATTTTCATTTTGGGTATTATAAATTTAAAAGTGCGCCAACTGCTACGTATTGAATACGTGCATAGACTACGAGACTAGAAAATAGAACTAAGTCGTAAACTACCGCGCAAAATATGAAAACCACACGTTGACAGCTGCAGTAACGCCGCCATACGGTGCCATGCATTGTAGTAATTGGATTGTCAAACATTAGAGCTGAATTTGATATTTGTAGAACAACAGGTACAATTTTTACCGACCTCAAGTAACGGCTGCTTTTAGATTTGATTTATAGCGGTTTCTTACGGTTTAACTCGCGTATTTTAGTCATTCGCGCGACATGTTTCGGATAGCCTAGACCAGGTATGTCTCCATTTTCAAGTACTAACAGTGCATGAGCAGATGTCACGATAGCCGTGCCCTACATACTACTCGCGAGAGCGACTAAAAATATGTTAAACCGTAAAATTTGCGTAATTATATTATAAGCCTCCCTGCTAGCCCGAGTTCGCTGCAGCACCAACGGGATCCTGAGCGCGTTCGCGGACCGCTGGGATTCCGCGCTGATGCGTCGATAGACGCAGCTCCATGTCTCGCGCTCCACGTAGGTAGGTTATTTAGTTTTGTAAGTTTTTATTAAAGTTGACTTGTTTATATTATGTATCTTTATTTGTTGATATATTTATAATTGTAATTGTATGTCACAATATGGAACTTGTCCTGAAATGAATATTATTCATTCATTTATAAGTCCTTTTTAGTCACGCTGCAAAACCTGAATGTGCAATCATATGCATATAGATACACGGACAAGACAAAGGATTTATATAGAATACGGAAGGTACAGATGAAAGCCGTCTGCAGTGTGTTCCCAGAAATACATAAATCTGGGCATATAACAATGTGACCAAGTTGGAGGAAAAATTTTAACGACATTGCAGCGTATTAACATGAATGCCTTTAAGCTTTGCTTCCCACGGTTTCCACCGCACATTCCGTTTTCCACATTAGCTGGAAATGTTATTTTTTTTAATTCAAAGCTTTAGCTTAGTGTAAACTGGATAGGATGTTGTGCAACTGTATATTTACGTCACTAAACGGGATATATACGCGCGAAATACAATGGCCGCTGGAGTAGGGCTATTTGCAATTTTCCCTTCTCTTCTCAATGGACACCTTTAAATTAGCTACGATAGTTAAGACAAAGTTTTAATTAGTATTTTCGTGAAGCGGAGTATATGATTTTTTATAATATAATATAAGTATCTATTTTACTGCCAACCTACCTGAAAGTGAATATACTAAAATGATGGAGGGTCAAACAAAACCATAAACAATAAATTGATAGCATGTTATTATGGACTCACCTAAAACAGACTTAGTCTCAAATTTCTCAATTACTGAAAAACAAAGGTACTAAACTTAGGTTATTAGCGAACAAAAATATTATGGCATATCTATATATATATAAACGTGAAAGTCCTGACTAACTGACTGACTGACTCACTTAAATCAACGCCCAGCCCAAACCGTTGGACCTAGAGAGCTGAATTTTTCACAATAGATAGCTTTTATGACGTTAGTATCCACTAAGAAGGGGTTTTTTAAAATTCATCTCCTAAGCTGGTGAAAAAGGGGTTGAAAGTCTGTACGGAGATCATAAATTTTTTTGAGTGCGGGACTTGAAACTTTGTATAAAGGCATATTATTAAAATACTAGAAAAGTAATTTCAGCGTTTTTGAAAATTCATCCCTTAAGGTGGTGAAAAAGGGGTAGAAAGTTTGTATGGAGGTCAAACATTTTTTTAAGTGCGCGACTTGAATCTTTGCATAAAGGCATGTTATTAGAATACAAGAAAGTGATTTCAGCGTGTTTAAAAATTCTTCCCCTAAAGTGGGTAAAAAGGGGTTGAAATTTTGTCCTGGTACTAATTTTATTTTAAGCTAGGTACTTGAAACTTCATAGAAATATATATAACTAGCTGTTGCCCGCGACTTCGTACGCGTGGATTTGTATGTTGGTGGTTATATATTCTACATGAGCATAATATAGAACATTATGCAGCAAAAGATATAGTAGGGACGGTTAATCATTTGTTAATAATTATACAACGCATGAAATTTGTCTTTCACAAACTACGAAGTTTCAAGACCCTAACTGAAAAAAATTGTTCCCGATATAATCCCTCTCGACCCTTCTTAGAAGATTTACAAGTCCACTATTTAAAAAAATATTCGCTCCCGAAACTATTAATACAAACTTTTCAAAAACGGTGTAAGTAATCAATTTTCGTCTATTTTAATATAATGCCCTTTTTACCAAGTTTCAAGTTCCTGTAACTTAAAACTTGCTTCAAGTAAGCTTAAAAGAAAATTTGTACCACATATAAACTTACATCCCCTACAAACTTCATATAAACTTCAAAGAAATATATATAATTAAAAGAGAAAAAAACTTATTTCAGCATTATTGAAAATTCATCCCCTAAGGTGGTAAAAATGGGGTTGAAAGTTTGTATGGAGATCAAATATTTTTTTGAGTGCGGGAATTGAATCTTTGTATAAAGGCATATATTATTAGCATACAAGAAAAGTAATTTAAGCGTTTTTAAATATTCATCCCCTAAAAGGGTTAAAAAGGGGTTCAAAGTGAATCTATTACAAATGCTTTGAAACTTCTTAGAAAGGCATTGTATAAGATTCCAAAAAAGCTATTTCAACGTTCTTAAAAATTCAACCCCTAAAGGGGTTAAAAAGGGGATGTAAGTTTATATGTGGTACAAATTTTCTTTTAAGCTTACTTGAAGCAAGTTTCAAGTTACAGGAACTTGAAACTTGGTAAAAAGGGCATTATATTAAAATAGACGAAAATTGATTACTTACACCGTTTTTGAAAAGTTTGTATTAATAGTTTCGGGAGCGAATATTTTTTAAATAGTGGACTTGTAAATTTTCTAAGAGGGTCGAGAGGGATTATATCGGGAACAATTTTTTTCAGTTAGGGTCTTGAAACTTCGTAGTTTGTGAAAGACAAATTTCATGCGTTGTATAATTATTAACAAATTATTAACCGTCCCTACTGATATATTTTGCTGCATAATGTTCTATATTATGTTCATGTAGAATATATAACCACCAACATACAAATCCACGCGTACGAAGTCGCGGGCAACAGCTAGTTTCACATACACGTGTCGGGTAGCAAATGAAAGCAGATTGACCTCCATCAATCAGTTCTGGTCGTTTCAGCGGTTTTGACGTAGAAATTCCTCTTATTAATCAGCAATCTTGAGATGTTCAGTGTCGTACAACTTGATTAATTTCTTTCCGTAGCTTTTGAAGGGCAAATATGTCGCCTTTTGTCGAAATGCTATTGCCTAAACCTTTCCAAAGCCAAAACGGCTTTCCGCAACAAACGTTGTAATTTGACCAAAAATTGTTTTGCTCTTTATTGCGTTTCTTTTCTTTGCCAAATGTCAAAGTAACCTACGTAAACGTAAAGAATTTGTGAAGTCTATTCGTGAATGAAACAAGTTACAACTGGTAAGGCTATAACCAAAGATAGATATAACTCCGTAATAGATGAACACAGTCTAAGGAAAAAACGTGATTCGAAAAGAAAAACTACATTACCAACACTATTTAATTTTAACATCATTCTTTATTTTAATAGCTAAACTTTTAATAATGATTAAATTTATTATGTTTTAGTTAGCAAGCATTTCCGCAACAGAATGTCATAGTGAACTAAGTTATCTAGTCGAAAATAAAATATTCACGAGTTGAGTTGTTGGTCTTGCACTAAAGCATGGTTAACTCTGTAATCTAGTCGTGTTAGCATAGCTATGAGAATAAATTAGCTGTGTTATTGCAAAATAGACAAGTTTAGCTGCGTCATAAATTATTTTGCAAGCTTTATATTAATAAATATGCATTTAGTCCAACAAACGTGCAGCTTAGAGAGCGACTGAGGCTCATTCTGATTGTAATAACAGGATATGAATTTGATTGAAGTGACGTTTATGTTTTAATAAATGTACTTCTTCTTCCTTGTCGTATCCTCATCATGGCCGAGGGACGTGATGACTGTGGACACTCTTCACCAGTGCTCTCAAAACCGCTCTATCTTGGCCCCAGTACATGCTAGCCTGCAATGTGGCGTTTGACTTTGACGTAATTCTGTCTAAATGTACAGCGATCCACAAACGTGCATATCCACTTTATGAATGAATTCCGTTAATAAAGTGGGTATGTACCTTTGCAGCTGTGTGTATCGACCTACAAACCTACTCTACCTGTGACCAGTGTTCGTTAAAACTTAAACGGAGTATAAACGCTAAGCTTTAAAGCGAAGAACTTATTTCGCGGGCGATTACACTTTATTTCTGTTTATTTTTACACCGTTTGCGTTTAACTTCATGAGCCCCCATCACCGATAGGAGATTTCAATTTCCATTTAAACGAAGAATGTCTGGAGTGATAGCCTTGTGCAGTGACTGGTCATAAAGATGTATACGAATTTAGACTTTATTTCAATGGCAAAAAGGGTTTATGTTTTAGTCGTGATCGGCCATTAATGGCGCTGGGCTTTAAGGTTGGTAAGGGATTAACTACTCTTAGTTTGTTTGATGTAGCGGTTGAGGTTTTATAGCGGCATTGAGTTTTGTGGTATTTTAAAGTGCAACACGGTGTTGTGTGCCTGAGAGGTAATGGATACCTTTGGTGAGATAAATAACCAAATGGCTAGGGAGCACATTACGGGTCACTGTGGTCCTAAATATAGAAGTGTGACATTGCTTATTTCGCTACAAAAAAATCACATTACATAGTTTTTTTTTTATAATTATTTATTGCAATAATGAATGAATTGTGTTTGTATTGTGTATGTGTGTTAAATTATGATATTTTTTATTTATTTTTAAATTTAATTTGTATGTGTTGTGTATATGGACAATTGTGTCTGAAATAAACGTATTCATTAATTCAATATTTCAGATTAAAAAAAAGTAATTAAGTAATTAGAATTTACCACCCATGATGTAAATAATGTATTCTCTGAATTTTAATCCACAAACTGGGAAAATAAAATAAAGACCAAAATGGAAACTCATCAAGGAACCGAGCGTCACTCCATTTGAATGTTGCTTCTCTTGGATTCCCTTTAATTAATACGAGGAAACTAAACGTTTACGTGGCTTGAGTTTTAACTGGCTTTGCAAGGATTAGCTTTTCTATCTAAGAGTGAAACGACGACTGGTATTTATGAGCGTCCGATATTTTTAGACAGTGATGCTGCGAAACTTTTATTTTGCGACTGGTATCGTGCTTATGAAGGCCGAATTTGACTCGAGAAAATGACAGCTGGTAACTTAAACTGAGATCAATAATTCAGCGGACTAGATAGACAAGTCAAAATGCACAAATGTTGCCACAGTTTGGCCAATATTGTTCATATCGATATTATTAAAAAAGTTTGCAAATGTGGTAGAAGTCCGCTAGGCTCTAGGGTTGCTAATGTCGCGGTCGCGCGGTCAGTTCAAATGTCACTAAGGGTCAGTTGCACCAAACCGTCTGTCACCGTTAAATCGTTCGCTAAATTTTATTGTATTGTATGGGATTTTACGAATGTTGGTGATTATTCTGAAAATTGTGCAATTTTGCAGTAGTAGGTATTGTGACAATTTTTATATACATTTGATAATGATTAAATAAATGTTACGAACGGTATGATATGGATGTGTTATGTACTTACTAATGCGAAATCGTGAGAAATTTAATTAAGATTAGTTTTCTTTATTTTATGATAAAAATTACAGTATAATATTGCAGCATGTCAAAATTATGTTTCTCTTCTCATCATGATCGTCAAGATATTACAAAATTAAAAAAGATTGTCCTTCCCAATAAGGATCATTTAAACGACCATTTATTTTACAGATCAGAGGATAAGTCTATCACCTTTAAACATTTGAGTTTGACTTCTTCACATTCAACACTTTACAAGCTACAAAGTAATTATGACATATGACCGTCATAACTTTGTCAAAGTCAAAAGTGATTCACTGAAGAGGCTCGCTCAAAGAGCAAGGCGTCTGACATTGTGTCCCAGTTGTTTGTCATAATAGTATTATGTCGCATTAACGCTAATGTGTATGGTTACAGTTCAACGAGTCAACATACCTAATGGGAGGAGAGAAACGACGGCAGAGTGATTTCACGAAATTCGTAATTATTAAATATATTTAATCTCGGTAAGTGGGATCGTAAAACCGTTCATTTACCCCAGGAGATTTCTCAAGGGAAAATGAGTATGCATCAAGTAATTAAGGACAAAATATAGGGAAAATAAATAAGTAAGTATGCATTAAGGAGGACAACATATACATTGCATTGAAATTGAATTTCGGAAACTTTCCTTCAGCACATCGGTAAATACAATTGTTAACTCACGTACTGACTTTCAATTTATATGTACAGTGTGTAAATCCAATACGGGCAGTAAATTAAACCAGACATATAATTTACCCTGGTAATCATGAATTAAGAAGTATTTTTAAGTTACACTTAATTATGACCCTGTAATTTATTTTTGAAAATTTACCGAGCAGCAATGTACTGCAAACATTGAGAGACATAACATGACTTGACTAGTATTGGTCAAGACTTGTCCTATAGTCATCGGCTTTAAGACTCGACTGTGGTTTTCAGACTCATATAATTAAGTCGAAACTAGAGTTATTTTCAACTTGTTAGAGACCCGAGTCTTTTGCAGAGACTTAAGTCCTTTTAAGAGAAGTCTCATTTTATTAAGAAAAAATTTAAAAACTCCTTCAGCCTTCATGTGAAATTCATGGGTTCGGTACACGTACACCATACCATAAAGTTTATTTTCATTACTGCTACTAATATTTAGACAAAATCTACAAAATTGTCGACGAAGTCTTTATTCGGAGGCTCGAGTCCTTTTGAGCTGCGCGTAAAAGAATTAATAAAGGACTCGACTCGAGACTTAAATTACTCAGAAGATTTATTCGCGCAGTCTCGTAAAAGCGAGTCGAGTTGCTCAATTAAGACTAAAAATACTCGAGTTCTGGCCAAAACTTAGAAATGACAATTTCGAGATACGAGCTTTTTATGGTAACTGCCAATAGTGTTGACCATTACTTTAAAAAGGTAACTTATGTGTTGCTTTACAGACATTGCGAGCCTATTTATTTTGTATAGTTAATAATTTCATTGTATTTATAAGCAAAAGTTATCTCAATATACTTCTTAAGTCTTATGCTAACCACCGTTTAAATATATTTTTTTTTATTTTGCCCGTAATGAATTCACACACTGTATAACTTAACTCGCAGTGAATCTCGGAAGCGCTATTGGCGGGATTTTTAAACCTGAATGCTTCTGGGCAGCTCGGGTCAGATAACGAGAGAACTTTAAATAATTTGTTTTATTTAAGACGCTTATTGTGCCGAGTAACTTCGCACCCGGAATAAGGGAATTCATAGAGGTCAACCTTCAAAAATAAGGAACACAATACAAGCAGAGACACGGAAGACTGCATAAAGTCCGTAGAAACACCTCGCAAGGCTCGACTAACCTTGCCGTCATAAATAATGATAATTCCTCCCTCTTATGAAAACGGAGACCCTTTTGTGATCGATCGCCGGCGTGTATTAATTTTAGCGACGACCATTTATCCTGTTTAGTGTTTATATATGTTACGGAGTTACGGAATGCGAGGGCGACACTTTGTCTCAAGTTTGAATTTCATATAAAGTATAACACTTTAAACACTCGCGTTTTAAACACATATCAAAACCAGTGTGCGGATATTGTTAGTGTTGCGTGACTTGCGTGTCGTGCCGCGGACAATAAACATTAAACAGAAACGGGTATATACATCTATTTGTCTACCCCGAACATTTAAACGAATGTGGGGTAGTTTAGCGTTGTTTACCAATATCTCAATTGACATTTTGCTGGGACGTCAGTCTTCCGTGACCACAGCTAGTGCCACCTAGCAGAAACGTCGGAATTAGAGGTAAAAACAATGAAATTAAACCGCGGTAGACCCGTTAATATAAAGTAATAATTTAGCGGTGGAAACTGTTGCGCGTATGTCACGGTCGAGATAATTATAACAATCCGTAAGGACTATTTACATGGAGCGCATCCTTGCTTATTTTAGCGTGAGAAATTTTATGACGTCTATGTGTTTGTATATTATGTGAAAAAAAAAAGTAGATCTTACCATAAGTATGATAATTCTAAATAGGAATACAAGAAACTTCAAGGAGATAAGTGTCTACTATGTTCGATTCGTGTAGACGAACACACCTGTGCTCAATTTTAACTTCATGCGAGTATTTTTAGAATCTGTTTGATCCTATTTGTCTAAGAGGTACCCCAGTAGGTATGCAGCATTTTATTCCGTTTTGTTTATGCAGACACATCAATCTTTAAATCAAGGCCCTGGTTTTTCTTGTTCAGGTTGTACGTGTGCCAAATTGAAATGTAAACTGTTTATTGCATACTGGATTGACTTATGACCTTATGAGACTGTAGAAATTCAGATAATCGGGGCAAAGAAATGTAAGAGAAAAAGAAAAAAAGAGAGGGCGAGATAAGGCCGAATATATCCGACGATGAAAGTGAAGCCCCCTTGTGTTGAGGTAGGTAGGTAGAATGTGAGTAAAGTATAGGTAGGTACTATATTCTACTAAATATATTAAGCACCACTTGGACTCAACGGTACGCAATTTATAAAAAGTTTGGAGGGTTATTTGTAAATATAAATGTAAAGAAAAAATTTTAAGAACCACTCTGGTCTGTTCTTATTGTATATGGTTCACCAACATGAAGACTCCACTCTCAGACGTATCAGGATCTATAATTTTGATAGAAAAAGAGGTTCTGCAGAACTAACTGACAAAAACCTCTTAGCGAGGCAAAACTGACACATTATTGTCCAGATTCTTGCTGCATCTGCAGTTAGCCTAAAACAGTTGTACAAAACAAATCATAGAATAAATACACATTACTTAAGAAGTTCACAGCAACATTTTAAATACAGTCCAACTTCAGTCAATGCTCTGAATAAGAACAACTCATCTTAAGTCGGGTAGTCTCAAGGATGCTTAACAAAGTTGCCCGATTAGCTGACTATGCAGAAACGGGCGATTCTACCGCTGCAGTCCACACTTGTCTACAAAACTATCCCAATAATCGCGACCATCAGATTAATACCAAGTGATTTTACAACTTGTACGCAGCTGGTATTTTTTGAATTTTCGTTACTTGGGCTTGTATTTTTGACTGAAGAATAGTAAAGTATAATATTTACGTCCGTCAGTGGTTTGACTATTATATACTCCGCGAGATGAATACATTGAACAATTGTTTTGTGAGTAATCTGGAAATTGTCAACAAAAGTTAACAGTTGTTTAAATGAATTTCATATGCGTAATAGGTAAGGTTTGCAGATGATATCATAGTTATGTCTGAAAATCCGCAACAACTGCAAGAAATGATCAACGAACTTTACAATGTCAGCAAAAATATTGGTCTGGAACTGAATACATCAAAAACTAAAGTTATGAGCAACGGAGCCCAATATCCAATACGTGTCAACGAAAGTGACCCAGAGTATGTGGAAGAATATATATACTTAGGAAAACAAATAACATTCAGAAAAAGTAGACATATTGAAGAAATAAACAGACGAGTTGGTATCACTTGGAAAAAGTACTGGAGTCATAAAGAAATTCTAAAATCAAACCTACCAATTACATTGAAGCGCAAGGTACTTAACACTTGTATACTTCCCAGCCTCACCTACGGATGCCAAACATGGATCTACAACGCAAAGACAAAGAATAATATCCAGGTGTGTCAAAGGAGTATAGAGAGAAGTGTACTCAACATAAAACTTAGAGACAAGAAGAGATGCTCAGAAATAAGAAACACAACTAAAGTGATAGATGCACTCGACCACTCAAGATCCTTAAAATGGAAGTGGGCAGTCCACTTAGCCAGATTAGAAGACCAGAGATGGACCAAAGTGGTGACAGAATGGCAGGGACCTCATGGAAAAAGACACAGAGGGAGACCAAATACCAGGTGGATAGATGATATTGTCCCAATAGCTGGACAAAGTTGAATGAAGAAAGCACAAAACAGAACACATTAACTTCCAGCGCTGATATTCCGATGAGACCATCATTTTAAATTATATTTACCAAAAGTAAAAAGAGTCGGTGAAATGGGGTGGATTACAGTAAAATTCTTAATTGGGCACATAAATGGAAGAAAATACAGAACACAGATCAAACCGACACTAAAGAGCGATCTGTTCGCATGGCAGCCATCAAAGGATGGGTAACGACATTCCTAAAGTACTTTGTACCATTACAGCGATGCCCAGTCTATCAAGCGTGACCATTATGGCATCGCAAAGTAGGTTAGCTGGGGGCCTTTGTCCAGCAGGTTGTACTTTGATTACGGCGCGTGCCCTGTCATATATGCCATTAGACCCTGTTCTAATTATATTACATGTGATTTTCGATCGGATATTATTATTATTATTACCTATACGGTATCCCACTGCTGGGCAAAGGCTTCCCCCTCTCGATTTCCATTCGTCACGGTTTTGAGCAATCTCCGGTCAGTCGTTGAGATATGGGTCCAGGTCGTCCCGCCATCTCCGTCTGGGTACCAGATCCCGCCCGACATCATCTGCCTTTAAAATTTGCTACTGCTAAGCATAGGGCACCTCTCACTAGTGGATTTATACCCACGCGAGTTCAATACGCAGTACGCAACATTCACATTTTAATTTCTTGGAAATATAAGTACTGTAGGATTCCTCAGGGTGCTTGTCTTAACAAATAGATAAAAGTATATTTGTTCCTGAGTTATGGTTGTTCTCTATGTACATAAGTATGTAATTATATATATAAGTATGTTTATATCGTCGCCTAGTACCCATAGTATAAGCTATGCTTAGTTAGGGGCTAGGACGATCTGTGTAAGATGTCCCCAATATTTATTTATTTATAGCTATACAAGATCCGAAAACTTATTAAAACAAGTCGGTGATCGGATCAAGGCCGTTGTTTGGAAACCGACCGCCTTTTCTCGCTGCTACCATTGCAGTGTATTTAGTTTTAAATATGTTTTCCATTGAATTTACAATCTTTGATAAATACTCGTTTCGCCTTTCACATATAGTTTTCCTCAAAAGATCCGAAAAGTAATATTTTGTAAACTAAAAACTCCTCGTAGTTTGTTATCACACAAGGAAATTGCAACTAAGCCCTTTAGTTGTTATCTTTAGTGTCCCCCGGCGAGGATTCCGTTCGTTCCGGTGCTTAGGTACTGATAAAACTTTACTTTTTATGACGCTTAAAAGACCATAGCGAGACTATGTAGAACAATTTTGCATTAAAAATTCGCAAGTTAGATAGTTTGTATTATTGTTCTCATTTGAGAGAATCCCATGTGAAGAAATAAAATAAATGAACTAACTATTGCAACAAAGCAAGACTAAAGTTAAAAGAATTGTATTGAACTCGGCCAGTTTTACAAAACCCTAATAAAGCATACGCTAACACACTTTCATGCATATAACTTAATTAAAAATGGCTTAACTGTCGTAACACAATGGAATCAATTAACTTCAGACTAATTACAGGTCCTTGACTACGTAATTCTTTTTGCAATTCACCCAAACAGTTAGTCCAATGAAGGGAGTCGTAAAAAACAACCTGATTATTATCTATTTTTGCGTGTCGTAAGTCGACAGTCGCCTCGGGCTTTGCGGAAATGAAGGCGTGTAGGCAAACCCTTTGTAATGATTTAGGGGTTGGGAGCCTCCCCTAAATCATTACTAAGTGTAACAGTCATAAGCAGAGTTGACAATAATGGTAGTCGAGGTAGTCGATTTCTTTCTGGAACTAAATTAAAATAACGGTTTATGTTATTGAGGTGACACCAAAATATTCGTCCCATAAGGTAAAATTTACAATACTTATATGATTATAATCATCTCATCCCTACCGTCTCTCTAGTCTTCGTCTAGTCCATCCAATGTCTTCGTTTACTAGTAAATATTGTATCGTAGAGAGAGGACAACTCGCAACCTAAACAAACCACTTGGGCCAATGGAAGAGAGGACAAACAACGGAAAACCGTAATGGCTGCTTCCTGAGAATTTCCGTGAGCGATATTCACTTCACAAAACGTTTCATCTCAATCATAGCCGTACTTACTGCAAGCTGCAATCAAATTAAATTTGACCCTTAAATCCATAGTCATTGTAAGTAATCAAAGTTCAAGCGTACACTGGTGGTGAAATGAATAAGACCCAGTCGCTCTCAGTAAATCCGCTGTTCTAGGAGTTTCATAGAGCATACTTCCAAGCTCTAAAGTCCAATTCAAGTCGCGTGTCATAATCCTTATCCTTCTTCAGTCAAATATTAGGTTTCCTACGCTATTTTTTGAGTATAACAAAAAGTTTACGTAGCAAAATTATGAAATTTAAATAGAAATGAATTTTGAATGCTTAATGTACCCGAATATAAAACAAAAGTAAATAAGGTAAGGAAAAATTGAGTTCACAAATGCCTAGGGAATGTACCTGCGGGTTAAGTACATAATCGATTCAAATTTCAAACGTTTATTTAAGCACTTTAAGGGCCACTTGCACCAACCCACTAACACGAGGTTAACTGGTTAAACCGTTAACCCAGTTGTAGCCGGCAAACTAGAGCGGTAGAAAACGAAAACTAGTTTCTTATAGTAAAACAATATGATAGTAAAAATATTTACAACAAATTAATTTCTGTCGGTACACGAGTCTAAACTTCTAAACCAATAAAATATCGTCACTGGCCTTAACGTTCTCGAATTTCAACTTTCGTCGAGCCGAACGATGAATTCCGGCAGCGGGTGCTACTGCGGGCTACGCGGGCTCACCAGGCGCAAGCAGATAAAAACTTCAGGAGAGAATATCCAGAAAATAAGTAGCTGCAATAATGCGTCTTCAGTTTTAAACCAAAAGAAAGGGGTGCATTAGACGCAGCCCTTGTATTAACTTTTAACACAAATCATAAGCATTGAGTCACATTAAATAAATAAAATCAGAGTTGTGCTATTTGCAACAAAATTCCAAGAGAACATTGATGAGATATAACAAAAGACGGGATAATGGCTTAGTTTTTTTTGTACAACCGGCCAGTGCGCGCGATGGCTGCACTGCAGGTTTGCCTTGTTACACAGTATCAAATTGTTCTGGTAACCAAGGTAACTCCAGGTTTAACCGGTTAACCCCGGGTTAGTGAATGGTGCAAGTGGCCCTAAGGCAGCGTTATAAACGATGAAGTTAGTCCTTAAATGCGCTAAGGCGAGAAGAAAGTTTTCTTATAAATCAGGCGTCTGATGATAATTAATTACGGAATACAAATTGCTTCGCGCTAAGTTGATTAAAAAAATAGTAAAATCGTGCCCGTTAGGTAGCTAAGGGGGCGGGTGGCGCACTGAGTTCTTTGAAACTTAATTTCAGCATGTAGGATATTCATTACCTACTTTTAATCACGACGGAATAGAAACGCTTTGTGCCAAAATTTCCCAGCGGCTCTGATAAGGATTTCTAGAGCTATCAAAGGAGAGTTGGTTAAAAAGCAATAAGTTTAGTAAATTTGTTTTAAATTAAATGAAACTGGGTAAATTTATTGTTGAGGGCATCACATTTTATTCATTAAGCCTAGAAGACCAAAAAGCTATTCGTCAGGGGTCTTGCTATTCTGGTCATCTTGTTTGCTTGGTCAAGTCGAGTTATGCATCAAATGCAAGTGCTCGGTTTACACATTTATAATATTGTTTTTAAATTTAACATTTGTAAAATAACCTAATAAATAAAAAGCAAGATAACAACGAAATAAAATAAACATAATATCAACATAATATAGGTACTACGAGTATTTTACATTTGACAAGAAACATTACGGTTTACCACAGATACAGTTTATTTGAATCTCTATGGTGGCTTAAATCTATCAGTTAAGGGCTCCACAGACCTTGCAATAAGTCGCACGCGGTTTTTTGATCCATTGCCGACTGAGTAGGTGCAACAAATTCAATCCCTCTGTATTGTTTTTTTGCTAAACGCGAGTTCTCAGTTCGGGGCGAACTACCAGTTATGTAAAACATTTTTGACCGAAGAAATGTCACTGTTGACAAGCTGACAGATCATATCCACAACAGTTTTTTAACATTTAAAACTTTCGCGGTTTAAACACATATTAACACATTTAGAAACGGGTCTATCGCGAATTTATCGTACTTAAGAAATTCTCCATCAAGGCTGTATACAAGCCGTTATTCAAAGTAGCAGATCTTTTACGCAGTCCAAAATATGTCATTCCGTACCAAAATCCGGGCGTTTACAAAATAGAATGTAGTTGCGGAAGTGTGTACATTGGTCAAACCAAACGAAGTGTGCAAGAGAGAGTGAAAGAACACATAGCGGCAGTAAAAAATCGCCAAGTAAACAAGTCCGCGATCGCCGAACATCTACTTACATGCGGCGCAAATCACTGGATTGAGCTTCATAAACCAAAAGTTGTCTCCACTGAACGCCATTATTATCCTCGAGTTGTGCGAGAAGCGATTGAAATCAAGAAGCACCCCAGAAATTTTAATAGGGAAGATGGTTTTAACTTATCGGCAACTTGGGGACCAGTGATCCAGAAGTTAAAGCCGAGGGATCTATCTTCGGATGTGTGCGCGGATGTTGTGAGTGTTGTGTGTCGGACTATTGACAATAATTAACTTTTATGTGTAGTGGGTGGTTTGAAAATGTGATGTCTACCTCGAACTTTAAATGCACTTTTCGTGGGGTAGCCACACAAATCTCTGTTTTGACATTTTGCTGGGACGTCAGTTAGCCGCGACCACGACCAGTGAAACCTGAGTCGAAACGTCGGTAAATAAAGGTAAAAAAATAAATTCGCGATAGACCCGTTTCTAAATGTGATTTAATAAGTTTTTTAACAATAAATAACTATTTTACCTACCTACCTAACTATTGAACAGCCAAAAGCTTCCTGCGAGAAGCTCATCCGAGCCAGTGGAATTAAAGCACTTTTTTTTTACTTAAAACATAAATATCATTAATTTCTAAAATATAACCTTAGTGTGTTCAAACCTATTCCAGTGAATCGGCTAAGTGCTTCTAGAAGCTCGCTAAGTTTGAGTCGCTTGGGAAAAGAAAATACGTAAAGAACCGAGATTTTTTAAAGCAATTCAGTCACGTAGCTATTTCAAAACTCACATACAAGAATGAACCTTTAGAACGGATTTCAGTTATATCATATGAAGCGTTCACGTATAAGTATCTCTACACCGAATGCTTTCAAGATGAACTCGGTCTTTATTTTGACTAAATAAAATGGTGGTTTCTTGTGATGAGGATTTATCCTAGAAGCTTCTGATTTGTGGCTCGTAAGCAATCCTGCTCGAGCAATTGTGTCAACTGCCAACTCCAGACCCTTTATTCAAAATGCTTTGTACCAAAATCTTATTACAAAATTACCTAATTTTAATATGCGATCAAACGTTATGTTAAGGCTCTCTTTATTATCAATTTCCGTTGAGTATTTGCAATTTGTTATGTTTTAAACAGTTTTAATATGGAATATTACGCAAAACTCTGCGTAGGGGGCGCCAGGGCGCCACTACCACTCACGATCTGAGGTTCTATCGCGAAACAAGAAAATGGAAATTTCGTTATCTCTGTCACTCTTGCATACTCTTGTATTCGAGCGATAAAGATAGCGAAATTTCGGATTCGCGTGTCCCGGTGTACAAACCGCCTTGATGCATCAAACATCAAACATTTATTCAGCAAATAGGCCACAGGGGCACTTTTACATGTCAATTTTTACAAACAATAAAAGTAACCCAAAATTACAAAAAACAATAACATAAATATAAATGTCAAATTACACAAAAAAAAACTAATAAAAAATATACAAACTACAGAAGTACTAAAATTGTTTAGAGATGTAAAAGTCTCTAATTGTCAGAGATAAAATGTAGGTATATAATAATAAAAAAGATCATCAAATTATCCAGAGATGTAAAGGTCTCCAAGACTTGAATTGTTATATAATTAATAAAAAGACAAGATATTAAATCAGACAAACAGACAAGAACCGAATGAAGTGCCTCACGTTAATGCCACTCAAAAGTAAAGTTACATAGGTAAAATGAAGCCCGTGTAATTAAACAAACCGGTCTCCACAAACAGCACCCGTTTACGAGTATGACGCGTATCTCAGCCATGGTCTCCCTCAACCTTCATTCGGGAAAGTGGCGACCCGATCAACGACGCCACCGTAAGCAAAGACTTTTAAGCGAGCATGACATGTTCAAGTTGCCGGGCTGTATTAATGTATATAAAGTAAATTAATTCAGTGAGATGCAACATTTGTGCTCGTATGTTACATTAAAGACGGCATAACGCCACATAATGCATCAATGTCATATTTTATTATCTCTGAAAACTTGTCATAAACCTATTAAAGGCACAGTATGTATAATTTACTCTATGGTTTACTAAAAAGGCTAGTCCTGCACTCTGGTGGCAGAACATTGCAGTAATATCCCCTATTAGGGCAGTAATAAGTATTTCATGACTGTGTAAATTAATGTGCTATAGGCGCGGTCGGGTACTTCGGGTATATACCACGCTTGTGTCGCTTGACTGGCTCTGGGTCTCTGTAGCATACCTACTGACTTATTTTGGGGTCCGGATCCCGAATGTCAAACATGTATAAAGATGGTGGTACTGAACAATGTTTTCCATAGAACCGTTATTAAAATCGTAAAAAAATATACCCCTGAGCCCATACGTTTTGTCTACTTCGGATCCTTAAGGTGTCCATTAGATTTTTTGGAAGGTTCCATGGGTAAATTTGTTTTGTAAGATCATCTTAACCCAACCCCAAACCAAAATCACTTAGTATATGACGTCCCTCGAATATTAGTTTGCGCCTTTTGTTCGTGTTAGGCTAGTTCCTCTCATTTCTGAACCAGGATGTAGAATAAGTGCAAATCTCTCTTGGTGTAAACTTTATAGCATAGAATTGGCCGTCTGACTCTCTCCTTACTCTTGGCCTTTGGGAGCTGTATAAAGAGTCACACGAATCCGTCGCCGAAAAACCGCTACCATACAATCGAATTTACGCTCTCATTTTAAAACGACATTCTGGAATAATATGATACTTCTACTCCCTTTTTTCTTTTGTATTACAATTTCTAGCAACGAAATCTAGTACAACCACTTGCAGTATGTTACATAACCAAGGCCACAAAATTATCTGACACGATCTTATTTGTAGAGACATAGTTTGTCAAAGGACTGTCTCATTTCAGACATAGACAGAGAGAATCATACTCGTCTAGGTATCCGTAGTAAGTGAAAACATTAGATGCGATTCGTAGGAGGTTTAATTAATGAGTGACAAAGTACAACTACCCTATACCTAAGTAAGCATAATCTAGGTGTGCTTACCCACATTGTATATATATATATATAGGTACATATATCACAAATATGTCAAATTTCATGTTATTGTAGAATGTTGTTTAAAATGAGAGCGTAACTTCGATTGTATGCCGGCGGCTAGGTTCCTCTTAATTTTTTTTTTTTTGAAAAAGCTTTCCATATTTTTAGTCTTCATATAACCTTATTCACTTAATGAAGTCCAAATAACATGACGCACCAATTCATCTTCTCATAATAAAGTTATCTCGTGAACTGAAGATAAGGTTCCATTAAAAATATGGAAGAATTTTTTAGTTTGAGTCTTACTAAAGAGACAGAGAGTTCGAATTCTTTTGAATTTGTATTGCTGTAGCTACCTTTTTACGGCAAGGGAACTTAAACTAAGCGCTAGCTGATTCATCGAGGCTAAAGATTACATACCTAGTGTCTTAGCAGGTACTGTACTATAATAATAATAGTTTGTATAACAAGGTCAAAAAGAGTACTCAATAATTTAATTACTACTACTACTACTTCACTGGCTCAGTGACCCAAAAAGGATCTTGGCCTCTGACACAAGAGAGCGCCACTGCCCTATCCTGCGCCACTTCACGCCAAACACTATACTACTACAATACAATACAATAGAATACAATACAATACAATACAATACAATACAATACAATACTACAATACTTTAATTAATTCAATATTATCTTTGATACTAATGTAAATATATATTTTTTTTTTTCATTTATTAAAGTTCTAAAAATTAAATAAATCGCAGTTTCATGTTTCTTAACTGCTAAGCCAAAAATGGCTTGTAAAGCCAGAGTTCGAAACAAATACACTACATAGGTATGTTATTATATTGCACACATGTTATATTAAAGTTCTTTTTCTTATAAAATATATTCATAATTACTAAATGATAACAGGTATTTTTTATATGTTTATTTGATTATGGATTGGTCAGGTATAAATCTTATAAATGTTTCGGAAGGCTGTTTAATATTTTTGGAAGCAAGTAATAGTTGGCTCTCATACCTTAGACATTTTTTGTTGGTGGTAATATAATCGTTGTGGGCTAGGTACACCTCTTAACCTAATGTTACCTATACATATATTAAAACACTGTGCAACGTAATGTCTTCTAGATAAATCACTTACGCAGCGTACTACGTAGGCGAATAACACTGAACAAACCTAGGGAAAATCTAATCAAACTCTAAAGATTACTGCAAATATTTACGAATTTATCAGATCACACAATACAAAACCCATTTTCCTGTCGCGTTCAGAAGGTAAGCAAATTGTGTTTGTTTTAGCCACTGTTGGAAATAAACTTGTTTTTCATCATACTTGCTCGTAAAAGATCCAATTTCATGCAGGTGTACTAAAGGGCAAAAGGCCTATATTGTTCCCGCGGGAGTTATGCAATGTGAAAATAATTATTTCACTAATTCATACGAACCAAGTAGGTATAAATGAGTTTTACTTTTAAAAAACGTTTATAAATTAATACTTTTGTTTATGTTTAATCATATTTAATTTGATTAATTGAATAAAAAAGTAATTGTGTGGTTTAATGAAACCACGATGCAAGTGAAACGTTTTTCGGATTGTAGGCATTTAACTGAAAATTTTCGGCAAATTATTCGATTTAGGGTATTAAAATCGCGTTTTTAATCTAAACTTAATAAATATCCTTTTTAATTATCTTACAAAACCTCCCCCAACGCCAATGTAATTCAGCTACTCAGCACGGAATGGCGCTGTAATTAATTATTAATATCGCTTACTTATCATACGCGAGTCAAGGACTAAAGAAACCGGTATAAGTAAGCTCTCCGATTACGCATAGGTTGTTAAGGATTTCACGGTCACGTTACAATGGGGTTCTCGAGATGTCTACACGCTTGCGAGGTAGCCAGCCGTTAGGAATTGTTTTACGGAATCGTGACGTACGTGACGTTCGAAAACAAAAAGTCGTATGTGACTCTACGAGTAAACGTTCTATTATTTATAATCTGACTATTTGCCATTTACCGTAGAATTTTTCAGATAGAAAGAGTATGTATGTATTATTAGTATGTATTAACCTTTTCGACGCCATGTCAAACACAAAAGCTGTCATTCGGACGCCACGTCACTGAAGTGCCAAAACTGAAATTGAACTTTATGCACATGCACGTAGGTCTATGTTGCTCTGTGGTCTGTGACCGATTAATTCGTCTTTGGCGTTTTACCTGCGGTGCCAATATATCCGTCGTTGGCGTCCAAAAGGTTAAACCTTAGCTTATTGAAGGTTAGTATGGTCTTCTGTCCTTAAAATTTTGTATGAAATTACAAGCAAATATCAGCCTTCGTGAATTAAGTATTGTAATATTTGTAATCTTAGTCCGGTAATGAAGTTTATTTTAAAATGTAGAGTTTTTAAAATAAGCTATGGAACTAAAGTACTATAAATAAAGTAGAATTTTACTAATGCTGTAATTCTGTAATGCGACATGCTAGACAGACCAAAAAAATTTAGACGATTCAGTAAAAAAATTTTTTACACAATTTTCAATCGTGGCTGGATGCCTTCGATGCCTAAACTGTCAAAAATGTCAATTTGACAGACGAATGTTTGAAATGCCGTTTTTTCTTCGCGTGTGATGATAAACATTGCAACTGCGGGGGTAATTTCACTTACCCCCGGAAATGTTCATAAACTTACGTGATAGCTTCCCTTTTGCACACTTCAATTATCTCTACGCGCAGATTCATCATTGTAGATCTGTAGGTATTATGTAATCTGTAACCAGGATATTTCATCGTCATTAATCATGCATTTCGCTCGGTCAGCCGTCAGTACCTTTTTCGTAAACTTCGCATTATTGCTTATTTAGGTTAAATAAGTTAAATTACGTAAATACGAGTAAATATTCGTAAAAAGGCCAGCCTATAACTACCAGGTGTTCGGCGGGGATCATTATAAAACGAATTAATACGATTTATAGAATACTATTTACCGTATAATAGGCCATTTTTACCGCTTAAGATCAGTATTTGACGCAGTACCATCAGAATCTTCTTAAGCGGGTTTTACTGTATTTAAAAATGCAACAAAATATATTTTAATATATTTAAGCCCGTATAAAACAATATTCAACTAGTAAAACTTTTGCTGGGTTATCTGCGGTTTACATTTTTGTTTATTTAGGTAAGTACAGTTAATGAATCGGCTTAAACTTTTAGTGCGGACGACGTGAAAAAGGATAACGTAAATGAAATAAGTTTTACGAAACTTGTTACCGTATGTAATACATTTTTATTTTAGTTCATAGGTACACTGTATTTGTAACCATAATAAAAGTAGACGTATTTTAATTATAAATTTAAATTTTAAAACGTAATAAATATAAGAGCCTCGGTAGAGAGTATCATTTCGTTCCATTTGGAGTTGAAACTCTAGGTCCATGGGGTCCCAGCGCGCATAAGTTGTTTGCAGAAATCGCGAAGCGTCTGGTTGACGTAACTGGTGACCGAAGAGCTGGCGGCTTTCTCGCACAACGTATCAGCATTGCGATACAGCGGGGAAATGCCGCCAGCATCCTTGGTACAATGCCTCAAGGGCCTATTTTAGATTTAAGCTAGTTATTAATTTCGTTTACGTAGTACCACTGTATATATCTTGTATGTAAATAAATGTATTTATTATAAAATAGATTGATATTGTCGTGTCATGCAGCGTAGTATTCTCGGCGTGAAGTTGACCGATCGCATCAAAAACACTGTAAGTTACTACGCTCCAAAACCAAATAGCTGACGTGGCAGAATCAGCCGCCAAGCTGAAGTGGGACTGGGTGGGACAACGTTTGCCGTATTCCGGATGACTTGTGGCCCTTGGGACTAAAACAACAACCAATTGCCCACATCGCCCGGGGTCGCGGCAAACCTCGACGCCATTGGCGAGACATTATGACCTTGACGCCTTTGATAGGAACTGGTGGGAGACGGGTCAAGACCGGGATACGTGGAAAGGGAGGAGGGAGGTCTTTGCCCAGCAGTGGGACACTAGGCCCATGTAAATATAAATAAAATAATTGATTTGTAAATAAGTACTTATTATTTATATAAAATTTATGAGCTTTGAACAATTGATATTGTCATATTGTGTTGTTTTGTAAATGGCGGAAAATTACTAAAATGCTCATTTCAATTAGTGATTTCATTTAATTAAAGAGGTTGATAAGTGGTAATACTAATATACGAAAAGACTAATAGGGGGTATTACTGCAATGTTCCGCCAACAGAGTGTAGCTTTGTGTAGTGTAGTGTAGTGTGTCCCTTTAATAAACCATAGAATAAGTTATACATAATAACAGTTTTTTCATGGAGACTGTTTAAAGGAGCCAAATCTCTATGTATGAAAAGTGTCCATCAAAAAACAGTAATTAGGCGGCGCCACCATACACCGAAATACTACCAAAAACAACCTACGTAATTTGGTCGGGTTTTTTGTTGCCTTATATTATTCATGTTATACTCATGTCCCAGAGCCTAACTAGCGCCACCGGAGAGATTAGGAACTATTATTTAAAGCTTAACGCGGTCACTTTTACGACAATTCTGCCATAAGAGATTGCGATCCTTTCTATACCATCCATAAGTTTTTTGACTAGTTTTCAGAGATAATAAAATATGACATTGATGCATCAAGGCGGTTTGTTTACAGAGGACCTACCGGGAAACGCGAATCCGAAATTTCACTATCTGCCTCTTTATCGCTCGAATATGAAAGAGTGACAGAGATCTTAGATAACGAAATTTCGATTTTCTTGTTTCGCGATAGACCCTCAGTTGGTGGCCCTATTAAAATCATTGTAGTTTTAAGTCATTCGCACTGAAAGCTCATCGCAATCAATGGACAAATTTTCAACGTTAGGTATCTATTTACATTACCTTAGGCAATTAATTGGAATATTGAAATAATATTTTCGTCTCCGTATGTTGTTCCAAGAGCGCCTTGAGCGCCGATAACCGATAAATTTATACTCGACACCAGAGGCTAGTAAGAGAAGACCCGACAACCCGAAGATGGAAATCATCATTGTTGTAGATGGCGCTAAATTTGAATTAAACATTTTAGCTATTTTCTTCTGAAAACACATACCTTACAGCACTTATGATTTTGAAGCATAAAATTGTACATGCCTGGCCGCTATCATCACAGTCGTAAAAATGCAACAAAGCTGGAAATGATTTTATTGTGTTTTCTTTGTACTTTTATGCCTAATGTCAGCGACGAGGCAAGTAAAATTTGACTTGCCTCGTTTCAAAGCAATAAATAGTAGTAAGATGACAGTTTATTATACGAATAAAGCTAAAACCAATAATAGTAAATAGCGTCACCTACAAGAATTAAGGATACACGCGGTGTTTTGTGGCGGTTGTAAGTCTTCTCTATTACAAGCCGCTCTGCTCTGCCGATACCAATGGAAATGGAAATTATTGCCATATCTGTGCGACAGCGTTATTAAGTTCAATAATAGCATTTAGCTACGAAAATTCAATTCTGAATCAAATAAATTTAAGCATCCAGCCGAATATTAACGAAAATTGCTCGTTTACTAATTGAGGGCGTTTTATGCTTTCCTGGGAAAGGGGTAAATTGACTTTTTCAAGTACTCAGTTTGACTTTCAGCGAACGTTTATTTCGAGAACCTATTTATAAATTAACAAATAAATGATATTGAAGTATAAGTAAGTGATTTTTAATGTGGATGTGTTACTCTATTTGGGTCAAAATTCTCTTCGTTGTCTTGTTTTTTGTCCCCAAAAAATATGACGGGAGTGTAGTCTTTTCTAGACTTTTATTTATTTGATAGAATACCTACACAAATACAAGCGTGACAGAGTGGTCAGAAACAAGACAACGAAAATAGTTTTGACCCATTTATTCCAAGTTAAAACAATGAAAAACATTATATTTATTCTAAGCTTTCTCATTTTTTTTAGGCATACGACAATTTGTGAAGGTACAGGGGGGCCATTTCGACTGGTAAGTTACAAAGTGCAACTTTGACCACCGAAAACTACTATTTACAGTACTTTTACTGAAAATTGATTGCCTTCATACTGTAGATTAGTTATCTTGTTTTTACTTTTTCAGACTCGCATCCAAAAATGTTGAGTTTTTATACTTTAAAATGAGCATTTTATATAAAAAGGCAAAAGAAATTGTAATTACCCCGCCGAGGGCCAATTACAACTATTGATAATAAGTTTCGTTATAGTGAACTTGAACAGCTAAACCTGAGCTCCTGTGGCTAGTTATGGTGTAAGGGATCTAAATTGAACTCGTTTATTGAAAAGCTCCTAACTCTTGTGAGTAAAAAATTCGAAAAAAAAACATTACTATACATTTTCTAGAACATAGGATACTAAAGTTTAAAGTTAAGCGTTGTTAAAATGAACTGATTAAAACCTCTTTAGAGAAACGTTCATAAACGTGAATACTGGCCAGTTATGAAAAATAAAAAATAAAATATTTTACTTTTTTTTTCGCTCCTAACTCTTCTAATAAGTAAAAAATCGAAAAAAAAAAACGGTCGGGCATAGAGGAATTTGCATCGATAACAATCTTGAATCGTGTACATCACTAGTGTTTTTCAATTTCATATAAAATATGAAGGGATAATTTCAAGTCGAAATTACCCGCCATCTCAATTTTAGCGGGGTTATTTAAACTATCGCCAAATTACTATTAAAACATAATCTACATTAGATTCAGTGACTTACAAACATAGAATAGGCTATAAATATGGGAATCGCCTTTGAAAGACTTGTAAAGACCCATTAAAAACCACTATTTTTATAGAATATTTGAATAGCCAACTCGCACGTGCCTACAATGAATTTCGTCGAAAACAAAATGGCCACCACATGGCCAGGTAACTCAGAAAACATTCGGTCTATTAACACCGTCTGTGGTGATATTATGAACAATCGTTTTCGCTATCTGGACATATATGACACTAATTAGTAATGTAAAACATGGAAGATATTTCGATTAGTTGAAATTTCCGACAGTCGAAATTGCCCCCCTGTACCATCATTTTTCATAAAAAACGATTTAATGTGAGATTAGTAAAGTTAGAACAATTAGCAATTGTTCCAGGCAGGGAAATGGAGACATTATTATTCAATTTTGTTTCCACCCAGTTGCTCATGGGACGGGGACGCAGAGGAGTACACCACTTTTCTGCACTAGAGCAGAAACGGATCACTTTCTGCGCACTTTTTAGAACAACAACGACCCACTTTCAGAGCATAGATATATGGAAAAGAATTTTATTACTCATAAGAATATTACAATTCCCCCTGATGTAATAAATACAGCACACGCTACGCTGCACTACACTTGAATGGAACAATGGTCCGACAACGCTACACCACAGCAGGCTATTCAGCCTTTAGAATAGCAGAAGACGCATTCCAATTTTAAAAATGTTCTTGATTTCAAATTAATTTGATACTTTCAGAGCATCTTGCTCGGCCCATTAAAAAAGTGCAATCGGGATACACAGAGACTAACGCTCAAATAAGATCGTAATTTATAACAGTGGAATGCGCCTTATTTACTAGGCCACTCGTAACGCAGTGTATCCTGATTGCAGTGTTTACTTCCGAGTTTTAATAAAAGGCTTTCCGGTTTCACTCTTGGCAATCATTCCTGGCAGTCTTAACAACACGCCACAATTCCTTTCTTAATGGTTGGAGTCAGATGGTAACTGTTACCTCTTTACCGCTGTAGAGTTGGCAAGGGCGTAATAAATTGCACTTCTGTTGTTGCCGCATTGCTTTAAGAAGTCATGTGTTACTTATTTTATCAAAAAAAAATTGTAGTCATCGCCCATTTCAACAAAGCTGCAATTTCAGAAATGATGCTGCAGTCTCAATCCAGATGTCACCTTAAAACTGCTTATCTTGTGCATTTTCGTAGGAATTTAACGATTTACCGTGATGTATCAATTTCACATGCGATTTTCCTCGTAGGCCGAAGCAACCGCTTTCCTCAGCCGCAGTCGTGAAATACCTACCTATATTTTCCCACCAACATAGTGAAATCGTCCATAGATGCTGACTATTTGTATGCTTATTAACATTGCAACAAGATTACATAAATGGTGAGTTGTTAACTGTACTATCAATCTAAATACTAATCTATGTTAGCGCAATCGGCCAAGCAATGATCGCTTCATTTGTTCTGATTAATTATTGGCCAGTTTATTACATAGGTTCTGAGGACGACCCTTTTAATTGCCCATGCCCTTTGCGTGACCTCCAATAGTAATAAGTAGGCCCATTGTGAGTGCTCTAGTCTCGGTGCCGTCAAACATTCTGATCTTTTATTTTTAATTTGAGATTCTGGGGCGCGAAGAAGTCATATTTTTCGTAAGTATAAAAAACATATGCGTAGGTCTGGCTAAGTGGATGGACTGTACTATACTAGTATAAGTGTCGGGTCATGCCTAATGGCATGGCATAAGAGTAAGCAGACCCATCTTCAGCAGCAAGCGTCTTTTATGCAATTAGATGTGAAGGACATGAAATAAATCACAATATTTAATGATTTATGGTTTACGTACCTTGTGACAAGAGTACAATATTTTGCGCAAATCGACAAAGACCATGTTTGTCCGATTCATTGTTTGATGTAAATTCAATTTGTCTTTATATATCTTCATCATATCAGTCCAATACAATTTTGTTGTTTTCTTGAACCCTTAACCGAAGCAGAAAGCTCATTGATTGATGCTCTCTGCGTCTAATCATAATGAAATCATTCGTCTTTTGTTTCCATTGCGAAAGCAATATTACATTTGTTTTTTACCCGGTTCCGAAGAGGGGAGAGTAGGTAAAATATTGCTCCATAGTCCAATGTAATTATTTTCCTGTAATGAGAGTGACAAAAGCTGTACTTAATTTTGTAGGTATTTACTTCGTTAAATCGACTGTCAATTAGTTATGATATAACTTAAAAGGGAAAAATAATGAACACATATTGATTGGTCAAAAGTGACAGCAAATCCTATGGTTAGGAGTCACGGAGTTAGCAAAGAAGTAGATCTGACTATCTAAGATGTATTGTTAAGAAGATGGGAATTTGGAATAGCCAGTTTATTTGACACTAAACTTATCCACTCTTCACTTAAAATATATGTGGAGCGTGCATACACGATAGGTACCTACTTGGACACACCAGCTGCTGACTTTTGTACTATGGTCTAGATACTCTAGATAAACTCCTAGTTTATATTCAAGAAACATGGCAACGCGTTGGCTAGAATTTAAGACTAGGCAACATCGACTCGAATACAGATCCAATCTCAATTTCTCTTTTTTGAAAGAATGTTTGTTTTCATGTAATATTTTGTAATGGCAAAGTAATTGGAAACGTTTTGCACCTTAGGATGTCTGGGGATTAGACTTTTTTCCTAAGAAACCTCTCTCAGGCGTGATTTTAAAGCATTTGGTAAAATAAATTGGCCATTTTCGAAGCATGTTAGATTGTTTACAGTGAAATATATTTGGCAACGCAACTTGTGTGGAAATGTGAGATTTATATTTAGTGTTCTTCATTAACTGTAGTCTTAACTTGAGACTTTACGAGGTAGGTACCTTTTTATTACTACTAGTTTGTCCACGCTAAGTCCACTGCCAAGTTTGAAGTATGGCGTGGCCATAATATTATCACTGCCAAAAGTACTCAGTGCAAACTTACCGTGGATGGTAGGAGTATCTAACGTTAAATATAAAAGCGCAAAAATAAATAACAAGAAGTTTATGGCATTAAAATTAAAACTTCCTCAGTATTCAATACAAATTACGAGAAATTTTAAAATGACTGACATGTGAAAATAGTTTAATACCACGTCGGTGGCAAACAAGCATACATCCCGCCTGATGGTAAGCAGTCACCGTAGCCTATAGGCTCCTGCAACACTAGAAATTTAACATGCGCATTGTCGACCCATTGAAAACCTGTACACTCCTTTTTTGAAGAACCCCGTACTGTAGCCCCTCGGGAAAACCTCGGGGATTTTTTAATAAAGCAGAAAATTCTTCTTTATTTGTTGCGCAGAAACAAACTTACTACCTTTTAAAAACTTTTTTCACGAGAGAAACTAATGGAAATATGTCATTAGCATAGCACACGGCAAAATAGTTAAATATTAAATCAAAATTGCGCGTGATGAATCTAAAAGTCTTGTATAAATTCATCAAAAAGTACTTTTTTATCTAAGCGGACATAAATATAACATATTGTTAGAGGTAATGCCCTGTACCTGTAGTTAAAGGTTTAATTGTAAACTAAATTTTTTGCCGTATCCTAAAATAGCTCTAAGCTCCTTCAAGATTTTCTAACTTTTTTTCGTGTTAGACTTTAAGAAGATTAACTGATGCCAGTTTAAGTCTTCGCGGTTCAACGGACCCTAATTTTCATAAAGCTCTCATTACGGCCGTGATGATTGATGGTTTGGTTTAGCCCAACTTTAGATATTCTCATTTGGTAGCGCGAAGAGGCGATCGCGGCTAAGAAGTAACACGTTATTTCCAGTTCATCACGTTTATGCACATTGATTGGTTTGTTTGAGATGTAGGTACTGCGAGCTATGCATACCTAATATTAACCGGTCAAATTAACCGGACCGAGGCGAATTGGATACCGACACATCCCAATGGGTGCATAATTATCGGGCACTCTTCAGCAAGTCGTGGCAGCCGACCGATTGATGTCTCTTTGACTGCCAAAGCATTTTAGTCATGGCTTGGCAGTAAGTGACCTATAGCCAAATGGAACCAGCTGCAGCCGGACGTGAAAAGAACCGAAAGGTAGCTGAACGGAGCCACTAACACGTCCGTACAATTGTGCGATGTGAATTAAATCCAAAGAACATAAATAAAATTCGACAAGACCCAGTGAGCCGGATTCGTGAACGATGAAAAACCAAGTCAAGGAAAAGCCCGTTTTATTCCTTCTTATACCTACTTTTGGTCCAGCATGATTGTAAATTCAGCGTTTGTTTACTTATTGTTACTTTAAATAATGTGAAAATGTTTTTACGATTACTTAGAATAGAACAACGTCATTTAATAAAAAATATTGACAAGAATTACACATGCAATACGTACAACACAATTACGTAATTAGTAAATAACGCTATATTTATTGCAGAGGAGCTTCAACAACATGTATCTAGAAGGAAATATCATAAATGGATCTAGACGTACGTCTATTTCTTCATGGTGAAGAGGATAAGTTAAAAACATTAAAATATTTATTGTTTCAGCCTAATGCTTAATATTATTTCGAGACAGATAGGTTTCTTTTAGTAAGGTAGGCCAGTCCAGACGGGACAATCAAATTGTCAATTTGATCGGATATTAAATTCAAAAATTCCCATTTTGGCAAATTGGCATTTTTGCGTCCGCACCTCCTGGACGCGTAGACAACGTGCCAATCGTTAACGCTTCGTAGCGTATCGAAGTCATCTCTCTCTATCACTCTTCCCTACTAGTGTGACAGGGATGTTAACGAATGAACGTTGGCTACGCATCCTGATTTGATCGGTCAAAATCTAGCAATCCAATGCCAATGTCCTTCAACTTAATATTTGTGTTCGCACCATACAAATGACACAATTTTATTGGCAAATTAATTAGATGGTACCTATTAAATTAGTGCCTATTCGAACTATGTATTATTTAAATCTCAACGAATGAGATACTTCGAGAAAATTCAAATCGATATCAAATCCTAGTGTAACGATACCATTTATCTACCTGCACGGTCCTATTCAAAGCCTTAATTTATGCAAAAAAATATAGTTGATTTTTTTTTGGGTCCCCATCACTAGCATATTTTAACATAATCGAAAAATAAAAAAGTTTTACAAAAAAAATCGACTTCAAAGAGTATAAATTCAGCGATAAAATAAATGTCAATTGGCATGAACATGGTTTAATTTTACCGTGGTTTAATTTTACCGCTTCAAATTTTGGCTTGGTATCGACAGCAAACATATCAGTTGGGAATGCACATACTTAAATACATAGGATAATATTTAGTTTTTATGAGCTCCTGAAATGAATGAGGCATTAATGAAGCTATCCTAAACACCTAAACATAGTCTGGGAAACCATTCCTGTTATTAAATTTTAAATCTAATAACATCTACATAATTATTAAATCTGCCTGTTAGAAATTTGAAACAATCTAATATGATAATTATACTTACGAGTATGTAGCCGACATTTAAGTCTAATGTGCGATAACAGTCAAGGTCTTTGAGTCAGGAGCCACGTTGCTCGAGCCCCCTAGAGCTCGAGTAATAAATTAATAAAAGAATACTTTAGCAGAAAAAACATGAATGTTTCCAAAACCAAAATGTCAAAACTCCATACAAGCTTAATAGTGACGTAACGCATCATTGCCTAAAAAACCGGCCAAGTGCGAGTCGGACTCGCGCACGAAGGGTTCCGTATTCATTACGGAAAAAAACAGCAAAAAAATCACGTTTGTTGTATGGGAGCCCCATTTAAATATTTATATTACTCTGTTTTTTAGTATTACTACAAATTTTGTTGTTATAGCGGCAACAGAAATACATCATCTGTGAAAATTTTAACTGTCTAGCTATCACGGTTCATGAGATACAGCCTGGTGACAGACAGACAGACGGACGGACAGACGGACAGCGGAGTCTTAGTAATAGGGTCCCGTTTTTACCCTTTGGGTACGGAACCCTAAAAAAGCATTTTACCGCAAACTAGCTGTTAAGAAAAATATTTTTTCAAACGCTTGCTCGTAAAGGATCTCGTTACAGCATAGGGGAGCATTAAATTGATATTCTTGTCCCTAGTGCAATAATATGTTATGCCAACAAAATAAATTGAATGCCAAAACCGCAAGAGAGAATAACTTTGTACAAAATAGAACAGACTATACAAAATGATGCTTTCGAAAGCATATGCACGAATTACTATAAAAATACCAAAATCATTATAAGTGTGCCTATAACATTATTTTGAAGAGTTCCCTCGATTTCCACAGGATCCCGTCATCAGATATACAGACTTGATGACAATGGGATCTACTAGGAACTTTTTCAAACAGAGTCCACACTTTCATCTCGGTCACGCTTACGCTCAGTAAGAGTGAGAAAAGAACACTTAACTTACTGGGCCTACATTAAACTTTTAAATTTTCGAACGCTATTTGAGCACTCATTTACACAAGCAGTTTCTCGTATAAACCGAGAGCAAGCGGAAAAAGACTGCATTTTTTTTTTCTTTTTTTTCTGAAACCGAACATATCGAAAATGCAATACAAAAGATGTACCACAACAAAAGAAAAATACAACAAAAAAGACCTGGTGGTTTATAAATTAAAAATTGTGTTAACTGAAATAAGTAACTTTATAACAAATGCATATCTATATCAGATAGATTAAGAACTGCTATCTGTACTTACGAGTAGGTACTAAACAAATTACGTTTAACTATAGTATATATTTTAGACTAGCCAACGAATTTTGAAAGCAATCTATTTCGGATAGATGTTTATTATAGTAACTAGGAACTCGTCTGAAAAAGGTATGCCTGGAATAGTTCTTGACAGAAAAACTAATATTATGAAACAGCGATCGAGGGCGTAAGGGGTGATGCGGACAACTAAAAGTAACCAATCTTATTAGGAGATTATGACAATAATTAATCCATATCCAATTTTTAAGAATTTTAAATAAAAACATAACGTCTAAGTATATCCTACGATTAAGAACGGCCGACTCTACACTGACTACAACGACCAAGGGTCAACCAAACCAGGCACGTTAAACACCATATTTTCGTACTATTTTGACATACATGGTGACGCGCCTCACTGTGGCTTGCCAAGGTTACTAGTAATAAAGGTGTAGTTTTTTTTTTTAATTCATTCTTAAACCTCTATTTATCGCTATGGTTGATTTCTATTTGGCCCTATGCTTGATATAAAGTCCATTTGGCATTAAATCCGCCAGTCACCATTTGTACATTTGTGTTGTGTTTTATGCAGTAATGTTTAAATAAATGGGGTTCCGAAACGCAAATGATTTTCATGCGACATTTTAGCGGAAGTGAGCTGCGTTGCATTAGCGTTAGCACGTTCAACCTCGATTTCTAGATGGCTGCGTAAATAGGCAACAAATTCCGCAAAATTGTCCTATGCATCTAACCGAATGAGTTATGGGGCAAGGCAACGTTGACTATTGTCACTAGTGACCAGTTTCATGGATTTTGCGGGACGTCCCAATTTTCAGACACTGAATTTGATCGTGTGACGAAATTTGAGACATAAGGTAGTTTTTATCAATCATCATCCTCTTTTCACGCAGACGAAGTCGCGGGCTGTAACAAGTGTTTAAATATATGTGGCATAATCTTGCTTTTTTTCTTTCGCCACGCAGGGACACAGCCGTTTACGTGCGGTATTGCGACGCAGAATCGGGTCAGTGCGTTAATTGAAATACTAGAAAAAAGTCCTTATTAATGTATTATTATTACACTATTAACTTTATTCATTTACATACAAGATATATACAGTGGTACTACGTAAACGAAATTAATAACTAGCTTAAATCTAAAGAGGCCCTTGAGGCATTGTACCAAGGATGCTGGTGGCATTTCCCCGCTGTATCGCAATGCTGATACGTTGTGCGAGAAAGCCGCCAGCTCTTCGGTCACCAGCCGCGAGCTCTTCGGTCACTTACTTTCTGTCCTAAATTTCGCAGTGCATTAGTACGAGGGGCGGCTGATAAGTTCTAAGAATATGGTATTTCGAGGTCGTATATGCGTTTATGGTACTGGCCACTAGAAAGGCCATTTAAAAACGAATTATTAAAAACAAAATCATGTCATATTTGTTTGAATTTTTCTTGAGATATTCAACGACAAAGTTCACCATGTCTGAATTATCAACAAATATTACGAAAATTGAGCACCGTGCTGTAATTAAGTTCCTTACAAAAAGTGCTAAATCACCGCAATGTATTTTTGAAGAAATGGCTAGTATTTATGGTGCCTCTGGACCTTCTTATGCTACGGTCAAAAAGTGGAGTCGCTTATTTAAACTGGGTAGGGAGTCGATTGAAGACGATCCCCGTTCAGGGAGGCCAATATCGGTGGTGACTGAAGAAAATGTAAGAAAAATCAGAAAATTGGTAGTAGAAGACCGGAGAGTTAAGGTTTTGCAAATAGCTGATACTGTAGGCATTAGTAAAGAACGGGTTGGAGAGATTTTACATGAACATTTGAACATGACTAAGGTCAGCGCTCGCTGGGTACCAAAAATGCTGACGGCGTTCGATAAAGAACGTCGTGTTGAAACTTCCAAGGCATTTTTAGATCTGTGCGGAGATGGCATAGATGAAGTTTGCTCAAGAATAGTAACTGTTGATGAAACATGGATCAGGCAGTATGATCCGGAGTGTAAATCTGAATCCATGCAGTGGATTGAAAAGGGTGAAAGACCACCGAAGAAGTTTAAAGTGCAAAAATCGGCTTCTAAGTTAATGGCCACTGTGTTTTGGGACTGTGATGGCATTCTCTTAATAGATTATTTGGCCAAAGGTGCTACAATAAATGCACTTTATTATGCCAATCTATTGAGACAGATGCGAAAAGCGATAGTTGAGAAAAGGAGAGGCAAATTAAGGAAAGGCATTTTGTTTTTGCAAGACAATGCACCCGTTCACACCGCCCGGGTTGCGAGGCAGGCTCTGAAGGAAATTGGCTTCGATGAAATCGACCACCCACCCTACAGTCCAGACCTAGCCCCTAGCGATTATTTTCTGTTCAGCAATTTAAAAAGAGATTTACGGGGAAAGCGATTTGGCAGTGATGAAGAGATGAAAGAGGCCGTACAGGAGCATTTTGAAGGCCAATCTAAAGAATATTTTTTAACGGCCTAAAAGCATTGTATAAAAAATGTAAAAAATGCATTGAATTAGAGGGAGATTATATTGAAAAATAAACATAAATTATTTTTTATATATCGTTTTTTTCTACCCTGGGCTTAGGACTTATCAGCCGCCCCTCGTACCTGTCCTACTGTAATGCTGTGTAATTTTTTTAATCAATAAATAAATAAATAAATTATATATAATATAATAGGCCTTTTCATCTGTGCCAGATGTTTTAAGCAGCATCCCGGTAACGACACTTGCGTTCGTGGCTGTGTAGCCCTATGCGGGAGCGGGATATGGATTAATTAATGTATTAAATGTTTGTTTATTCTCAACATATTGCCTCGACTTACTTATATCAGGCTTAAATTGCCTCGGTGGAAGTGGTTTGAGTTGTGCTTTCTTTTTTGTCCAATAATCTTCTATTACGAGTGTGAATGTTCAATTATTGATTGAATTATGTACGAGTGACGATAGCGGCATCAAGTACGTGATCTCATGATAAAATCGCCATGAGAGCTTTGTAAAACGAACCTGCAAAATAATCAATAATCAAAAACGCGATCCAAACAAGTACCTACGTAATCGTGATTCAAATTTATCATTTATTTTAACTTGAAACCCTGTAATTCGACACCATTATTGACGCGCTTACATCTGAATTATAATCGATTTTGCAATTAAATACCGTATGCAATATATTGGAGCTGAAGATAAAACTTTTCGTCTAGACGGAAAAACGATGCATTAGGAGATATTGGATAGCAAGGTTGTTTCGGATGTTTTGTGTATATTTTTGGATATACTCCTAATACAAGTATAAAAGCATTTCTAAAACGTTTATTTTTCTATTTTATTGTATGTATTTCTCACACACCATGGGAAATACGTAAAACAATGTAACAATTTCCCTGACAATTTTGTTAAATTCTACGCGCAAATTTTAATGACATGTTTCTTTTATTCCATACTTCATACGATACAAGGAGATTGGATATAATAATATCGTAAAAACCACTTGACAACTTTTGTTTTGTACCTGTGAAACATAGCATTATGTTATGCCAGGAGCATTATGTTATGGTATACACCGTGGGCGTTAATAACCCGAAAGATTTAAACCACGTATTTTTGACAGTACGAGTAAAAATGCTATATCGACATGGGTCCAATTATGTGTCTTAATTAAACTACTATTTCAGTACAAATTAAATCATAATAATTGACCGCTTCTTTGTGAACAAACCTTTACTTCAGAGAGTGAGCGAGTTTAATTAATCTCAAGTTGAGAAGCAGAGAGCGAGCATGACACTTCACGAATCACTCCGATATCATACGATGCACGGCGAATGCAGTGACTTGTGTTCCATGACAAGAAGTGTCATGTTATGTCTAGCATGATGTTTACATTGAAATTATTTCAATTTATTGGCTCCACAAAATACCACACTGTATCCAAACTTTATTAGTTACTACAATAATTACAGTGCAGTTATTAAATATTGTTGAAACTTTGCGTTGATATCCATTCCTTTGACTGACGTAACCAAAACCATTAACCATGATTATATCCGAAAGAAATCATACCTCTTATTGTTTTACCTCATACTATAACTGGAAAGGGATGATTACTTTGTTATAATATCGATCGTGCTAATCAGTAGGTATTTTAAATTCTCGATGTGTTGATTTATACTGAGTAAAATAAAAATTAAAACCGGCCAAGTGCGAGTTGGACTCGCCCACCGAGGGTTCCGTACTTTTTAGTATTTGTTGTTATAGCGGCAACAGAAATACATCATCTGTGAAAATTTCAACTGTCTAGCTATCACGGTTCATGAGATACAGCCTGGTGACAGACAGACAGACAGACAGACGGACAGAGGGACAGATGGACAGACGGACAGCGGAGTCTTAGTAATAGGGTCCAATTTTTACCCTTTGGGTACGGAACCCTAAAAACAGCTATGTTAAACAATTACGCATTTTTATTAATTTAATGAATTGATAAATAATAAATAAAATAAAACAATATTACAGCTATACCTACTTTGTTCTTTAATTAAAAATCCCCCGGTCTTAAATATAGGCGCCGGGCTCTACTAGTCGTAGTAGAGTTGTAAATTAATAAAGTTATGACAAAGCGGGCTTTCTTGATTTAATAGGAAAAGTTCCTTCAGACTTTCAGTGCAAAAAACAGATCACTTGCCTACTAATGGGCCATTAAATAGTAAATTATTGCAGAGGCCGGGAAAGGGCAATTCGTGGATGAGTATCGATTTTGTCGGACGACGAGAACCGGAGTCCGACAAAGAAGACGAATCCACGAATTGCTATTCCTTCCAACTTGCCGAGGCATATAATTATAGTGCTTTTCTCTAAACATGAGAGGGAATATTAAGGTAAAATAATCATTATTTAAGCATCTAGAATCACTCAAATCGAACCTTCACATCAAAAACAATTTCTCTTTAATTGTTTTTTAAAAGTTAAAGGCTCAACTTATTCTGCCATTCATAAGCAGTACCATTCAATATTTATTCATTCAATATAGTGCAGTAAAAAATAATAATTGTGCAATATAAGCTGCATGTGTACGCATGAGATCCTTAAAAAAATATAAAACTTATAGTCTTTGATTTTATTAAGCAGTATTCATACGATCATACATGACTGTCTTGTAAGAACGAGACAATATAAGGTCATAATTTAAGTACCGTCCATAATTTGTCTCTCTCTTTTTCTTCCGTTTATGTGTCGCAGCCATCTGGTTAAATTAGCCAGCTTGATGCCTAGGCCGATAGTTAATCACTCAACGTTAAACAACTTGGCGTATGAAACTCAGCCCTTTGAAAACTACTGGTTCACTCAGCCAAGTGATTTAAATGTAACCTAAAAAACTTAAAAAAATGAAATAACGTAAAATAATATGAAATAAGTATAAATGATCGTATCATTTTTTTTGTGAAATTTGAATTGGTCTCTCGGTATGCGAATGCCACAGTTCTCTGCGAAATCCGCACGATCCACAGTCAAATACCAGCTTAACTTCGGCACCTGCAGTAGTTCGCAGTATTTCAGTGCTAACTCGGCAATCTAGTTAGCCTAGTTATCAAGTTGAAACCAATCGAGTTAGATTCACACTACTCACACTGAATGCTAGTCTGAGAGCTAATTAATAAGGAAGCGCAATTGGTTAAATAAAAATTAGAAAAAATACGTACATTACGAGTAAATAGAGAATTAGATAGCAAAAAAGTTATCACGACATGAAACGTGTATTGGGTCATTTTATCAAAAAAAAAGTAAATCGTACACTTGTTTTAGTACATCCATATCGTTAAAAAACTGAATGAATGTACTTAGCATATTTTGAAAAACAACTAGGTATTTGGTCAAAATATTTGGCTATAATTTGGCTGCTGCAGCTATAGCATTGTACCGATCGTTGTGGAAACCCTTTGCCTCAACATGATCTATCCTTGCCCAGCAATGTACTCGATAGTAGGTACTTCATACTCGATCACATTAGGTTTATTAGGCATTGTATCTCAGCCTACAGCAGATGTGGAATTACGCAGAGTAATAACGTTTCCTCCGATCGACGCCTGTTCACTAATCCGTGTACATGTTGACGCAACTATACTTGAGTAGAAAATCGCAATGGCCGGCGCGGGGTAGGAGAAAATATTTCATACTCATATGTGGAGAATTCCAAGACCAAGAGTCATACTCGTATATTTAAAATTTCCTATATTTAATTTTGTTCCTAAAAAAATCTAAAAATACAAAATACTTCCTAGCGTTGTGGAAAATAGAGAGGAAAAAAAAAAGATTCGTATTAGGTTAGCGATTTCCTAGTGTAATGAACAAAGTCAACTTACCACGGGAAATTTATCGAGATTGTAGGTATTATCTTAATACTTCAGCTGCGGAATAAACTCCCTATCGAGGTTTTCTCGAGATATAGAATGGAGTTCTCAGCAAATACCTAGGTTTTTAAAGTAGAAGAGTTCAAAATCAAAGAATTTGCGTAGTAAATATAAAGTGTGAATTCAATACGGGCGAATAATTAAACGGTGGTTAGTATAGGACCTAAGAAGTATATTGAGAAAAATTTTGCTTAAAAATACAATAATAATTTTAACAACACAAAATAATTCGGCCCGCAACGTAATACAATACACAAGTTACGGGATACTTCCTTTTTAAAGTAACTGCCAACAATAAGCTCGTATCTCGTAATGTCATGCCATCGTATGTCTAAAGGGGCCCACTGACGACATCCGTCCGCCGGACGACATCGGCCTATCAGTTGTTCAGAACTGTCAAATTTTTGTTCTAACTGACAGGCCGATATCGTCCGGCGCACTGATAGTCAGTGGGCCCCTTATTTAGTCCCACTTGCAACATCCCACTAACCCGGGGTTAAGCAATTAAACCGTTTACCCTAGTGCACCACTTCCTACAGTGGTGTCAGAAGTGGGATCAAGCCGATATACGACGTAAAGACGAAGAAATCTGGATTCGCCGGCGGCAAACGAACAAAGACGTACCGCGATTGCCGTTGTGACCGCGTGGTTCGAAAATTTGAAGACGATAAAGACGAATTATGACGTCGAACTACGTTGAAGGCAAGGCGTAAACATGTCTCCAGGCAAACGTAACGGCAGACAACCAAACTATAACGACGGAAATGCTGAAACATCACGAGATAATGGCATGACGATGTTGCATCTCACTGAAGGGCTGATCCCCAAGTTCACTGGTCATATCCATAAGACGTATCCAGCAACCAGGTGGGTTCAAGACGTCGAGGACAGCAGCACCGAGCTCTGTGGATGGACTCCGTTGCAACAGCTGTTGATGGCGAGGCGGTCGTTAGCAGGAACGGCGTTACTGTGGTACCGAGCAGTCCTTTTCAAATCCTTTTTTATTTTCTTCAAAAAGGCTTAGGTTTCCGTCACTCCGGAATTTCCCCCTATATACTACCTACATGATACCAAATGATACTTACTAATAGCCGCCGTTCAAGGCGATAGACTGATAACTACGTAATCGTTTTTTTTTTGATTCCGTACCCAAAGGGTAAAAACGGGACCCTATTACTAAGACTCCGCTGTCCGTCTGTCCATCTGTCCGTCTGTCCGTCTGTCTGTCACCAGGCTGTATCTCATGAATCGTGTTAGCTAGACAGTTAAATTTTCACAGATGATGTATTTGTTGTCGCTACAGCAACAAATACTAAAAAGTACGGAACCCTCGGTGGGCGAGTCCGACTCGCACTTGTCCGGTTTTTTTTTACATAATATGAGTTTTTCGCCTATGCACTTTGGAATGAAATGTTTTCCCACCATTTTCTGATAGGAATACAAAATGCATGTTGCACATGCTGTACGCCAGACACTCGCTATCGGTATGCAGTTTGTATCAAACTTTGTTTACGGTTTTTGAATAACAAACAGGTTTCTATTTGAATTAGTTAGTTGGTTACTGTTTCCACTGCAGTGCTACTGGCTTTGTTACAATGTTTTGTGGAACTGCGGTACGAAGAGTTCTTGTTACAAGCTTTAATTTAACTTGCCTTACTAATTAGTTTGTATGTAAAAGTAAAAGAATTAAGCTTTTATACCTACTCTTTTTTTCGGCAGGTCTCGGGTTGCTGGCAGTCGCCCGATTGTTTCTATCTCGAAATAGCAACATTTACAAAATGTAATAACAAAACTTCCGTGAGACACAGACATATTCAATATATTAATAGCAGGTCACTCACGTATTTTAAGTCGAAAATTTCGACTTAAATTGTATATTTAATATTTATTAATATATTTAATATTTACAAAATTGTAGGGCACTCTTATTGACATTTTTATTTTTCCTCGAACCCGAAGTTTCAAAATTATAATTCTGTATAACTGTAACGATTCTCGTTTTAGTGAATCGATGAAAACGAAATATTGCTCAACTTTTCAAGTTGCATACGTCTTTTAGAGTTGAAGGATTTAGTAGATTTTATTTTAATTAATCAAATTCCAAATTTAAATGACGTAAATTGTCCGCGAGGCGGTTCCTCCCACTTCAAGGGATAATTTATTCAATACTAGTTAATGCTGGTTATACCGGAACCTTATCTAGAAACATAAGTCCAGAGCAAATATAATATCAATTCGGTATGAAGTTTTCGTCACTCTCTGGCATACTTGTAACTCGCTTTAGAGAGACAGAGATCACTTGTAACTAAAACGTTATCTATATTATTTTGATACTGTACCGAATTAGAGTTACCTTCAGGAGGTATTAAGTAGTATTGAATAAATTACCATTATTTTGTTTGCATTAGGTACGCAAAAGCTTATTGTTGAGAGGTTTTTAACACTTAAATCCTTATTTATTTTATCAGAACACATTATTGCGTCGAGCAAATTAACAACGGAGACAGAATGACAGGAGAGATTCTACAGGATAGGATTATTTTATTTCAATAGGTTGCGATCAGAAACTTTTAAACGTTTTACAGACTATTATTTAACAATATTGTTACTTACAATAAAATAACAATGTGAAAATCTTACATAAATAAATTTCAAGGGTTGTTTTGACTTAATTGATACGAGTACCATCAAAGAACAAGAAAGTAAAAAAATCGTAATTAAAAAATGTATTCCGTATTTATTTACTAGGTCAACATAAACGTACATTTATTTAATTAATTTAATGGTTATTTTTTAAGTAACTTTTCATGTACCTACAAATCTACTAAAATGTTCTTTTATTTACCTGCAATTTACATTTAAGGAAGCCATATTTACTTAACTTTTCCCAGGATTTTGCCACCTCTGGGTAAATATCCATATGAATTTCCGACCCCTGATTAAATTGCATTGGTATTCCACAAAGTTCGAGGCGCTGGTGGCGTTACGGTAAGGGCGTGCGACCTTTAATTCGGAGGTCGCGGGTTCAAATCCCGGCTCGTACCAATGAGTTTTCGGATTTGATATTTACCAATCGCTTTTCGGTGAAGGAAAATATCGTGAGGAAACCGGACTAACCCCAATAAGGTATATTTTACCCTCTGAGTTGGAAGGTCAGATCGATCGATCGATCGATCATCGAATGCATTATGAATTCCGAGTGCATACCGATTGCAATAAAGCTTTAATAGCGTTTGCCTCAGGGAAATTTACATATATTTTGGTTGATTTTATGGTTGGAGGAGGAGTATAATGTAGGCCACATGAAGGATGCAAGTTTAAAAGTTATATACCTCGTTTTTAGGGTTCCGTACCCAAAGGGTAAAAACAGGACACTATTACTAAGACTCCGCTGTCCGTCTGTCCGTCTGTCTCTCACTAGGCTGTATCTCCTGAACCATGACAGCAAGATAGTTGAAATTTTCACAGATGATGTATTTCTCTTGCCGCTACAACAACAAATACTAAAAAGTACGAAAACCACGGTGCGCGAGTCCAACTCGCACGGCTGTTTTTTTTATTAACTTACCTACTCCTCTGGCGCAGCGGCCCAGTGTGCCTTGGCCTCCATCACGACTGCTCGCCACTGATCCCGGTCCTGGGCTGTTTCTCACCAGTCTTCAACCTGGAGCTTAAAAATACGTAGATACGCAATCCGCAACAATATTGACATGACTTTTTATTGAAAAACGCTTTATAAAAATAAGTAATTATTACATATGATATAAGTAATTGTTATATATTTGCTGTAACCTTTTTTCATAAACGATTTTCAATAAAAAGACACGTGAACATTGTTTACCTACCCTTTTTCTAATGCTAAAATATAAAGATATAGTCGCGTCAATCATGTGCTCGGCCTACAGCTCATTAAGGTCAATTATATTTTTGAAATAAGAGGTACAATTGTAATTGTACGCAAAAATGGTGTAAGATTTAGCATCCTATTTTCCACTTTTTTGCTATAAAATAATGCATATTAAATTGGAAGCTTCGCTGGCAGCTTTATCGTGTTCCCGTACACATATATGTATGTTTACCGGTCAGTTGGAAGCAATATGGCCGGTGTAAATCCCCAACGCTCGGATAGCGGGATTTATTCCCTTCCGCTACTCGTTACTACAACATGGCAGCTTCAATACAACAGCCGTTTTTCTCCTCTTTTCACTATTCACTGCTTGTTGCGACCATATGGAATGATCGGGAGCCCTCAAGTAAACGCAATGGATAAGATATAAGCGGGGTTGCCGCTGCTACTCGGTCGTGCTTATGCTACTGGCAGTAAAGCTGAAGTAAAAAATAATGAAATTACGAAGTGAAAATATACCATATAGTATCAAATAATAATAAAAATAACACTAAACACTAGTTGATATTATGTCTGCTCCAGCGAAGAAAATTATATTATTACTAAATCAAATAAATGGAAGGGAAAACGAGGATAGCAAATAGATGAGAATAATGATATAATATTTATAGTGATAGCAAGCGATAATGCCAAGTTAGAAAATAAACCAACGTCAAAGTTTTAAAAACCACCAATTTTTCAAACAAAAACGTCATTTTTGACACTAACATAGGTATCGCTAGCAAATTTTTGACGTACTTTTCTTAAAGTTCGAATCAGGCCGATAGACAATGTTAGTTTATGAAGGCTTTTCAGGGATTTCATGACCAAAGTCCAGAAAGGTAGTAAAGTAACTTTAGTCGTTACTCGGACGAGAAAATCCAACCACAATGAACACGTTAGTACCAAAACGAGGTACCTAATAAAATGAATATTTGATCGCGATTTAGGCAGCCACACATTTAAAGCAGGCTTTTTAAAAACGCGAGTTTTTGTAAGTACATTTATTATCTACCTATTTATTTTTAAACATGTCCCATATATGTATTTATAATGTTTATTTGTATAGTTTATAAAGGTATTAGTTGTTTTTATATTAGCGTTAGTAATAGACTTAGTATTCGGAACATTTTTTCACACTATACCCACCTTTGGCCCAGTTGACTGGTAGAGAATGCCTCTGGCATTAAGTCCGCCGTTTGTTATTTTTACTTGCTTTTGTGCAGTAAAGTTTAAAATAATTAATTAAATAAAGTCAGAACTGCGGGTGAGATGTGGTCAGAATCCTCACAGACGAGGCAAAACTTACTTGATTCTGCGTCGGACCTTTCATGTCAGACCGTTTATGTTACAGGTATAGTACGATATTTATTTAGGACTACGAAACACGAGTACTACACGTTGTCATATTATATTTACAAATTGTTCCAACACGTAGAAACACATCGGCGTAAAAGATCAGATTTAACAGACATTGGTGGAGCGAGATTAAAGTCAACATGCCGCTATGCCGGCGCGCGCCAACAATAACAAGCCCAAGCTTATGGAAGCACTCATATTTATTATTTCTCGCTGATTATTGTCAACAATATCTTACAGAGCGGGAGCGATATAGTGCGTGGGGAAATTCTTACGAGGATTTCCAGGCCAACTCGAGTTTTAGTTATTAGATCTGTTTCCAATATGATACTGATCTGTTAGTGTCAAAAATGATATTTCTTCAACCTAAAACGTCACTTTTGACACTAACAGATCATTATTATATTGGAAACAGATCTAATAACTAAAACTCAAGACTTCCGGTTCGAGCGCCATCTTGATATTTGCGGCTCCCTTTGTGTTTTATTATATATTATTTTATTATTATGTATGTTTTGCTTTGTGTTTTGCTCATTAATATTGTTTAAAGTGTATTATGGATAGCTGATTATACAATAAACTGAGTAAACTAGGTAATGTAATAGTGTGCAGTGAATGGTTAATTAATTTTGAAACGCGTTTAAGGGCATTTTCGCTTAAAAGTGTACTGTTAACTTTTTTCGAAAATCCATCAACTTTTGGGTTATTTCTACTCAGAATCACGAGGACTATCGATTAAAAAAAAATATTGTCTCCAAAAAAATGACAGTTTTGTAACGCATTTTCACATACATTTTGTAAGGACCTGTGGAAGTCGATGTGTAAGTAGTTAGTAATAATAAAACCGTTCTTCAATCTTAACTACTTTTTATTTTCCTTCGCACAATAACACGGAAGATATCTGAGAGATAATTTTTACTTGACGTGACAAAGACAAGTCAGCTCGACAGGCCTGCGCGATTGCGCGCATCAGCCAGTGCTCGCCACATGGCTCCCCCTCCAGAGACCGTCACTACGGGCGAGTGTAATCACGGAACCTTACGGTACGGCCAGAGCGGGTTTGGATAGTTTTTCTATTAACATGCTCAGTGTTAACTTTATCTTGGGTAGTAGGTTCTTTAGGTTGAGTGCCGTCTACCAATATATAAGCTGGCTTAAGGCGGTCAATCGTGACCGTGACGGGTTTGCTTTTTATCATGAGCTTGTAAACTTTTTCGGTTCTTTCTATTACCGGATGCGGGCCTGTGTATGCTGGCTGCAGAGCACCACGCAGAGCGTCTTCTCGCAGAAATCGTCTTCTAGCCGGTGCGATGTCTTGAACTCGGTCTGCCAGATCCGCTAATAAGTCGACAGAAGCATCTGGTTGAACAGCAATGACAGTTTGGATGTTGTTAGGTAGGCGCGATCTCCAAATCGTCAATAAAAGGTCTTCAGATAGTGTTGGACCGCCTAGGTCCCTTAGATGTCGTAGGAACTGGGACGGTTTGCGCTCCCCTAGTTGCTCGTGCATTAGCAGTTGTTTGATTTTTTTATCTTTGGAAGCGGTCAGTCGCTTAATGAGTTCTTCTTTGAGTTTTTGGTACTTAAAAATTGCACAATAACACGGAAGATATCTGAGAGATAATTTTTACTTGACGTGACAAAGACAAGTCAGCTCGACAGGCCTGCGCGATTGCGCGCATCAGCCAGTGCTCGCCACAGACCGTTACAAAACTGACACGCAAAATTTGTATGAAAAACTGGGGACACTATTTTGTCTCATTCAATAGTATTTGTCGTGATTCTAAATAACCCAAACGTTGATGGTTTTTCGAAAAAAAGTAAATGGTAATTTTTTTTTCTGAAAACCCTTTAACCACCATTTTTGAGTCAACGGCCGGTAGTCCATCTGCTTCTTGTAAAGTCCAGCTATCGCTTTACAAGACCTAATAAAATCATCGTACACTTTCTTGTACTAACCGTACAATTTTGGTCGTACTTAAAGCTCCTAATACCTTGACACTGGCGAAATTGTCCCACTGGACTGAAGCCATAATTTTAAAAGAATTAATGAACTAAAACTCGAATTGACCTGTTACTCTTTATTCTTATTTGATATTTCCCTGCTAAAAATGTATTATTTTTGAGATTTCTGCTTCATTTTCATAAAAAAAAATATATTTTTATACGTGTCTGTGGACGCAGATCAGTAGTGTAGTGTAAAGAAACAGGCCCGTGGAAGTTTGTTTTTGATCGGCTCAACGGGAAAGCTTCCACGGAGATAAGGTACCTACTTGACTTTGACTTTGACTTTGCCGACGTAAATCCTTATCATTTTAGGGTTTCGTACCTCAAAAGGAAAAAAACGGAACCCCTATATGATCACTCGTCCGTCTGTCTGTCTGTCCGTCCGTCCGTCTGTCACAGCCTCTTTGCTCCGAAACTACTAGACCAATAAGTCGAAATTTGGCACAGATGTATAAGTTTGTGCCCCAAAGACGGACATGTAACATCTATAAATAAATTTAAAACATAGGGGCCACTTTTGGGAAGTAAATGAGAAAATAAAAAACAAAGTTTTGCAAACTATATCGTGTCATCAAATGAAAGGACTTGTGTTTTTTTTTATAATTTTAAGATATTCGAGAAAATATGCAAAAAATTACCACCAACCCCCCCTCATCTCCCGTATCCTCTTAAACGTAAACGCAAATGCACGAACATTTTACTCTTTATGACTCTTTTATGTGGCGGGACGACTTGCGGGCTAATTCGGACAATGATCTAGATATCAACTAGTATCCACTAGATATGAAACAGAAACGATAACGATTATCGATATTTAAGAAAGTCATGTCAAATTTGACATTTCTGCGATTCCGAATGTCCTCCTTGAACAATCTCTTTAAGATTTGCTTGATATTACTTAGACATCCAATGGATATCTAATGGATATCCCAAAACGTCACAATAATTGTAGCGTGAAATGACAATTAGTTTCTCGAATCGAACTGCAAAAGATAACTAGATGAGAACAAATCTATAACGTATTTATTAGTACGATTCTATTAATTATCACATTTTTCGAATTGACCGGTTGGACGCATTCTCCCCCAAATGGTGGGAAAATGCCGATGACAGGGTCGAGTGGAGAAAACGAGGGGAGGCCTTTGCCCAGCAGTGGGACACCAAAGTAGGCTAATAAAAAATTACTTTTATAGGCGTTTCTTGCTCACTCTTCTCTAAAGATTACTTAAGAGTCAGCAGCAAGCTCGGCCGAATTTCACCTTCCCATACAAACGGAGTTTCGTTCTCATTTTAAAACTACTTATTGTATTGTAATGAAACTTTGCACATATAATACCATGAGGTATATCTTGGCCCATAATTAGTTTGTAATTGTATAGCTCCATCTTATAAAACAAATGTAATAGAGCAAAAAATGTTTGTATGAAAGTCTTAAATTCGCTGTATTTTTTTAACTATGGTATCTGAAGCTAAATAAACTAATTTACAGACATAAATATACCTTATCCTATTGTAAGTACAACGTTTTAGAGCAATCTAGCTAATCGTTGTAAAATGAGAGCGTAACTAACGTTTGTATGATTAAGTTTGCTGCGCTCTTAAACAAAATAAGAAACACGTCACGTTCATCATCTCATATTTCATCTCATCTCCATAGAACGTGTTTCACGCAGAACTGTCACAATTCGAATAATTCGTTTCGAATGCTAATATACTTGTAGAGTTGTAGGCGCTCACAAAGAACTTCCTAACTAATACACTCAGAAAACATATTTGTTTCCTGAACAAGTTAGTAAGTCGCGTTCACTTGTTCAACTTTGAAGACACGCCTCTCCAGGGAATACCTACAAGAAATATTCATATATTTTTTGAAATATCTAGTCTATAAATAGGTTAGTATATTGTGAAAAAAACCGGCCAAGTGCGAGTCGGACTCGCCCACCGAGGGTTCCGTACTTTTTAGTATTTGTTGTTATAGCGGCAACAGAAGTACCTATACATCATCAGGTGAAAATTTCAACTGTCTAGCTATCACGGTTCATGAGATACAGCCTGGTGACAGACAGATGGACAGACAGACAGACGAACAGACGGACAGCAGAGTCTTAGTAATAGGGTCCCGTTTTTACCCTTTGGGTACGGAACCCTAAAAACGACCACCTCATTTATGTAGTTAATAGGAGCCAACACTGAAAGACTTGGGGCAATTCAATAAGTTGCAGAAACTTTACGTGCAATAAATTAGGTACTCGTACTAAAGGATAGTTCTGATGCACTGATGATGTTGTAATAAGTTATACCCGACGGTGAAGCTGTTGCTAAGAATCATTCATTCAAGATTCATTCATCAATGATGAATAATTCTTAGCAACAGCTTCACCGTCGGGTATCATCATATACAGTGTGGAAAGAATGAATGGGCTCTGGACGGAAAGTACCTCAAAACCTTTAGTTAGCTCATTTTGCTTAAAGGAAACATTATTTTATTTTTGAAAATTTTGAAAACAAAACTGCATTCAAAGATTTTTCATTTTTTTTACATTTTTGCTTGTCTAAAAATATTCTTGAATACTAAATATTCGACTTTTATGGATATTTAGTATGACAGACGTGTATGGCCTAATGTTTCTTGGAGAAATGTTATAATTAACATTAACTGTATAGAATAGTAGAATAAAATAGCGTGTGTATTTTTTTTAGTCGGTTCGATTCCCAGGTGAAACAAGCGAATTTCAAAAAATCTTTAAATGCGGGTTTTTTGTTTCTTTTTAAAAATAAAAGAATGTTTCCTTTGAGCAAAATGAGCTAACTTAAGGTTTTAAGGCACTTTCCCTCCAGGGCCCATTCATTTATTCCACACTGTATGTACCTACATACTGTATTTCTTGTTTTCCATTTTTAGGGTTCCGTAACCAAAGGGTAAAAAGGGGACCATATTACTAAGACTCCGCTGTCCGTCCGTCTGTCACTAGACTGTATTTCATGAACCGCGATAGCTACAGTTGAAATGTCGCTATAACAACAAATACTAAACGGCTCCCATACAACAAACGTGATTTTTTGCCGTTTTTGCGTAATGGTATGGAACCCTTCGTGCGCGAGTCCGACTCGCACTTGGCCGGCTTTTCAAGACTGCTTTAACTCAAGCGTGACGTCAGTAAGAGATAATTTAGCTTTGAACACTTATTCACCAAGACTTGACTTTAGTATTTAATTCTGAAAGTCAATACAGCCCCTTTTTCTCAACTTGATTATATTTCCATAAATTGTTTACACAGATGTCAATCACAATGAAAAAATCAACGATGATCAACTCTGGTCAACGTGGGACTCGAACCCACATCCTTGGACCACCACCACCACGCATTGGACCGGCAATCCAAGGATGTGGGTTCGAGTCCCACGTTGACCAGAGTTGATCATCGTTGATTTTTTCATTGTGATTGACATCTGTGTAAACAATTTATGGAAATATAATCACGTCCCACACGTCCCGTACGTCCCACAATAAAAAAGGAAAAATATATTAACATTTAAGTTGATTATATTTGATCTCAAACTGGAATGTTTACTAAATCAGTTCGTGCTTTGATCCAAACAAGGGAATAAGGGAATACTACTCTGGTTTAATATTAATGTTTATCGTATCCATAGAAGGGCAAGTGACTTTAAAATCCTACGTCTCTTTGGCAGCTAAGTAAAATTGAGCCATATATCTTACATGTTAAGGTTGAAATTTAATATCACATTACAGAAATTATGACCTTATGTAGTAATGGAAACATGAAATTATAAACCTTTATTTACTTGCAATTGTATTATTTGATATTTCAAATTACAATTTAATTGATAGCACAGATGAATATCAACGTTAAAGGATATTAAATAAGATTCAAAATTCATAATTTGTAGAGAAAACTCTGGCTCAATGTTCGTTCCCATTGACATTATTAATAATGTTGTGGCTATTCCTTATGTATTTTACGATCATAATTGTAATTGAAATTAAACTGCTGTGAGTTATACTAACAACGCAATTACAACTACAAAATACTAAATTTCACTTTACATTAAATAAGGCACGGCTAGTTTTTTAAAATTTTAATAGAGACAAATTTTTATTGTCAAATACCAGTTTCTGACCTTAAAAACCCTCCGGGTCATTGTTTTAAATATTTAGAAATCCATGACTTTTTGGATGTTAAGAATTTTTCCTATTAATAATTACTTATGTTACGGCAAAGGTCACTTGCACCATTCCACTAACCCGGGGTTAACCGGTTAAAGCTGGAGTTACCATGGTTACCAGTACAATTTGGACTCTGGGTTAACGGTTAAACTGCCATAAAATGAGTCTTACTTGGTCTTCGTGGATCTGATAAGTCTTGAGATGAAGCTGGCCAAAGTTGCTTGATTTTTATGAATTTGTAACTAAATATGAAGAACTATTTTTAATTCAGACCGTTTTCTTTGATTACATCACTTAGTCTGAAGAATCTCATTTCCCTTTAGTGGAAGCGTTGTAAACTTTAATTGTATACTCATAATAGGAACAGGCGGTCCAGGTGGGTCAATGTAGGAATTTCCTTGTCCTTTCTTTAGTGAAAAACATTTATTTTTAGGGTTCCGTACCCTAACGCAGCGTTTTACGTAACGGCGAACGCGAAGCGGAGCGGCGCTGCGCGGCGCGGCGGGCCCGCGACGTTCGCGTTCGCAACGAGATCGCCCACGTAGAGCACTTCTATAGGTAGGTATCAAAGGATTGATTAACCCCGCGCCGCATCGCTTCGCTTCGCATTCGCGTGTTGTTCGCCTACGTACGAGACTGTTACTAAGACTCCACTGTCCGTCTATCTGTCCGTTTGTCCGTCTGTCTGTCACCAGGCTGTATCTCATGGACCGTGATAGCTAGCCAGTTGAAAATTTCACAGATGATGTATTTCTGTTGCCGCTATAACAACAAATACTAAAAAATACAGAACCCTCGGTGGGCGAGTCCGACTCGCACTTGTCCGGTTTTTTTAACATATTTTTTATTATACTTTCAATTTTGCAAGGAATCTGAAAATTTTCTTTATAAAAAGGCCTTACTATTACTGAACTCTGGCTTGGTCCTATAATTTGGACTCGGCCCTGTTTGATTTGCCCCTAAACTTTTTAAAAGAAAATGAGACACAAATATTCATAGAGACTATGTAATTTTACCAAATCGCGATCTTCTCAAAGGTGTAAAACCAGGGGAACAGTGTGCGCTTTTATAATAAGTTACCATCTAATTTAACGAAATTGTCAATGAATAAATTCAAGTCAATTGTAAAACGACAGCTTTTACAAAAAGCTTATTATACGGTTAAGGAATTCGTAGAAGATAAGGATGCATTTATGTTAAAATAGAATAATTATGTATATATAGTTATAAGTTGACATGTGAAAGAGCTAGCTTAAGCCTATTTACAGAATAAACATTTTGAATTTTGAAAATTTTGAATTTTTAACGAATATCCGAAAACGGTTGGGGCTGGAAAATAGACGCAAATGTTTCTTAATGGAAAATATTCTGACCTTGTTTAAATATTTAAATGTTACCGCTGTAAATATTAGCTAGTTTCAATGTTTTTCTTGCAATATGAAGACAAAGGCAAAATCATAAATTATTTCTTAGTATAAATAAAGAACCACGTACCGGAAGACGCAGCATGGGAAGGCCCCAGACTAGATGGACCGACGATATGGTTAAAGTCGCGGGAAACCGTTAGTTGAGGACAGCGAATGACTGTTCGTTGTGGAGATCCTTGGGGAGGCCTTTGTCCAGCAGTGGACGTCTTTCGGCTGAGATGATGATAATGATGATGAGAAATGAAGAATTTTTAAATTTGAATGCTCATCCCTGCAGAACGCCTACAATATCACTTTCGGCTACGTTTTATTGAACAAAAATATTTAAAAAAAGGTTTTTATTTGATACTGAAGGAAAATAATGGCACGAAGTATACTTTTATAGTCCTGTCACTCCTGTGTACTTATTAAATAATATGTTAACGATACCTATGTATCTACTATAGTTGAACCAAGAAAAGTCTGCAAAGATTATGATAGCACACGTAGTGTAAGTGTTATTTTAAACGTCAAACTTTTATGACATTATGACGTATAAATAACACTGCACTGCGTGTGCTATCAAAATCGTTGCAGACTTATCTTGGTCTAACTCTACTCGTAATATCTATGCATAAGCAGAGTCATAAAAGTCCTCCAATTTACGATGACGAGCAGTAAGTATTTTATTAAGGTGCCGGGAGTCAGTATGAATGCATTTTTAGAAGCATGGTTTTAATAGCTTTTGTGCAAAAATTAAAAAAAAAATGCTATTTTCTAATGACTTTCTTCTATAAGCAAAATTTGTTTAATCAGTTTTCGAATCAATGAAGATACTAGGGAAAGATTTCTATTTATATTTTTGAAAGAGATTATCTGTCTTAGTATTATGATCTAAAAAAGCGCTACGATTCTTCAAAAACTCTACTGGCTGAACCCACTGTAACTTAAACCATCCTTACCCCCAAAGCACTTAGAAATATGTAAGTACCTGATTATTTGAACTCGGTAAGATTGGAGGCATATATACCAATGACCCATCGATCATTTTGAAGCGGGTAAGCTATAAATCTAGGGTTCCATTGAAAGAGCGTAATTTCATCGATAACGTGAGGAAATGTAACCTTTTCTTCACTAATATCCGGGAATATAGGACAAATCTGTTCGCCAGAGGTATGATTTATGGGTTTTAGTATAAGACGCTTTCGGCCCTTGGTAGCTATTAGGTTACGAACGAGGGTACGAGTATTAGCTTGAAGTGCGTGGTGAGATAAAATTGATGAGGGTAATTGAAGCGGCTAAAATGTGAACTCTAGTGGGCTACTTTCATTGGGGCCTAGCAGCGGATAGAGACCGGCCATTCATTTAAAAAAAAACTATTCGGTTAATATGCTGTGTTTCTCCGGACGAGCCGGCCAAACATCTTTTTATTGATCTAAGCATATTGACAGTGCCTTCACTATGTTTTCCTTTAAGATAAGAAGAATAAACCTGCATGAGTTCTCGATTGCAAAGACTCAATCCGCAACGAAGAAACCAGGGCTGACCGTTCCCGTGCATAGGCTTCAGAAAACCGGTAAGTTTCTTTGTAATGGGTGCTAAAATATATAATAAAATACCTGAGCCAATCAACACAGTTACGACAGAATGTGCCTCTCAAAACTTCTCAAATTCATGTGACCAAGTCCCCATGGTAGATTAGATTAGATAATTTGTGTAATTTTGTATTGTAATTAGAATTTTATCTTATGTTATTGTTATTATTTTCTTAATCAAATTGAATTATGGAATTGTTAACATTATTAATTTATAGTTATTTGCATTTTATAAATATTGAGAAGTGACTCTAAATTTATTATCATTTTGTAAGTATTTGATTAATACCAATATAAATTATATATCTATCATACTATTTGAAAACGCGCCAGCCTGCTGCCATGTACTACCACTTCGTGGCTGGTGTCCTCACGTGCCCTCAATTTGCGCGGGGATTCACCTCGAAGATCGGCTACGTCGTCAGTCGTCAGCCGAACTAACTAGGAGTCGAAGAGGTCGCCATGATGGAAATCGGCCGGAAGGATCATCATCATCACTATTTGACATCTGTCAACTCTAAAACAACTAATAATTATATCTTAACAGCCAATTTCATTTGATTCGTAGGAAGGTGAGGTAGGTAATCCCTCATCGGTGGACCCATCATAAGGGATCTTATTGCAAATACAAACTTGTTGATACAAACAAAATAATCCGTGGGAACATAAATAAAAATTGACGTTCTTAGATGACTACGGAACCCTAAAAAAGATAAATGAATTGATAACTGCTCTTTGAACTCGATTCAATACTTCCTTTTCCTGGCAAAATGTTTCTTAAGGAAAAAGCAAATGGAAATAAAGGAAAATAAATTGTATTTTCTGACTAACGTTTCTGCTGCTGATTTGATACAATTGGCTTCTTTGCTTTGCTGTTAATATTTAAATAATATTGTTTCCTAAGGCGACTAAATATAAAATTACGATGATCTATTGCACACAGGCGTTATGGGTCTCAACGTCATGCTTGTACTGAGTATTCTGTATCGATATATCTGTAAGTGATAAAAATAGCAACCCTTAACAACTCGAGTGGACACAAACCTATTCAAAGGTTATTTCACAAAGAACACAGTTCCGACTCCACAAGGCAGGGTGTTATAATTGTCATTGAATGAGTGGGCTTGGGCGAATATTCTGGGGTAAACAAGTGTTACATGACCTTTGCGATTTATACAAACTACCCGCAATCGGAAAGCGCTATATTATTGGTTCGCTTGAGTTATTCACTAGGGAAAGCTGTAAGAATAACACCCCAGGTTGAAGTTCTGTTATTCGGAAGTATTTGAGTTGGCCGAGAACTTACCTACGCATGTTGATTTAATTTGAATCTTCTTGTTCAGATGTAAAAGTTGTAATTGTAATGGATTATTTTATTACAACTCGGCTGCCTCCAATACTCTTCAAGTGTACTCTAGTGCTTTTAGTGGTTTTACTTGTAAGTGTTGTTAGGTACTTTATTGTTCAACTAGTTGTTATATTATATCAGAATTTTACATGCTTTACATTACTAAAAACCATCACATCACAAAATCTTGAACTCACCAGCACCTGCCCACTACTCGGCTTGAGCATCGATGAAAACCTTAACTGGCCACCATAATTAATTTGTAACGCTAATCTTTGGTGGGGTCTAAATTGAACTAAGTTCGTTTTTTGCAGATTTATAATTAGGTTATGTTCTTCAAGCCAAGGTAAAACAGTATTAAATATGGTATCTAGGGTATTAATAACTTCAGTGGAATTCGTGCTAGGGAATATGATAGAGATGTCATCTGCATAGAGTAGGGATTTGATATTAATAGTGTCAAGTAATTTAGGTAAGTCATTTATATATAGTATAAATAAGATGCAACCTAATACGCTACCTTGTGGGATAGAGCAACTTGTTTTTATAGTGGATGATCGTACTTTAGTTAATTTCAAAACACTTAGTCCTAAAATCCATAAAAGAAGAAAAAAATCATTGTTTAAATAATGAATTCATGGTATTAATGAAAACGTCATAGATATAATTATAACAACTCTTGTGCTAACGGTACTTTATAATCCTATTTTCATTACAGTCGAATAATAACATGTTTATATACTGGCAGCTGTAATGAAAAACATTGTTCAACGCAAACCACTCGTATCGAACTCGTAATTTTTGATCATAATTTCAGTTCAATTATTGCCAAAAATATAAATTGATACTTTTTTAGTAGTAATAATAGTATGAAATGGGATATCATATGTGTTTTTTTTTTTAAAGCGAGTGGTAGTCGAAATTTATATATCAGATTTATATGAATTTATATAGTACTAGCTTTTGCCCGCGACTTCGTCTGCGTGGAATTAGTAATTTGGGTACCTTAATTCTTAAACAAATCTGCTTTTTAATCCACCCTTTTTTCACCCCCAAATTGGTCCACTATACATTTCCACCCCATTTTTTACACCCTTAAGATTTCGGGGATAAAAGTTATTTTATATCCTTTCCTACAGCTCAAACTATCCCCATACCAAGTTTCATCTAAATCGGTTCAGCGGTTATTGATTCCCCATACAAATTTCCACCCCCCTTTTCAGGGGTGAGTTCTGGGATAAAAAGTATTCTATGTCCTTCCCCGGGACTCAAACTATCTGTATAGGTACCAAATTTCAACTAAATCGGTTCAGCGGTTTAAGCGTGAAGAGGTAACACACAGACATACAGACAGACAGACAGACTTTCGCATTTATAATATTAGTATGGATTGACTAATGACTTTCTTCTGTCAACAATATAATCTTTCTCAAACAGGCTCGGAAAACAGACATATACCAAAAACAATAACAACCGAGGTTTTCTTTTAACGAGGTTCATCTAACCACACAATCAGTATATCCGAAAACAAATCGAAGTTCCAGTTTTCTCTCAATTCAATTCGTCAGTACAAACAAGAATAATTCCACTCTGTCGATTCCCGCCGTTGGCGGAAATTTAAAAGGTTCGCAACGATAAAATCTCTAAGGTATATGAGTAATGAAAACAGATTAAACTTTTTGATTAAAACCTCATTAAATTTGTGAACTTACGGCTCAAAAGTAATAGTACTTGGAATGAAATGTCTTAGAGACATTTAAATGTCTTGTAGTGTGCGATGTGCGATATAAGAAATGGACCTAAAATTAACATTTAAAACCTTCGCGCTTTGAACACATATTAAATCACATTTACAATCTGGTCTACTTATTGCGAATTTATTTTGTTGCCTTTATTTACCGACGTTTCGACACAGGTTTCACTGTCAAAACAGAGATTTCTGTGACTACCTGAAGAAAAGTTTATGAAAAAGTTTGAGGTACACATAACACAACAAACTGGACTCAATCATTGGTTACGGTCTTAGTGTTTATGGTCGAACTTTTCATACTTATTTAGATGAAATTAGAAAACTACAGTTAAGATCTATGAAATACCTAATTCACAAAAAAATTTAAAATAAGCTTAAAGGAAATTACGACAAATTGTATAAGATATGTAAAATACTTCCTATACATCAAAAGGTGCAATATAGGATAGCAGTAGAATATTGTTTTGATGATAAATTTAAGGTGCTGAAACAAAGTAGATATAGAAGATATAGAACAAAGAGCATTTACCTTAATTAGTTGTTAAAATAGTTTAAAAGGTGTGGTGACAATTAAACAAAAAGATAAAATAATATATCTTTTTTTTTAATAGTCATCATAAACTATCGCCATGCATGTTCGCTTTTCGGATAGTATCACACACACATCCGAAGATAGAGAAATATATTGATTTAAAATAAAGTTTGTAGGTCACATCAAAATGTCATCTCGCTACATAATAAATAACCGAGTAAAGTTTTATTAAAAGTCCGAGTTAGAGGTTACTTTGGGAATTAATTGTATCGAGGGAAGTGTCATAATTCGTGTATCGGAAGCTGTGTTATTATTGAAGATAATGTAATCAAAAACTACGTATATTTCTTCCACGTCTACGAATATCTACGTCTCTTAGAAAAATATGATCATATAAGGAGATTTTTCGCCTTCTGACTCAGGGAACGGCCTTAAGTGTAAAATTATGTAATCTGTAGTACCGAAGCCTATTTCAATGTGCCAAGGAAATCCTTGTAGATTAACCACGCAGGGTTCTCCTGAATACGGTCAAAGTAAACTAAACTTGTAAGTTAACAAGCTTGCTATGTTGGGTAAAACTTGGGTAAAACAAAATTGGGTTCCAACTTTTTAAAAGGAGCCCCTTTCAGCTTATGCAAGAAGAAATTTAAATAGAATATGGGATAATCATGGCTACTGTATAGGGAAAAGTTGGTTATCCGCAGCTTTGGTTGAAACACATTAAGTTTTTATCTTGTTAGGGTTCTTTCGGTAGCCGAAGGGTGGAATCGGAAATAATATAATAATGTGTAGGTAACGAGTTGGCATTTTCACAGATTATGTGCCTATAATATTGTCGTTTTTAAAAGTACTTAAAGTAAATAGTAAAGAGGGCTTCCATACCAAAAAAATACTTATTTACGTTGTTTTCTGAGTATAAGTGCCTACTACGCCGTCTGCGCCGCGCCCGCGGGTACCATCGTGGGTAAAATTCGTCGCACACGTCCGCGTCAGTTAGCGTTGCTCATACTATTTCTTGTTAACCCGCTCACCGCTCCGTGCACCCGCTCAAGTCGGCGAAGGGCCTAAGCCTTATTTGCAAGCGAACTCAAAAACCGATGACATTTTCACAGGTACACAGGTACAGGTTTAGGTTAGGTATTCTTAATACCAAACCCAATTATTAAGTAGTTGTATTTTAAACTGATATTTAAACGGAGAGCGAGCTCACATTTACTTTTCCTGCTGCATCCAGCGAATGCACGTACACATGATGGAAATTCTTTAACGTTACATACAAAAATATTATTCATACTTCCGGAATGTCCAGAGTTCGACCAGGAACCCGATACTGATTTTAATTTCTTGTACTGTAACCGTTATGGCGTATTTGTCGTCAGCTGCGGTAGCACGGTCGCATTTTTATCGTTTGTCACCATGCCTGTCACGTTCTAACAAGTAGATAATATATGTAAGTACGAAAGTGATGGTCATAGTGACAGGCGATGAAAATGGAACCATGCTGCGCCCGCAGGTGTCAACAGTGATATTTCAGAATAGTTATTTACGATACAAGTGCGGAAAAGAGGAAATTCGAAACGAGTGGCGATAAATTAAAACACGACCGCGGGGAGTGTTTTAAACCGACACGAGTTGCGAATTACCTATTCGCACGTGTATCGTACAACGTTTTACAGTACATAAGGCCCTTTAAACTTTCGACATATGCACGAAAAGTGCTCTTTACGCACTAGTGCGACAAAGTAGCACCATATGTACTGTAAATAAAATTTTCCAGAAATGTCACATGACAGCTGATAGATCAAATTAATACCTGAACTGTTTTAAAACAAAAGATTAAAGTCAGAATTGGGCTTCGGGATTCACTGTTAGTAACTGAGAGATTCTAAGTTTTTAGGGTGAAAACGGGACCCTATTACTAAGACTCCGCTGTCCGCCTGTCCCTCTGTCCGTCTGTCTGTCACCAGGCTGTATCTCATGAACCGTGATTGCTAGACAGTTGAAATTTTCACAGATGATGCATTTCTGTACGGAAGTACGGAAAAGTACGGAACCCTCGGTGGGCGAGTCCGACTCGCACTTATCCGGTTTTCTTTTATAATATTATGTAGGTATACTTACTAGGGAACTAATCAAATTATATTTTAATTAAATATTTTGATTTGACCAGCCCTGAGTTGGTCAAAGGCGCCTAGCCTTTCAAAGATTGCATATACTCGAGAATTTAGGGCGGGTACCTCTGTGACCGGGTGGCCGTCAGGGCGTCAGCCGCGTAAGGTGAAAACGCTGGTTCGATTTCGGCCTCGGCCATGGAAGGTTTGTTCACTGTTTTTAAGTAAGTATATGACATCTTATTCATTTTTCTACCTGGGTCATCCATCAGTTAACTTTTTTATCCCTTAGTTGCAGCTCGCTGTACATTAAACTGCTCGTGCTTCTTAAACAGATATCGGCGTTGTTATTTAGACGTTTTAGTTCCAGCTCTTTTATGAGTTAGCGTAATTTAATTAAACACGAAAGATCAGGTACGTCATTTAGTTTATATTACTTGAAAATGTCGAAATGTAGAAATCATATAAAATCTTAAGCAAAATCACCATTCTAAATATAACATTAGATTTTAATTAAGATTATCTTTTGCGTCCACCGCTTTTGCGTTAATATGAAGTAGAAGAACCATTTTTTAGGATACAACCACTTTTAAATTAGGCTTTATTCGTTTATATTTAGATTCAATTTTAAATAGACGCAAAATGAATATAAGCTGTTTGACAATTTTCTTAGAAAGGATAGTCGGCAAATGAATACAAAGGCGTATCTGACTTGCAATATTTTGGCGTACTTATTACACCTTTTACGCTGCGGTAAAATTGAACATTATGTGAATGCCATTGTAAAGAGTTATTCGCAGAAGACAGTCATTTAATATTGTGGTACAGATTGTGGTTCGCCACTATTGTAAAACGAGCAACGGCTGTTGATTTAACGGTAAAGCCCCTGTGTTTTCATAAGCAATTTCTACGCCATTGTGTTGTGATGTTCCAACGCGTCACATGCGTAACGTGGACAACATCGTCACCATTATTATTATATCGACCGAAAGACGATTCGAAGAAGATTCTGATTTCATTATTTGTTAAGGTTTTGATCTGGTTTTGATACGAGCTTGACGCTCGGGCATGCTGATTCGTGCCTAGGCTTGTGTCAAGGTCGTATCGTAACAAGATCTAAACCTTAACAAATTATATAGTTCGAATCGGTTTCTTGGAGGACCTCCATAACGTTAACATTCTTGTGATGATCTATAGCAGTGAGTGTTTATGTCACGCTCATGGCAATGCTGCTACCGGTGCTTGATCAGGAAGGCCTTTAAACTATGTACAATCGAGTTCACAAACATTTTACAAGCCTACGTTCAAGAAATATATTGAAGGTCAATGATCACTTGCACCTGTTTCCGTTGCTGGAACCCTGCATGCTGTCGCTGCTATGGTATAAACCTGTTATGTGGATGAAATTAATTAACAACTATATTGACTATTAAAGGTATTTATGTATTTTATGACAAAATTGATAAAATTATAAACTTTCGCGTTTTAAACACATATTAAATCACATTTACAACCGGGTCTATCGCGAATTTATTTTGTTACCTTTATTTACCGACATTTCGACACAGGTTTGACTGGTCGTGGTTGCGGCTAACTGATGTCCCAGCAAAATGTCAAAACAGAGATTTGTGTAACTACCCGACGAAAATGTATTTGACAACAATACGTGTAGTGGGTGATTTGAAAATGTGATGGATACCCCAAACTTTTTCATACACGTTTTGTCGTTTTATTACATGTTTTAATTAGTGTTGGTTTCACCAATTTTGCCATTTCGCTCGATCGCGCAAAATGCATTTTGAGTTGTTTTTACGCATCTTTTTCGCACTTAAGTATGTAAGTATGCGATTTTAGTATGCAAAATAAAAGCGCGGCCAATGTGCTAATGGTGAGTTTGAGATTTACTGCGAGTCATGTCAAGGTGGTATCACAACAATATAAAAACTAACAATTTGTAAAACCGCTCCAGCGCTCGCGCAATGAAAATAAATGACCACGATTGGGGCTATTCCCATGCGAAGAACGGTATAGTCAACCGTCGCGGAATATAGAGTGCCTGTTTAATTATTCTGACTGTACCGGCGACTTTACACAAAGGCTCATTAAAACAAATACCAGTAGGAATTCAATGCAGGTTGGTATAAGGTCGCTGGATATGGACGTGGCGTTTTCAGGTTACATTCCATTTGCGACTGCAATAAAGATTTGCATCCGGAACGTAACGTTTATGATCTTTCAACATATTTTGACAGTGCCACATTGTCACTGCCACAGTCGACAGCAATACGGCGGGACAATTCAGACGCAATTGAAAATCCCTAGCGAAAAAACGTACGGGTAGGGTAGACTGGGGACAATTTAAATGAAACAAGTCAAATTTCTCGAAGTGTTGAGAAGTTGTTCAAAATTTGCAGTATAAAGTAAAGTATAATTATAAAGTAAAGTATATGTAATATTATTCCTGTTCTTGCATACTTTTTCGTTTATTTTGTTTACGTGTGTAATTTGAGTAATTGAATTTATTTGGGGTTTTGGATAGGAATCATGGAATATTTTATCTGCCATTAAACAGCGATAGAGTAGCGACTACCACACTTGTAAACCAACCTATAATACGGAGTCGTGATACCGGTGGACTTGCATGGGTCCCATATCTGCAGTATCAATTTACTAACAGGCGAGCCGTCTGCTTGCATGTCACTGTATTGGACTATTAGTACAGCTGTGGCCAAAGTGGACACATATATCGTAATTTGTTACCATAGAAATAAGGATGTGTACCGATATATTTGGCCACTTTGGCCATCACTATCTATTTGATGCTGTATATCTACATGTATATATTAAATATTATACGGCCACACAAGTAAAAGGCTTGTATGTACATCTAAATGACCCTTTTTATTACCAGATAGGGCTTATAAATTATACTTTATCTCGTGTCGTATCGTGAAATATGCGTTTACTTGCCAAACCAACTTCGCCGTAATAAATGTACTGTTTGGGGAATAAAATGGAGTACATGTTTGTTATTTTTTGGCTTTCAGTATGCATAGTAAAAATATTCTTATGCTTTTTATGATAAAGAGTAGTTAACCAAAATATTTAGGTAAACTAATTGCTTATAAATAATTCCTGTTTCATAGTAAATATAATTTAACTGAATGCCAATTACAAAAATACTTGCAGAGTTTAAACATTAGAGTCCGCCGCGTTTTTGTGTTGACATGCTTAACTTTTTTGCCGGTGTGATATATGTTTAACTAATAATAAATATGGGTTATTCTTACTAGTTACCACCAAGTTGTTACCAGTGGTGACTACTGGAATGTTTTATTTATTTATTTATTTTATTTTATTTATTAGGAAAACTTACAGCTAAAGTAACACGTTAGGTAATAACATAGAAGCAGTGAGCCAATTACAAGTTTCCACAGATAGAAACTGCGTAAAGTGCATGGAGTGCGAAATTACAACTAATAATAGTTACTAACTTATAAATATACTTTACTTATCTTACTAGAGAGGGAAAATTGGTTTAAACAGTTAACAAGAAGAACAAAAGAGAGAAAAAAAGAACAGGATAGAGATACAGTGTTGAGTTAACACTTTTTCCACTGTTAACACTTAACAGTGGGAAAAGTCCTGAGTTAGCTTACGAATCGAACTAAAGCTATCGCAGAACAAATCGATGAGATCATGATGTTTGCAAAGCTGATTGAAAGACTTACCAGCTCTTAGAAGGAAGGAGTTTTTCCTGTAATTAGTATGAACGGAGGGAATATGGAAGGTTTTTTTGGTGCGAGAGGATATGCGTGGGGGGACTGCGAAATTCAAGTTGGCTAGTAGATTAGGACAGTCTACATGGTTCTGAGCAATTTTCATAATATATATTACGTCGGATATATTACGCTGGATGTAGAGAGGTAGCAGATGAAGTTTTGCACAATGCTGTTTATAACTTTGTTTTGGAATTTTAATTTAAATCTCAGAGAACTAATAAACTTTTTTTGAACTTTTTCTATTTTAGAAATATAGGTGTCATAACAAGGGTTCCAAACCTGAGAGGCGTATTCGAGATGGCTTCTTACAAATGCGCAATAGACAATTTTAATTGATTTTAACTTATTAAAGTTCTTGCACTATCTTGTGATAAAACCAAGTGCCTTAAAAGCTTTATTGACTATAATATTGAATCCACGTGCCTGTCAAAAATCAACTTATTGTCCATTAAGACACCCAAGTCCCTTATCTCACTACACTTGGAAATAATCTCATTTTTTAACATATACTTATAATTAAAGACATTACGCTTTCGAGTAAAGGAGATGGCAAAACATTTGGACACATTTATATCTAGTTTATTGATAGCGCAATATTGATCTAGTCTAAGAAGACCTTCTTGAAGGTAAGTAGCGTCAAGAGCGTTATTGACTATCCGGAAGACTTTCATATCGTCGGCAAATAAAAGAATATTTGAGTGTATAAAGCATTGGGAAATATCATGTATAAAAATGGTGAATAATAGTGGTCCAAGAAGAGATCCTTGGGGCACTCCTGAAGGGATTTCCACCCACGATGATGAGAATCCGTTCAGAACAACCGCTTGAGACCTGTTCAATACATAGGAGGACAACCATCGAAAGAGGTCTCCCCTTATACCTACTGATAGAAGTTTTTGTAATAGCAAATTATGGTCGATGCGATCGAACGCCTTGCTGTAATCTGTGTACACAGCATCGACTTGATATCCATTATCTAAGCTACGTGACAGGTAATCATTAAATAAAATAAGGTTGGAATCCGTAGATCTTTGTTTAAGAAAACCATGCTGATAGGGACAGAATACATGTTTAAGAGAGGCATACACCTGGTTGTAAACCACGCGCTCAAGTAATTTGGATACAAGACACAACTTAGATATCGGGCGGTAATTCCCAACATTACTCCTATTTCCTTTTTTATGAATGGGTGTAACAAATGCAGATTTCCATAATCGTGGCATGACTCCCTCTGAAAGTGATCTATTAAAAAGTATAGCTAATGTAATAATTCCCAACTTTTACCACTGGTAACTACACTAACTACTGGGAAAAATAATTCCCAGTAGTTACCACTAACTCAGTTTGCTAGTAAATACTGAGATATAATTTTCCAGTAAAAGGTGTTTTTTTTAATTGAGCACTATTTTTTTTAAACTCCCAAATGTTAGTCTATAAGGTATTTTAATATGTGCCTTGTTAACTGATCCAAATTTTATATAAATAAATAAAATAAATGTGACTACTGACTGTTATATAGTTAGTTTATTAAAGAAAAAGTTACTTAAAAAAGTTAATTAAAAGTCTCTGTAAAGAAAGAGTTACAATGAAACACCTTAAGCATTTAATTAAGTATGGTAATATTGAAATATAAAACGCCTGCAATTAACCCTCCATGCCCAGGCCACGACTAACGCCGACCTAATATTATCCCGCCTTTATCCCTTGGCCGAAAATGTCCCACATTGTTTACCCATCCCGTGTAAGTCCTTACTAGTATAATGAGTTCATTAGTTAGGTAGACAGTGAGTGAACTTTACGTGTCAATTTGGGCTGTTGCGCGTTTGGATTAGATTACAACTAGGTATGGGATAACAGTTTTGAAAGATTCACATTTAGTTTCACCGATTGACCGGGATATGGACCGTGATTACCTCTTGTATTGTTTTGTTAAAGGTAATCACGGTCTTTGTCCCGGTTGATATAAGTCTAAGTAAGGGATATTGTGTATCGCAGATCTGTAATCAATCGTTTGGCAACCCGACATGCCTAATTATTAATTATGCCTTTAGTACATAACTCAGATACGAGTACTCGAGCGTATAATCCAGTAGGTTTAGATTGCCAACTGCCAGCATAAAGTACAGAACAGCAACTTTACTAGTTAATATCAAACAATAATTTGTATGCGTATAAGTTGAATTTTTTTTATTTTTTTCACGTGATATACTTAATCCGTTAAAATAGGTTTATTTCATGATTTGTTTATTGTAAATATACTGAATTAAACTTGTAACATTATTTTTTATTAATTTATTTAGGTAAAAACATAATAATAAAGGGAAACATATTTTCCATGACAATACAAGAAAAACAAGAAGAACGATATTTTAATTCATAAACCAAAGACAAGAATAAAAGCAAATAGGATTGTTGCCATTGCAAATGTATATTATATTAACATTTATGTTGAGTTTTATTTCAATATTTATACTATTGATCCTGTAGTGTAGAGTAATCTGCATGACTGGCGAAATTCAAAACAAAGCCACAACTTATTCACATGTTTTCCGTTTTCCCTAAATAAATGTAGCGGCGAGAGCAAACATTCCTACGCTATGGAATACAAATATTTTATATAGCAGATGTTTAGTCGGTCAAGTTGTTATAACTGAATGAACGTCAGATATTAAACATAATATCTAAACAAAATTATGCTTTATAGTAAAGCGCCTAACTAACCTACTTTAGACTTTACGATTTTAATTACATGTGTCAAGCACTGTACGTCAGTTGGTCTGCGTTGTATATTTTCTAATAATATTTTTCACATAATTTGGGTACGGTGACACCTGTTATATCAATACAATTAATGCGTTTTAAGGTGATAAATGTATATGAATAGATCACCGCAGTCACCGCACCCAAGCTATTGGCGAGTCGGTATTTTGTTTAGAAGTTTTCTAGAAATCGATTTTCGCTCATTTTATCTCGGATATGGGTATTCCCCACCATTTTCGCGCTTGTTCTCTCATGTATTTCTGTTCAGGACATCAAACTGAATGCATTGATACTATATTCGCCCATATCCGAGATGACATGAACGATAAGTAACCTAAAACCTATTCGGCCGCCCTACTATATGTGAAAAAAAAAACGGGTCTCTATTGTTTCCCATATATTTTTAAGTCATAACGTATTGTTTGTCCACATTTCCATTAGTCATAATTTGGTTTTTCTCAGAAACGCGTAACTTTTCAGGATTGCCATAAAACAAACATAACCTAACCTAACCTAACCTATGTATAGGATAACCTAAGGAAAATCCTGAAAGTTAACGATTTCAGAATTATGACTAATGATAATATGACAATCATTACATTATGACTTTCAATAATTATGTCAAACAAAGGGACCCCGAAAAAAACTATATATCCGTACATTACGCCTTTGCTTTGAAACTAGTTAGCCGATTTAGACTTTTGTTGACTAGTAAAGAATGCCATTAATCAGCCATTTGTGTTTTTTATTTTATTTTGTTAACAAAGTTTAAATAAATGAGTAAATATAGCAGATTCTGAAACTACGTGTTTGTGTACACCCCGCTACGCTGTGGCGACGCGACGTTTCTTATAGGTACTTAGGGACTATTATGGAGTGTACGCGGCATGGGATCTGGCGGCACTAACAACATCGCCCCCAACTAGCGAATATAATTATGAAGCAGGCAACAGATTTCGATTGTAATACTGTACCTACAACATACGGCCTAATTCGAACAATATGCTTATCGTATATGAAAGTGCCGTTTTTTTGGTATTTATGAACGTGTGCCTAGTATGGGACGCGACCCGTTTTGCGGAAAAATAAATGAGCCCCATAAACTGTAGAACCCATAGAGCGGGGCACATATAGGCTTATACTAGAATACCGCGTGTACACAAAATACATGTCGTATCGTATCACAGCAATACGATACCGATCTGTCGAGTATCATGTCGGTGTAATATCTTATAAGCATTGTTCGAATTAGGCCGTAAGGCGCTCTCACTCCTTAGCGCTCGGAAACTATAGCTAGTCTTACAAATATTTATAAGGTTTTAATGGGATCCTTTGGGTACAGAACTCTAAAAATGACTATATACTGTATAGAACCGACCGTTGCGGCGGGTAATGAAAAAGGGCTTGTTTCCGCCTTGTAAAACAACCGAGCCTTTAATGGAGTATATTAAGTTCCCTTTTCGGCGTTGAATAATTACACCATCCCGAAGTCGTGTTTCAAATTTTCTCGGAATTTTTGTTTATTAAAAGCATTAATGAAAGCAACGTTTTGCCGCTGAAATGGTTAAAAATCTCGCACAAACACTAGGTTATTCAATGTTTTCGCTTTCGTATTCCAGTACAATTTTCAGTAAATATTTAAATACAATTTTTAATTTTCGTAATAATCAATTTCAGTTTTATGCAAATTATTATTCGAAATGAAATGTCAATTGCATGCAATCTTTACAAATCTCGGTTAGTTGGTATCGAACGTATCGAACGATATATGGCAATCGGCCCCCGACTCTAGAGTCAACCAACTACACACACAAACTACACTACAAACTAGTTTGTCTCTCATAAAAAAAAACGGATGCTTGTGATGCGTGAAAAAAGCTTTCATTTGCCGCCATTTGACATACAGTTTATCTTTTAATTAGTCTGTAAGTAAAATATTAATTTGTTTTGTTGTTTTTATACTAACTATATGTATAGCAAAAGTCTCGTGTAAAACTGTGAGAGATAAAAATATTTTGAAGACGGATAAATAGTTATTTCATAGCTTTCGAATTTCGATATTGTAAGGTAACGTTTTTAAAATAAATAAAAATCGACAAAATTCGATCAAAATGGACACTTGGCGCGCATGATCTTTCCCGTTCTTTCTTGCGAAATGTGACAGTACAGCGGCAAACCGATGGAACGGCCTTAAGAAACGAACGAAGTGAAAGAACCCACACTCGTATGTAATAATAATGCCTTTCATTATGTAACAGTCACATAAACTACTATAATAATATATTTTTGTAATTCTATTTCTACGCCTCACCGCACTTTAATAAAAAAAGTTGCGAGACGAAAATTCCTAAAGTTTACGCTTCAGTGACCTTTGTACAAAAATGTGATTTATCTTCAGAAGATGCCAAGGTACATTTGTTATTATATCAGTTAAAGCCAAATAAATTACAAGTAGGTACCTAATTTTATTTTAGTGTTGTGAAAAACGGGTGACGTTCCCTTTTCAGAGAGCAGACCAGTTAGGTTGAGGATCCCTACGAGTCGACACTCTTATGAGTTATGACTGTTACGAGATGGTGGGTTTAGTCAGGCCTGGCTAATCACAACAGCAAACAACTCTTGTGGCTTGGCGTCTCCCCGCCGCTGGGGTGTAAGTGGTGTAATCGCGAATAAGTCGCGAATCCGCGCGACAGTTGCATTGAAAAAACCGGACAAGTGCGAGTCGGACTCGCCCACCGAGGGTTCCGTACTTTTTAGTATCTGTTGTTATAGCGGCAACAGAAATAAATCATCTGTGAAAATTTCAACTGTCTAGCTATCACAGTTCATGAGATACAGCCTGGTGACAGACAGACGGATAGACAGACGGACAGACGGACAGTGGAGTCTTAATAATAGGGTCCCGTTTTTACCCTTTGGGTACGGAACCCTAAAAAAGAATAAAAAATATTACGATTTTCTGGCTTATCTGCTTAAATTGCGTCCGTTGCTGTTCGGAGCGATTTTGAGACTTCAAACATCAAACCGATGAAATTATATATTACGTTTAAAATAACTGTTCACACTCTGTCCTATCAAAATCCAGTTTAACTTGTTCAAACTCTACTTATCCACTTAACACAAAATTATTACAATTTATCTATTTGTACACGTACTTGAATAATTTGCAACGAATTCCTAATAAATTGCATTCTACTCGTCAACATGCCGCTCGATCACTTCATTCAACATTCTTCTTCTCTTTGTGCTTAAATGTCAATAGAAAATAAAATAAAAGTGATCATACAGATCGTTCACATTCAAATCCTCGAGTCTTACCTATGGCACGTGTATTGAAGCTCTAAGCCGCTCTTTATTATTATTATTCGTAACAAGCACCCTGAGCGACACGGGCCTGCCTGCTTTACGTATACCACTCAAACATCTCTATGACGGGAGGCGGAAGGGTTCAATTTCGAAGTTGGGATTGTATGTCTAAGTTTGTGCGCCTGGCAGATGGAAGTTTTATTAAAAACAAACAGACAGTGATTGTCTGCCGACTGACGCCAATGTCGGCCTGACGTCGTAGCGTGAGACGCCACCGTCGCGGAACAAAGCCGGGCCCTTTTCAATCAAAACACAATACTGCGGGTCGTAAATATTCTATTAGCCTGCAAAAACTTCGAACTTCTTGCGAAGTAATTTTTTTTTTTTACGCGTCGAGTCTAATGGTTTAATTAAGATTTCAACCATTACAGTCGACGCTCCAAAATCGAGAAAAAAACTGTCTAAAAATTGAATTTAGCAAGGAGCAAGTACCAGGGCCTCATGAGTTACGAGAAGGTGTCGTCGACTATCTCACCTCGCGCTCCTACAAGGTCAGGGTCGGGAACTCCTATAGTCGTGAGTGCGCCGTGGAGTATGGGGTGCTTCAAGGCTCGGGCTGTGGTCCTGTCTGCTACTTGATGCACGTTAACAGCTTGTGCAGTGTGCTGCAGCATTGCTCAGCGCACATGTTCGCAGACGACCTATGCGCCCTGCGCGCGGGCACTGACCTTGAGGACACTTTCCGTCTATATTAAATCACATTTAGAAACGGGTCTATCGCGAATTTATCTTGTTACCTTTATTTACCGACGTTTCGACACAGGTTTCACTGGTCGTGGTCGCGGCTAACTGACGTCCCAGCAAAATGTCAAAACAGAGATTTGTGTGACTACCCCACGAAAAGTGCATTTATAGTTCGAGGTAGACATCACATTTTCAAACCACCCACTACACATAAAAGTTAATTATTGTCAATAGTCCGACACACAACACTCACAACATCCGCGCACACATCCGAAGTTTCCGTCTAGTTCAGGAAGACATTGACTCGGTCGTTAAGTGGTCTCACGACAATGGGATAGTTCTCAACTCCAATAAAACCAAGTTCTTACTAATTCATTCACCGTACTTACCGGTTAAGAATATCCCTTCCAAATTATATGCCCATACTTTTCACTGCTTTCACCTAAACAAATATAACTGTAACTGTGAACCTATACAACAAGTAGAATGTATTACTTACCTTGGAATCAAAGTAGACGAGCACCTCTCCTGGTCATATCATGTTAATTTTATTTATGAAAAACTTAAGAGTTTTATTAGGTAAATTCTTTCACTTAAAATTCAAAGTTCCTATTAGCACACTTAGATGTTTATACATGTCACTTGTAGATTCAATACTGAGCTATGCTCTTGACAGCTATGGACTCACAACTAAAACCAATATCGATAAATTAGAAAATATGCAGATCAGATTTTTAAAATTACTTGTTAACCATAAAACTAAACTCAAATGTAAAGGTAACTACAGACTTCTATTCAAAATTTGCAATATCTTACCTGTCAGTTTAAAACATAAATACCTACTTGCGATCAATAACCATGGCCGGCAGGAGCTTCACTCAGAGGATGCATTAACACCAGTTAATCACACTTACATCACAAAGGCTGTGACTTCAGGCAAACTATGCGTTCCTAGAATTAATAACTACTATTACGGGGATAGAACCCTTAGGAAAAGAATTCCATATTTGCTTAATAGTTTGCCCGAAGCCATACGATGTGAAAATAAGAAATCTAAATTTAAATCTATGTTAAAAATACACTACCTCAATATTTTGTAGTAATTGCACTACTATAAAATTAAGTTAAGTACTATATATGTAACTAGAAACTGATGACCCCACAGTCAAACTCTTTATTGAGTTTTGCGGGGCTATGATTATTGTAAGAATACTCTGTATTTTATTAAATAAAAAAAAAAAAAAAAAAAAAAAAAATCGGCCGGGGCGCGTACGAGTATGAAGGTATCGCTGCTGCTCGCGTATGTTACATATATGATTCTACTAGTCTGTATTATTTTGTTGACTCGTAGAAAAAGTATTGTATACAATAGTGATATAATCAAGCTTTTCAATATCGTACCCAATAAGGCCACTCAGCAAACTTCTTGGCCTTAACACGGTACTCTACTGAAAAGCTCTCCATTATATCAGGATTGTATAAAATACTAATCTTGTTCACCTTTAATGAGGCTTTTATTTAAAAGATTTTTTTCATGCAAGTACTGCCTTGAGGAAAAATGTGGTCAGAAACTAACCGAAATTATGTAAATACCAGTTGGAATAAAAAAACCCTAATACTTCGTATGAATTGTCGAGCTCAAATATGTAGTTAATCCAAATTATAAATTTAGAGTACAGTTAGCGAGTATCATTATATGCATTTAACGTTTAAAATACATCCCTTGTCCTGTAATTGAAACGTTCATCTCCAGCCTAGCCATTGAATCAAAAAGAAATGAACAAGTGTTTTGGAAGTTTCATTTCCTGTTTATTTGTATGTTATTCTATTAATAGACGTTTGAAATTGAATATTGACAGGGCAAGCACAATATTGCCTGTTTACTCCAATATTGTGCCTTGCCTTGTTAATGTGATTTTCATACGTCGTGCTTACAATTGAAATTGTTCAAAATTTGTGTCGTATTTGCATTTGTTTCACGAAAGAGAATGTGGACGTACCCACAGTCGGAAAGAGGCCGGTGTCGATTTTAGTCGCAAAAATGTAAAATTGATAGACTTAGTCGGTGAAATTGTACACCTTTTGTTACCTAATTGAAATAACAAGTACTGGTTTCTATTAGCATATCTTCTTATCTTTCCTTTTATCAGATAATTTTTTTGAAAACAGACACTAAATTAGTAATTTTTTTTTTTGATGGACGTTTAGGTAAACGCGTAAAGCACTGATTTTGTCACTCTTATTTGTAAATTTCGTAAAGTTTGGACTGCTAAAAATGGTAAATTTGTGTTACACATATTCTGTACTTGACCCTTATCAGATTACATTTTTGTTATATGACTTAGAGTTCGAGGAAATTAAAGTTAAACGAATTCAATTTTCTCCAGAAATTACTTCAAAACAAGTGACAATGTCTCTGAAAATCGATTTAATTTCAACGTTATTTTGATACTTAAACAATCTACAACATTTTCTGAAACTATTCTTATACATCAATTTGTATAATTTAGCACCATAATTTTTTGATGAATTTTTAAAAACTACCCCTGCTCTTCATATATTACCGGTGACGCACGCTCGCGACCTCATTATTAAAAGGCAAGATGAGAAGACGTGCTAATAGATACCAATACTTGTTATTTAGATATTACGTAACAAAACGTGTATAATTTCAACGACTAAATCTATCAATTTTACATTTTTGCTCCAAAATCGACAACGGCCTCTTTTACACGTGGATATTTACTTCTTAGACCAGTGTTCAACACTATAGCTCTCAATGGAGATCTAGTTAAATAAATTGTAAACGCAATATTAATTTACTATCAGTACTAGTCAGCTCGATTGATAGTGCTACCATTATAGTTTTAATTATGGGAGAGGAGCCTTATTGTAAAATACTGCCAAAAGTAACTCTGTTTTCAAACGATAGGCTGGGATCACATTAATTAAGTTGGAAGTGGAAGATAGCGGTATAATTGAATAAAAGAAATGAAGTTAACACTTACTTGTGTAATTGGCTTACCCAAACTTTCCTGTAATGTTCCTTTAAAAAAAATATCCTGATCCTGGCAGTTGGCTCATTACTTTCTATAGTTCCGATTGGTTTTTCGGGTCGTCCCTTTTTTCTATTTTTATTCCTATAGTAGTTTAGATTTTTCAACCGATCAAGCATCCACACAGACTGGATCAAGTTCTGATACTGAAATTCTGCTCCCACAACCTTGATGCTGGCAAAATTGTCCCAATGGACAGATGCCATAAGAACCAAGAACTGAACTGAACTGTGTAACCTCTTACAACAGCTTATATTTCTATTTAATACAATCACTTAGTTTAAGCACTGATTATCACTCTTCAACCACTAGTGGTGAACTGCCCTGATTGACAATCAACTGTCAGACAGAGCGCCACTAGTCACAACATTTATAAAATCATTAACACATACACAATTATTACCGATAAATATTGCAAAAAGTATATTAGTTAACAATATGATTTATAAATGGTCTCTTAATAATATTACAAACTATTACTTCGTGTGGTGCCAATGACGGAAGTTCACATATAAACTAAGTGAACTTCCGTTATTGGCGCCACACGAAGTTTTATCGGCGATTTTCAACAAGCAGAAATTGTAATGGTAGTTGGCCAACCGTAAGTTCGCTTTTAACTGTGATATCAACCTTATTATTTTAAGTGGTTACCAAAAAAAACATTTTAAACAAAACTGGTACATAGCAAAGTCACATTACATATATATAACCTATACCGTTGAAGGTATGTTTGTAACGAATTCTCTGCTAATAGTAAACACTAAACATGCATCAGACTGAAAGTGTTTCGGATAGCCTGAAACAGTTATAACCTTCGTCGTACTCTTGGTTCTGTGTCCATATAAGTTAGGCGAATATCTGAGTGGCGGCACGTAACTTGTCTTACAAAGGGGTCAAGCGTCACTATTCTAACTTAAGAGGCCGGTATTGAAATATTTTTCTTTAACAATATTATATTAGTGCAATGTTCTGCCACCAGAGTGCAGCACTAGTCTTTTTTGTAACCCATATTAGAGTAACTTATACATACTGAACCTTTAACATTGATGCATCAATGCGGTTTGGTCTACAAGACCTGTTTCTAATTTTGTTTTTGTGTGTGGTGTGGTGCAATAATACAAATTTGATATTTTACTCTGAACCTCCAGGATAAGCTAATCAGAAACCAGTTAAATATTGTAAAATAGCATAAAATAAATGAGCAAAACATTGATATGGAATATTACTACCCGCCTCACTACCACAATCTGAGGGTCTATCGCGGAAATTTTCGAGGTCCTCTGTAAACAAACCGCCTTGATGCATCAATAAATGTATCTACAAGCAATCTTTTCACTATAAGCGAGCTTTTCCAGACAACTTTAAGTTAGTGGGAGTAAAATAACAAAGTATTTAAACAAGAAGCACCAAAAAGTTTAAGTACTTATTCAATTCAATTCAATAATAATTTATTTCGAACAAAAGTCTTAGCTAGTTTTCGATATTTATCATTCGTTTGCCTTATAATCAAATTAATCTAACGGCTTTTGCTATTCTTGCTCGGAACGGAAAATAACATCAAGTATTTTCTGTAGTCCTGCTTATAGTTCCGCATATCCTTTAAGTTAAGATAAATAATATCGCCAGGTGACAACCAAAACTCACTAATTACTATAGTATGAATTTTCTCAAATGATTTTTACGTCCAAGACCCTAATCTGTTAAACAAAAGTCATTGTTTCTTTTAATGCGAGCGGTCGGCCATTGTGTGCCATTGTGTCTGAGCGCGTGCTACGGCGCGTGCCAGTTTTGGGTAGTAATTAGGTATGTATGTATTATCGGCACAATTCGGACAAAGTTTATAAGATGTCACACCAATACGATACCGATCCGTCAGTGTCAAAAGTGACGTTTTAGGTTGAAGTAATGTCACTTTTGACACTGACAGATCAGTATCGTCTCGGTGTGACATAAGTAAATATTGTTCGAATTGGGCCGTAAGTAGTTTGAGGGTTTTTCAGCAGCCAAAGTAATTTGACTCTTGTTACTTACTCCTCAAGTATCAAACGTCATCACTACAGACTGCATATTTCCGCTATAAGGAGCTCTTTAAAGCTTTGTGCTCAAAGAACCTTTGAGGTCGCTGCAATTATCTCAAAACCTGTGATGTAATTAATCCCCGTATGGCACATATATGTATACGGTAAACATATAATAGGCATAGCGAAGTGATTACGGGGTCCTTTTGCTGCACTGTTTGGGATGTGCTGACTATCTGTGCGAACAAATTAGATAGATAAAAGATAAAGATATTTATTCATGACAATGACAACACATGTACAGACAACAATAGCAAGAAAAGAAGAAATCATTAAGTGTGCATCACGAAATGGACCCAACTCAGCATAATGCCACGACAGATCACATAAAGATAGGTACATATTGAAACATTACAAAAATATACAAAGTTAAAGAAAACAAACATAGCAAAAAAATATACAGAGAAAACATAAACAAAAAACAAATATAAGTACAAGAGAAAAAAAAGAAGGTTTGAATTAGGTTTATATTTAACATAATTCTATCGACCGGAGTTTACCCTAAGTGCTGAAAATAATCTCGAGTCACACCTATCCCAAAATCAGGGCCCCAAAGTTGAAAATTATAAGCCGGTAGCTACTCGTAGGTATATTATGCTCACTCGCTAAAGTATTTGAGATGACACTGCATGCGCTTATATTACCTCAATGCTTATCGAATATCACGAGCGTTCATAATAGGGTGGATTGTATAAACTGGTGTGTCAGTTGGTAAGACTGTATGCACATGATGCGCGCGGGCGCCTGCGCAGCGCGCGGCTGCTGGCAGCGCCGCCCGCGCGCAGCGGGCTGCTGCGCCAAGCGCCGCTACACACCGCACACCGCTCTGTGCTTTATTTTATTTTTCAACACACTTGCTCAAAACGACGTTTTTATTCCACCGATTTTTGGCTCATAATCCTAGATATTAAACACGCGTGCTCTTTCAGTGTATTATTCCACTCATGTTTTTTCATTGTATTATCCGACTGAGTTAAGAAGCTTTAATTGGTCGGACTGACGGGCACGGGCGCGCCCGACCGCCTGCGCGGCCGGCCGGCGACGCCCGCGGCCGGGGCGAGCGAGGGCCGGCCGGCAGTACGAGTATGACAGATGAAACACACAATACTAACTGTTTTAACTATTCAAATTTGATTAATATGAGTTTTTTTTTTCTCGCAAGTGTGTTGAAAAACGTCGTATGAAACGCGTGTGCATTGGTCATTACACACATTGGCTTTCTTATTGCGCGCTCGCTTACAGCTCGCGCGCACAATATCGCCTCGTGTGTGATGACCAGTGATGACCAACTTAGCACACTTGTATCATAATGTACTATTATTTTATTGATTCAAAAAATTTACACAGCATTAACAGTGGCACTTAATGTGGCACCGCACATTGTTGTGTTCGCATCCAAGTGGTCACAGCTTATATAACAATGTAAACGAATATGAATCGCAGTATTAATTTACGTATACGGTTAAGTAATATTTGTTATTGTAATGTATTGGCGAACGCTGTAGTTACAATGTTTTTTGAATAATAAACAATGAACTTTACCTGTTTCGGGATCCCAATTAAAAAGTAAAAGTAAGGCGGGGGCGCCATCACAAACACATCAAAAAGGATCCGTTCTTTCAATTGTGTTCTTTCAAACGAAATAACGAGCAATTCGGAAGAACCTCATAACCAAATCAAATAAGTCGAAATAAATGTTTCCGCCATTTTAGGACATATTCTTCTAGTGACAAGCAGTGTAATCGCGTGATGAATTAACTAGACTTGGGTCATTCTGGTTTTTACAAACTGACTTACCCCTGGCCTTCCTTGCCCTGCAAAGGAGGGGCAGTTTATGGTAATAGGAACAATAAAATTGCGAACCGATTGCAAGCTCATTGTTTTTACAAATCGAGACCCAAACATTGCTTCAAAGCCTATGTAGAAAATTAGGAGTTTGTTTTGTTTGGGATCTTTGACATCGTTGATTTAAATGAAACAAATGTTATTAAGGTGTCATTCGGATTGCGACTGCAACAGCATTACTGCTGCGATGTTACTTTTGCAGCTTTGACACCGATGATGTCTCTATCATTTTTGTCAAGGAGATAGTAACATAACGATTTTTAGTAGTTTTTATTTTTCCTAGTTGACTACGGAACCCTCATAGTTTCGCCGTGTCCGTCTGTCTGTCCGTCAGCGGCTTTGCTCCGTGGTTGATAGTGCTAGAAAGCTGCGATTTGGCATGGATACACCCCCCCCCCCCACTTCCTCGACCTCCGAATGCACGGAATTGGCGCGTGGACAGTAATGGCTAAGCATAATTGTTTACAGCGCCATCTATCGGCAAATTGGCTAACAAATTTGCGCGACCTGTATGTTGGTTTTTCAGGGATAATTATTTATCGTGAGAACCGATTTAAAGATGAACACTTTCAAGATGTCTGGGTTAACGTTGTTCATAACTATTCCAAATTTCAAATCGAGAGGTTAAGTAGTTCTCGAGATATTTATTTAGCAATGTGACAGACAGACGGATGGACGGACGCACCATAAGGGTTCCTTTTGTACCTTTTTGGTACGGAACCCTAAAAAGTTAGATAGGTACAGTAGGCAAAAGTACAAGTAGTTAAAACACTCATTTTTTTTACAAAAGGTTCGGCAACGCACATGACCCCACCCCCGGAACCCCCCAGGAGTTACTGGCGTCCATAGGCTATGGTAAACGTTTATAATCAGGCCGGTCGTATGCTTGTTTGCCACAGACCGATTAAAAAGGATTGTTTTTTACGAGTTTTACTTTACTCGTACTTATTAAGTTTATTTTACTCTATGGTAGTACCGAGGTTGGTTTTATACAAAAATAATACCTAGCTCATTCTGAGGTACTTGAATATCATGAGACGTAATATATATATATATATATTCCAGAGATATTTTATTATATATATATATATATATATAAATTGAAATATCTCTGGAATGGTTAAGTTTCGAGAAAAGGAAGTAGGTAGTGGAAAACATAGATATTTATATTTAAAAAATATTATTTGACCTTAGTCCATTATTAATCTCTCTCTGTATGGTGCGAGAGATAAATGCAATAAGATTAATACCACATTTAAATTTATTCAATATCTTGTTTTAAAATATGAATACCTACACTTCTAGAATAGGAATTCCGATTTGGTACCAACACCAACACTTAAATACCTACCTATTGAAATGTATATACAGTCGGCTGTCCCGTTGTACTATTTTAATAATAATATTTTTCATGTCCGATAATGTGCGAAAAACAGGCCATTAATGAATAATGTATCCTTAATGTTGAATACTTGTACTGTCCCCCAAGCCCCGCGGCGATACATGAAAAATGTTAAAGCTACACTCTCTAGAAAGCTACGAGCTACACATACGAGCTATAATACTATTGACATGACATGACATCATAAATCTTAAGAGGAGAATCTCAGAAATCACAGAATAGGTACGTTATTTTGTTAATGGTTTTATATTGAGAAACTACGTACTAGTTATTCTGTGACGTAATAGGTAACTATTAAAAATGTGGAAATTACTTTATTTAAAATTGAAACCTTCGTTAATATGCTTTGGGCGCCCGTTTATAGGTATATGATTCCAAACATTCCCGATACGCATTAGAGTCGCGAAGGGAGTGCAGACTAATGATGACGTTAGTCACGTTAGAACGGCCCCGGGTCCGGCTCGAGGCATCCGACACTTCGTTTCCTATAGAAAGCATCACGTAATCACCGGTCACCTGTCATAGAAAATAAAGTATCGGTTGCCCCGACCCGGATCCGGGCCGTTCTATCGTCATCCTTAATACAATTTGTCGTCAAAAAACCATGCCCTTTTGGACATTATACCTAAGATGTTTTTTCCTATGTTGTTCACGTTCACCAAAAACAGTGAATCAAACGATGTTCTCGTAACTTCGATCTACATAGTAACACCGATTTGAAAGAAGTAAAAACTTTCTGATCGGTATATACGTACCTATGTTACGGGCAACATGATAAGTCTGGTCACTATGAATAATGACCGGTCTGTATGCATAATGCCCGCATCAAGCGGTCAATGTAATTAAAACTGCATAATTAACCACTTTGAGGAGAGGAACCCACCCTTTCTATTGACCCGTCGCTCCAGAACGGGTCGGATGGATTCGAGGGCCACCTGGGCCGGCACTTGGCGTTTCCAATCTCTTTTTCCACTTCTGGAGGAGCACTCGACGGGAGTCAAGTCTCCACCGTCTGACCTCCTCCAGAGGTGGTTGGACCCCCCATGGCTAATGGGATAAATTCCTATCATCATCATAACTTAAAAACTTTGCTCTTGTCGGTGGAGTAATTGCCCATAATGTCAATCCTTTCTTTCCTGAGCCAGTCTTTTGATTTGCTCGTACGATGCATTCGCTTTCACTTGGCTGAGATAAGTGATTCTAGGCTTTCTACTGCCTCTCGTCTTTTTAATTTTGCCTTCCAGAATGTTTAGGAAAAAGTTGTCGTAACATCTTGCCTCTCCTATTCCTTATGGTATTTAGTAAATTCCTAACCTAAACTTGAAACTACTGTGGTGAATACGTTTCATTACATTTCCCAAGGTGGGGTGGTCATTATTCATACTGCCCGGTTAATCAAGTTGCCCGTAACACCTCCAGTATATATTACTGCGCGTCTCTACTCACGGACTAGAAAAACTAATGTTTTTTTTACTAATTGAGTCACTAAAGAAGAGATAAGTTTAATTAAGACTAGGAACGGCCTATGCATCTTGCGAATTGCAAGCAAAGCCCCTTAACTGTCTCAAGGATATATACCTACTAAGTAATAATTACAGATCTATTAAGTTATAAGCAAAGACTCCTCTAGTCTAACGACTGAGGCTCTGCATATTCATGCCTGTCGTGTTGGCCAGGGGCCTACATATTCGTGTCATAGTATATAGTAAATAAGTAGTTTATTTGCGATTCTGCTAGTAATTTCCTCTTACTTCGTTTTTAGGTAACTAAACTTGTAATATGAAATGCATAAAAGCTATTCAGTTTAGTTAGGTTAGGTTAGTTTAGGTTTTTTTACGTCACAGTAGTACTAGCATTAATTATACTGAGTGCTGGATTTCACCATGAACGGGTTTTGAATTTCACTGGTCCGAAGCTTATTTTGTTATCCCAAGTAGTAAAGTACTTAAGAAACGTCAAGCGCCCAGGTCAAGCGTTGGCAAAGAGGATAAAATATATTAATGTTGAGAGTTTTTAGCTATCACTATCACGTTATCGTCTCAGTCAAATCATACAACGGTTGCAATTATCACCCCGCACATTTGTCTTCGGTTCCACGCGCGCTCATCAATAGGGCTTTACGGCTATGTGACCCGCAGTACGTGCAAGAGGAGCTGCAGCATGTAAGGCAGGTATTAGAGAGCAATGGGTACAATTGGAGACAGAGTCAGCGAGCAGCAAGTACGGGTACATTACGGCAAGTACAAACGGTCGAGAGAGCACCTGTCGTCTTGCCTTTTATTAAGGGGATAACGGATAGAATTGGACGCCTATTACGCCGAAGTTTTAGCATTAGGACAATCTTCCGACCCCATACCAAAGTCAGGCAGTTGCTGCGCTCTCCAAAGGACAAGGACCCGCTGGGGAGCCCGGGGGTATACGAGATACCTTGCGATTGTGGTAGGGCGTATGTCGGTGAGACCGGAAGGAATGTCGCCACTAGGTTGTCGGAACACATACGCAGCGTAAAGAACATGGACACCAGGAACTCAGCTGTGGCAGAGCATGCGAACGATATAGGCGCGTCCCATTTCATTCGTTTCGATAAAGCGAGATTACTGGTACGGGAGAAATGTTTTGTGCCGCGTAAGATTCGCGAGGCGATTGAAATTGCACGCCGCCCTAATTTCAATCGGGACGGAGGCTGGATGTTGCCACCTGCATGGAAGCCTATAATACCTAGGGTCAAGCGGCAAGTGTGTTGTGACGATCGCGGGGACATAGTGAGTGCAGTGTGCTTGACTTCGTTCGATACAGCCGCCCTACCAGACCTTCACTTGACGACTCCATCTGCGGACTGCCCCGCGCCCCCCGCCCCCGCCCCATCAGCGCGTGCGCAACGAGCGACGAGGCGGGCGGCGCGGGCAGTGCACGACGAACAACCGCCGCGGACACTCGTGCCTGAGGATGGATTCCCAAAGAATCCGAAACATGTCGCCAAAAGCGACTAAAAATAATAGTGAGTAAAAACCGTACTGATAAATATTTTGAAATATGTCTCACGATAGTTTAAGTGCGATTGGTTGCAATTATATTAAATAAATAAATATTATAGGGACATTCTTACACAGATTTACTAAGTCCCACGATAAGCCCAAGGAGGCTTGTCTTATGGGTACTAAGACAACGATATATATAATAAACACCCATGACTCAGGTACAAAATATATCTGTGCTCATCACACAAATAAATGCCCTCACCGGGATTCGAACCCTGGACCATCGGCTTTACAGGCAGGGTCACTATATACCCACTAGGCCAGACCGGTCGGCAAATATTAATATTCTAAATAAATCCAGAGAGAAACTACCTACATTTTGTACTCTGGAAGTGTGCTTCATTAGTCAAAGGTTGGAGAGTGTTTACGGCATGTAAACATAAACGGCTTGGAGACAAACAGCGTTGCGGCTTGTAATGTGTATAATGGCTCCTCTACATGATGCGATGCGATGGTTACGGGTCCTCTACACGATGGCCCAGCGAGATGGTCATGAGATGGTTATGGCTCCTCTACACGATGGCCCAGCGCGATGGCCATGCGATGGTTGAGAGCACGCGCTATGGAATGGGCCATACAACGCACCATCGCTGGCCCACTACCTTTGATGTGCGGACGAAAAACCGACACCGTGGCCATCCCATCGCCATCTCGCCGCGCCATAAGCCATCCGACACCACTGCCCTCTCTACACGCTGGCCCATCTTAGTGGATCCATAAGATAGACACTAAAGCCCACGAAGCAATGTCCAAGCTGCAGAAGATGAGAATTTTCCAGAAATTACGGAAATTATGAGAATGAATCTCCGCAATTTTTGGAAAATTCTCATGCAAATTTTCACTTTGAAAGATCCCGTTCAGATTATGGATTGTTCTTAAATGGAATGTTGACGACTGTTTCAATGAACGTTTACATACGTCACTCATTGGCGATTATTTCATACGTCATAGAAATCGAAAAAACTGTAAAAGGTTTGGCAATAAACTTGCAGAAAAATATACCGAAAACATTTCATAGAAACTTTGCAATTTTTGAAAAATCTCATTGGCACTACCCGTACTGAAACATTTTATACACTTGAGTTTGCAAAAATTGACCAAATCTTCTTTGGAGTGCAACTGGAAAAACGCCAAGATGAGAACGTATGAGACAAAGGTAACGGCCGTTTCTCCATACAAACGTAGTCCCTACTTTCCTCTCTGGATATTGATATTATAGAAAATATTTTTACATAATTTGATATATATTACTATATTAACCATAGCTATGCCCCTATGCTTGTTTTTTTTTCAATTTTTTGATTATTGTAAAAATTAGGAGAAAAACAACAGATTTCATACAAATTTATAAATGCGCCTAACTCTTAGAATTTGAAAAAAAAATATTACATAACTACGTTTGTATGAAAAGGCAATTTCGCACAAGTCCTCTACTTTCGTCTTAAGAGGATACACCGCGGCCGCGCGAAATCGCCTTTTCATACAAACGTAGTCCTCATTTTCCTCTGGATAAATAATTTGACACAGTTTGTTGTATATCTTTATTTTATTTTATTTTATTTGGAAAAAAAACAGATACACTACAATAAGATCAACCACAGCTATGCCCCTCTATGTTTGATTTTTATTCGAATCTTTCATTATTATAAGAGTTAGGAGCATTTAAAAATTTGTATGAAATCAATTTTTCGCTCCTAATTTTTAAACAAATAAAAAAACTAAAAAAGAAACATACCTATAATATACATCAAAATAGGTATGTTAAAACATTTTCCATAATGTCAATATCCAGAGAGGAAAATGAGGACTACGTTTGTATGGTGTAACGACCGCAACGTATCCTCTTAGTGGACGAGAGTTACTTTAACATGTGGAGCTGAGTGTCACTGTAAAATACAAATACAATTTAAAGTAAAAGATCTCATTTCAACTGCAACCACTTTGTTCACAATTCAGAGCGCTTTTTACCCAAAGAAAGGCAAATAATGCCTTTCTCAACAATAATTCCATCCGTAGACGATTTATCAGTTTAGTAGTTCCAGTTTAAATTTGAGCTCTGATTACACATTATTGTTATGGATGTAGTGATTACACCTTAACTGGTTCTCTTGAAGTAAATTTTTCGCAACGATAGGAATATTCATTCAGACCTTGCGGATAAAAGAGGGATTTGGGGCATTTATTTCAAAGTCAGATGATTTGGAAAAGCTCTTTGCAAATGGTTTGTAAGAGATTAAAAATGTTTGGTAATGCTGACGCCTCTGCTACAGATTAAACAATAGCACTATGATGTATGCTGCTGTATGCTGATTCATGTACATATTTTACTCTCGAATATTCTTATACGTCGTCGAACCAATGAACAATTTAGAACGTAAACTGAAATAGATGTATTAAAATAAAAAGTAGAAGTAATACTTATACTTAAATAAAAAGTGACCAAGCCCTTGGTCGCTTTTTCTTTAGCATACATCTGTTTTTTAGGGTTCCGTAGCCAAATGGCAAAAAACGGAACCCTTATGGATTTGTCATATCTGTCTGTCTGTCTGTCTGTCCATCTGAATGTCACGAACGAGAAAAAATTTGGCAAAATAATAATAATATAATAATAATAATAAATCATTTATTTCGAGTAACTTTTTACAGACTCATAGCTTGTGTTAGTAAGTACTTATAACTATGTTAATGCTTACACTATATATACAGAATAATTATTATCATACAATTAACATTACAATAAAATACATAAAAACAATATTGAGATAAACTTAGTTATGTTTCTAGAAGTACATACCCAAGTAGCTTATACATAATAAGTACTTCTAGAAACATGCATGTCCTCACAGTGCCTCATATATGGAAAATAATGAATTCCAACATTCTAAAGAAGCAATTGGTTTAGCGTAGATACGGTTATGAAAAAAAAATTGTGTTTTTCTTACGCATTATGGTATTTCTATGTCGGTCTCTGATTCTGTCTAGTATAATTATTATATCAGCCATCCCTTTTTTTTTTACTTCAACATCATGTTGTCCTTAGACAGCGCGCAAACATGCATGCACACGCGACGCATTTACTAGATCCTGGACGCACCTTTAGAGTCAAGTGTACTCCTCCTCCTCTTCTCCCCTTGTTATGGCTCCTCTACACGATGGGCCATTATACTGGCCCACTAAGATGGGCTAGCGTGTAGAGAGGCTAGTAGTGTGGGATGGCTTATGGCGCGGCGGGATGACCATAAGATAGCCACGGTGTCGGTTTTTCGTCCGCACATCAAAGGTGGTACGCATCTACACGTGACCCATTCCATAGTGCGTGCTGGCAACCATCGCATGACCATCTCGCTGGTCTGGCGCTGGGCCATCGTGTAGAGGAGCCATAACCATCGCATGGCCAACTCGCTGGTCTGGCGCTGGGCCATCGTGTAGAGGAGCCATAACCATCGCATGGCCATCTCGCTGGTCTGGCGCTGGGCCATCGTGTAGAAGAGCCAGAACCATCGCATGGTCATCTCGCTGGTCCAGCGCTGGGCTATCTTGTAGGTAGAGGATCCATTACACACCGATATCGATTTAATGGCGATAGAGGAGCAATAGTAACTATGAAACGTAGCGTGGCGTATCTTGCAAACAGACTTATGTAATCTGAGCCTTTACCATATGCCGCATTATTCTTTCTTCAAGTTTCAAATCAAAATCTGGAAGTTTTGTCACATTTTGTTACAGACGATTGAGTTGAATGAGGTTTACTTTAGATATAGATGTGAACATTATTTCACAATTGATTGATGATAGGACATCTTAGAAATTGTTATGAAAAATTTATTCATCCATTTATTGTTACTACCTATTATTAGATACATATGTCTTAGATCTATGCTATTTAAAGATTAGATTTTAAAAATCAATCTTTTATAAAACCAGTAAATTACAAACAAATCAAAAGTCGTACCTATTAAAACATTAGCATAATACCTTGACTAGAACTGGCCATCTCTCCTTTTCTTCCGGAAGAGAAGACCACACCTAAAATTAAGACTCGAGCTTCATCTTTAACAAAATTACAACCGTAGTATAGATACTTTGCATCTTTTTTCCAGAAATTTAAATCCTAAGCTTGCTTCCAAGCATAACGTGAATCGTACTAAACATCTAGTTATCAGAACCATGAAATATTTCGATGGGCCCTCTCGCCATCTACCCCGGAATTACCCTAAATATATATTCAAGACATCGTTAATTAGTACACATGAAAGACGCCGGTTTTCTTTTGATCCATCCAATTTATATTCATTACTTTGCCATTCTGACCTATTTTCTGACTTAGGTACCTATCGGTACTAACGTCACGCAACATCTTACCACTCCCTTCACTTATCACCTACTTCTACCGTCCTAACGCGCAATTTGGAAATGATCCCCATATCAAACGCAGACAGATTAACATAAACAGCCAACAGGGGCTTGTTCGGTTCGCGCATTCGTTATGCAAGCAAGATCAACATACAACACCCGGTTTGACTTTGACCTGGCAACACCAAGGCAGTGCATTTGCACATTTGCTTTTGCTCAGAACTTGAAGTTCGCAGTCCCCTCACGCATATCCTCTCGCACCAAACAAACGTTCCATATTCCCTTCATTCATACTAATTACAGGAAACCCTCCTTTCTTCTAAGAGCTGCTAGGTCTTTCAATCAGCTTTGCAAACATCTGATCTCATCGATCTGTTCTGTGATAGCTTTAGTTCAATACGTAAACTAATGAGCCAAGACTCTCCCACATTTAGCACTTAATTATGTATTTCTAAGTTGTTGTTTTTTTTCTCTCTTTTGTTTTCTCGTTCACTGTTTAAACCAATTCTCCCTGTCTAGCAAGATAAGCAAAATATAATTATTATATTAAATAGTAAAGTTAATATTATTAGATTTATAGATTTTGTAATTTCGCACGCCATGAACTTTACGCAGTTTTTATCCGTGGAAACTTGTAATTGGCTCACTGTTTCTGTCATTACCTCATTACCTAACTTGTAACTCTAGCTGTAAGTTTTCCTAATCAATCAACCAGTCTTCAAATCAATCAGTCGTCAATCAGTCTTCGGTTACCGCGATAGTTACTCATGAAATAAAACTATGAAAACGGATTATATCGCGTATATTGAATTTATAATACATCATAAGAGTTCGAAACGTCGGGATGTATTATAAATTCAATATACGCGATATAATCCGTTTTTATAGTTTTATTTCATGAATCAAATCATGAAAAAACACTTAGAAAACTTAAAATACTAGAAGGAAAGTTTATTTATCACGTTTATGTAATTATCACAGGCCCAACATTGATGATCGAATTTTGCTGTTGAACATCGCTCTCGATTGTGGTTTTGATCAGTTGTATGCAATGGACTGTATGAACAATTAGATACGACACACAGAATGACGAACTTTGTCCATTCTCTCCTTTGTACAGCAAAATTAAACACACGGCGCGATTCGGGAAATGAATTAGAGATTCACTAGATATGAAATAGTAAAGATATGTGACGTCCCAACGGGTTAAGGTACCTTAATATGGCGGTTGGAGCTTACGCTCCAATTAATATTGGTAGGTTACGTCGCATAGCGCCGCAATAATTTGCGACGCCAGCCGCCATGAGGTACATTTTGCCGTGTCACATATCTTTACTATTTCATATCTAGTGAATCTCTAATTCATTTCTCGAATCGCGCCGACATGCAATATCACGGAAAATTGGATAGCTGAGATATTGCGAAAATAGCTGCGACGAGAAATATAGACCTAACTTCTAGCTACAGTAGATACTAATCATAGTTTGGCTAACTGTGTCGTTGCGTGGGGACCAATTGTGTGTTTATTTTATCTCTATTACTTTTCCGGGTCCATAACTCATGTTGTAAAGTAACGACTTCAATCCGACTGATTAAGAGGAGTTATGGTTTTCCGATGTGTATGTGTGTGTGTGTGTGTGTGTGTGTGTGTGTGTGTGTGTGTGTGTGTGTGTGTGTGTGTGTGTGTGTGTGTGTGTGTGTGTGTGTGTGTGTGTGTGTGTGTGTGTGTGTGTGCGTGTAGGTTAGTTTATTGATTTGTCGTCCATATACAGCACGTCTCCGAGTCTGTGTAGTGTCGTTTATCTTACGAGTACCTACATATACCTACCTACCTGAGTAACGTATCTAAGCGACGTACTTGATGCAAAGGGAACCGTGCTACAATGACACATCATGCTGTGTGCATCTGCCTTTAAACTTTAAACCTCAAGGAGTCGTTAAACTGGTCTTATTTTTCACGTCATCACGGCGATACAGTTGCTCCACTTGTGTTATAATATTTAGCATGATGTAGAACTATCTGTATATGAACATCTGTAACTTCATCATCATCATCATCATGTCAGCCGATAGGCGTCCACTGCTGGACATAGGCCTCCCCCAAGGCTCGCCACTCCGACCGATCCTGTGCCGCTCGCATCCATCGAATTCCCGCGACGTTCACTAGGTCGTCGCTCCATGTTTGTTGGAGGCCTATCGGCAGCTCGTCTTCCGGTACGCGGACGCCATTCTAGAAATCTGCAACTAGGCCATCTGTAACTTAGTTCTTTGATTATCTAGTCTCTTCGCCTTAGTTTTAAAAGTGACATGATATTTATAATAATTGATTCGTACCCTTGTCCAATTTCAAGAGTCATTATTTCTACACCGGATTGAAAATGAATGCTATAAATATTCTTCTTACATATCTTATAGACGTTTGACATTCCCAACCGACGTAAGGATCTTAAAGCCTGACCTGAATGAATATGTATGTTGTTGTAATAGGAACATTAATCATGTGGCAATCCGTCTGTACGCCCCATTGCTTTCCCTCCAAGACGCCGCTGCCTTGTAAGCATACTATTAATCGTTGGATTTCTCAAACGTCGCGGGTGACATCAGCATAAAACTTGCTTTGTACCCAACTGACGCATGAACGGAGAATAGTTTTAGTAACTGAAAAGTAAAAAAAAAACTGTAGGAGTGCAGTTACTTAAGATGAGCAACTTAAAATACCAATAAAAATGCTTAGGTACTAATAAATAAGATAAAGATAAAGATATTTTATTGTGGAAATAAAGGTGCTAAACTACTTACATTGTTGTTTTTAAATGTGTTCCTATTACCGCTATTGTGATCTTCTTCAAATTCAAATCAATTTCTGGTCATTTCAATAAGGTGCAAGTTGTCGACATGCTTATGACACCCTCCTGTCACCTCTTTTGCTAACAGCGTGAGTTTAAAGACATATTATGACCCAATATACTTATTGACCTATATTGGGTCAGTGATGAGTACTCGGATGTCTACGTACCTTATTTGTATTTGTCGGTAATTAATATACGTAGAACTTTTTCTAAAAAAATGAGGGATTTGCAAAATGAAACACCAACAAACCTGTTATCGATACGCACAGTAAGCCAAAGGAAATTATTTATAATTAAAGGAAATTATAATGAAAAATATAATAAATCATTGAAATGTTACAAGCATATAAATCAAATGCAAAATGCGAAATCAAACAAAGTACGCTTGCAAACCGGCTTAAAATTACACAACAACCCTTGCGACGTCGCTGTAGGCACCCGCAGCCTGCCCGAGACACCGGAGCACAGTAGGTAGGATAGGGTTTGCAGTCAGGATAGTAGGAGACGGGAAATTTTTAGCCCACCCGAATACAAGGCATCGTGAAGTCAGCATGGGGTAAATAGATACTATACTTGGTGTGTGATAAATACTTAATGTTAGTATTTTCTATAGAGTTGGGGTAGGTACTTACGTATCCATAACAGTAATATCGATATTTCATTTTGTTAATCCCTCGTTTTAGCTAGAAATTTTTTAGAAGTTTTAGTTGAAAATAAAATATGTTGTTACTACGAGCTATTTACCTTACAATAGTTATTTACGATACAAGTGCGAAAAAGAGGAAATTCGAAACGAGTGGCGATAAATTAAAACACGACCGCAGGGAGTGTTTTAAATCGACACGAGTTGCGAATTACCTATTCGCACGAGTATCATACAACGTTTTACAGTACATATAGCCCTTAAAACATTCGACATATGCACGAAAAGTGCTCTTTTACGCACTAGTGCGAGAAAGTAGCACCATATGTACTGTAACATATATTTAAAAAAATAATTAACATAATTTGCGCATGGTGAATAAATAATCGGTTCTTCCATTAGCAAAAATTGAATAAACGCCTCCCGTTTATTCAATTTTGTGCCCACCAGATAAATCACGTCCCGCCCACCTTCTTTTGCCCAAAACTTGTATAGAGACAGCTGGCAGCAGACTCAGAAACTTAAGAAATTATGAGCTTTTAACAAGCATTTTAACCCTTTACTAGTTTACTCGTTGTATAAAAACCAGTAAATAACATATTGTAAATTATTAGAATTTTTGAAATAATCTACCGGGTAATTATTAAAAGAATTGAAAACAACGTTAAACAGAAATTAGCTGTATAAAATGATCACAAATAACACCGTCTTTCACCTAGAGAAAAAAACTAAAAAAACCCACGTTATAACAAAAAGAGTGTACCTACTGGCAGCACTGACGGTCTTTTGTTTTAGGAAGGCAAGTTTTTACAGAAAAAAAAGGCCAAGTGCGAGTCGGACTCGTGCACCGAGGGTTCCGTACCTTTTAGTATTTATTGTTATAGCGGCAACAGAAATACATCATCTGTGAAAGTTTCAACTGTCTAGCTATTACGGTTCATGAAATACAGCCTGGTGACAGACAGACTGACAGACGGACAGACGGCCAAACGGACAGACGGACAGCGGAGTCTTGGTAATACGGTCCCTTTGGGTACGGAACCCGAAAAAAGCAAAATTTTTAAAAAAAATTGAAGAGCGCTATGAAAACACTGGGTTCATCCTGCGAAAGCATTTATTTAAAAAAGACTAAAAGTTAAATTAATACCCACTATAAATTATTTAAACTGCAGCTTCTACAAAAAACTAAAACTGAGCACAATGTACCCTTGACCTAGCGCCATAGTTTAGGTCGTTTATTTTACATTAATTTATAAAACTAGTGCTTACGCTAATTCTTGGGATTAGTTGCCAAGCGGACCCCAGGCTCCCATGAGCCGTGGCAAAATGCCGGGACAACGCGAGGATGATAATTTTACATTTATAAAATAGGAATTTTCTGTTACAAATTCTGGTTCTAATTTTGAAGTTTTATTTACTTATTGGAAAGTCGTGTTTACGTACCACTTACACTTAGTGCCAGTTGCACCATCCGCACTTGACAGACTGAACAATGTCACCCGGCGCGCCGCGGCATTTTACTACGAAACTTTCCATACAATAAAATTTTGCGAACTCTTTAACGATGACAAACAGTTTGGTGCAACCGGCCCTTATTGAACTTACGGCACCGCTCGTAAGGATCGAGGTATAAAAAAAAATCTGAAGTCCCCCACCGGGAATGTCCCCGATTGTACCTACCAGTAGCCAAGCCATAGTACGATTTAAACGACTAGGTATTTTATCATCCGATACCAACTCATTATGTGACACGAGTATTATAAATTAACTTGTTTCAATAACGTTTACAAAGAAATGATTTCTAACACATTTCCAGCATAGGTAAACCCCGTTTAACCCCGAGTTAGTGGGATGGTGCAAGTGGCCCTTAGTGGAGTTCTGCAATAGAGTTTTTGACTATGTTCTCAAGGCTGTGCGGTTGGGTCTGTTTCATTTGTGGCGCTCTGAAAAAACTCTCCGAAGTACCAAAAAGATGAAGTCATAAAACTGTCTATTTTTTTATACCACGTCGGTATACGACCCCCTGATGGTAAGCAGTCACCGTTGCCTATGGACGCCTGCAACACCAGAAATATTACATGCGCGTTGCCGACCCTTTAAAAACGTGTACACTCCTTTTTTGAAGAACCCCACATACTGTAGCCCCTCGATAAACCTCGGCAGGGAGCTCATTCCACAGCGGAAGCGTCCGAGGAAGGAAATTCCTCTTAAACCGCACAGTACCGATCCGTGTGAGGATAAAAGCCCTGCCGACGACGAGCGGTGCGGTGATAGAACAAAATCTATGGCAAATATCTATGTCACAACATAATCCAAAAAAAAACGAGTACATCCTTTAACAGGCACAAGGTTGTCTTTATTGAGAACGCTTGTCAGAGCGTTCGTATAATACTGGGTCAATCTAATCACGAGCCAAGCGCGAGGAAATTGCTGGCTTATGAAAACCAATATAAGAACGCCCGGATCTAGAACCACGTTAAACTGGTTTTAGTAATAACTTGTCTCCCATGCTCGGTCAACTATGTGAACGCTTAGCCAGAGAGCCTTAATGTTATTAGGAGCGATGAGTTCGCCTCGTGGCATGAAATTGGTTGCACTTTAGCGATAAATCTGAGATGGAAGAGGCAGTGCCTTCACTTGACGTGTGTGGCATCGTACTAATTTACTTCGTATAATGACGATTGTAGTCCTTATTGTGATAGGACCGATGTAATGTGATAACTTTACTGGGACTTTTGGCTTTTTTTTATATATTTTTTTTTATCTATAACTTACATTTTTACTGACTAAACATAACACAAACCAGCTAACAGTTACTAAATACTACCTTAATTACTTCTTACGAACCGCCTTATACAGTAGACCTGTACCTGCCGAAGTAACTAAAATATCTAAATCACATTAAGTCAAATTAAAGTTAATATTTTGAGGTATTAAACTTTATATATAGAAAACTACTGATAATAAAATTAGAAACGAATCTAAATTAAAATACACCTAAATGCGGCATTGTGCCAAAGATGCTCGCAGCGCAGCACTCCCTCGCTGAATGGCAATACTTATGCGCCGCGAGAGAAAGCTGCCAGCTCTCTGGTCACCTGTAGTATCTACTTCATGACGGATGTACTTCAATGGGCATAGATCCAAATGCTAAGTGAAATTGTCGTAATACATTTCTAACCATGATTGAGAAAATAATCCCTACTAATATTATAAACGCAAAACTAACTAACTAAATTCACGCTTAAACCGCTGAACCGATTTAAATGAAGTTTGGTATTGAGATGAAATGGAGTTTGAAGAGCGTAAAAGAATATAGGATAACTTTTATCACTTCACCATTCCACGCAGGCGAAGTCGCAGCCAGAAGCTAGTACTGAAATATTTCCTCAAAGACGGTTATAAATCAAACATGGTTATAAATTTAATATCGCTAACAATATGTGTCATAAATTCATAATTGACCACGAAATTGCGTTGTGAGTATTTGAAAGTAAAGGTGACTGTCCATTTTCAACCGCAGCTGCGTTACTGCTCCGACACTACTGCAGCGGCCTGAACGCGTCGGTGTTATTGTCAATTTCCATAGTAAAATGATTGACGATATCGACTGCACGTAATATGGTGATTTTAACGTTTTCCCGACCGCAGCTGCACTACTGCTCCGACACGTCGGTGTTATTGTCAATTTCCATAGTAAAATGAATGACAAGACCGACTGCACGTAGCATGGCCATTTTTGCGTATTTGGTGTATTATTGCAACTGCGGCTGCAGACCGCACGTCAAATCTGTCACCTGCACTGAATTGTCTTTGATCACAGATATTAGTAGTTTTAAGCAAAGAGGATATAACCACTACGTTCTAAGGAGTTATTACACCCACGGATAAACAACCCCGATGGTACCGTCGCCATATATCGCAGATATATCGGGGCGGCCAAGGAGCTCACAAATATCTGAACACGCCTTTATTGTCAAGGCGCTAGAGTACATGTTCAGATATATTTAGCACCTCGGTTGCTCCGACATATCTGATGGCGACTGTAGTACTACTGTATACTTTTTTGCTAATCTATATTGAGCCATACGAGTATCACAGAGCCAGTTAGGAAACTAGAATGATAGGTCCGAAAAAGAGAGTGTCAAATTCGGAAGTTAACTATAGTCTGGCAAACCCTTCGAGCAACACCGGCTTCCGACACGTCGGAAGGGAGGAGCCCAAGCGATATCTTACCGTACAAATCGTTCTGCCATTTTTTGCGGGGGAAAACGTGCACACAGTCGCACTTCTCACTCACTACTTGCAAAATCCAATCTCTAATTAGGATTGTTCATTTTTTTTTAATGTTCTATTTCGAAAACCATTTCGAGATATTAGGTTTTTAAACAGTTTCCGACATTTGCTGCGATATAATAATCGAGGATTGAAGATATTTCAACAAATATACTGATGACCTTAGTTTGACCTTCTCGCGAGGCTGAATATAATAATGTCATCGTATAGTAAAAGTTATCGAACCATAGTAAATAAATCCGTCACTCACGTAATTGTCAAAGATGTCATTGTCATCAATTGTCATAATATAAAAATTCAGTTAAACCGCTAGTTTCTTACGATTTGATTTATAATTTTTAATACCTAAACAGTAGATTTTGATTGCTTAATATATCAAAAACCTTGTTTCCACTTGTGGGAATGATTTACAAAAATTATAGTCCGCGAAGACCTACGTGAAAGACAGTGTTTTCGTGAAGTAAATGTGGAATGGAATACTTCAAGTGTTACACACAATATTGCTGTGGGGATCACGTCGATGTAAGTATAAAATTAATATTATTTTACTACGAATATTTAAAAGTCCATTTTGGTGGTCGGGTCACTATTACCTATTTATTTTCTGTGATGATGTGGCCGGAATATCTAAAGACAAACCGTTTAACACAGCTTGTCCGCTACTAGCTCCGTTTTACTGATTTGAAGTTAAATTCAACAAACAGACATACATATATGTAACTTATAACCATCTTGCAAGCAATAAATCATATACATACAAAAATACATAGTTATATTCAAAATACAACATGAAACTGAAAAGATAATTTCTAATTTCCAGGTACCTACAAGTTGCAGTTCAAGGCTCAAGCTGCTGATATCACGATCATGGCGGACAAAACTAAAGTTAATAAAGAGTTGTGAAAAATAAAACATGTCTTATTTTTTACTTTTTTATTAATTTACGAAAAACCTGTTTCCCAAAAAAGTGTATACATTATATGTTCAACATGTTCTGCACGTAAGGTTGACATTGAGGGCTTTGTTTAGTAGCATTCAGTTGAAGTTGATTTAGGTTCTACTCTTGTTGATCCAGAAAATAATTGTATAGTTTATTATTAAATCTATGCCCACGCCCAGGCACAATTCTTGCTATAACTTTACATTCTCCGCCTTCTCTAGAAATTTGTACATTATATACATCCAATAAAACTAAGGTATATAACTTAAGGCAGATTTGTGGAATCAGCTTTCACAAATTTAGCGTATTTTGAGATTATTGATTTAGGGATTCAAATAATACGACGATATTATTTATAGATTCATTAAATAAACTGTTCTTTTATTTTTTCGTAGTTTTGCGAGGATAGCTCGACAGGGCACGAGCGATTGAGAGGCAAATAGAATACCGAATATCCGGCAAAGTGGCCAAATACCGAATAGTTGCCGAATATTCCTGGCAACTGTAATTGTATTGTAATATATCATATTATATAATGTCGTTTATGGTGACAATTTCTCATTTTGTCATTGCAAAGCCATTCCTGAGCTAAATAAAAGAAGCAATCATTTATTTTTATTACAAGGGGCAAAGATGTTATTTAATACCTCATGGTAACATATTGATATCCAAACATACGAAACGATACAAAATTGAACCACGAGAGAAGCGAATGGTTTAAAATTTAGAATATTGACAGTTGCGGAGGTCTCAAGGCATGAGGGTTAAACAAACTGTGTTACAGTGCAACACGTAATTCTTCACACCAACACGAGGAAACCATTTATTATTCAAATTAATTTATTAAAAGTTCTTTCTATCGGCCAAGGCGAGGGAAATATCTTTCTTCATAAAGGATTTCTTGTCTCGCCCGTCAAGTTTTATATGGATGGTGCGGTCATATCATAGAGTGCCGTCGCCCATTCACACCTGCAACTGGACAATATGAAGTGTAAATTATAAATTATTTTATTCATCATACTTCACTGTTTGGTACCTAAGGAAAGTAAAATTGGCTTAATATGGTACTTAGAAAGATAAATCTGTAATATTTTGCTAACACCGAACGACTGCCTGCCCACCATTGGATAATTTTATTCTTACGTGTCGCATCGTCATCTCCAGAACCCACGAATCACTTTGCAGAAATCAATAAAAGGCCTGCTAAAAGAGCCTACCTGGCATGGTTTTGAGGGGACGTTTATTACAGACTTCTAAATCCAGCCGCACGTTTCTGACGGCCGAGTACCTATACGTGATGCAGGTGGATCAAGTGCGCACTCCCCCCGTATATATCACGAACTCCATGAGTCCCGTTTCCGTCGGATTGCTGTGTGCGGTGGTCACGAATTTAGGCAAGAGGATGGGGAAGAAAATTTCACATTGTGAACTTACCTTAATGTTAAGAATAATTTTTCCTCTGCATTAATTTTATTTGAGTAATTTGATTGTATTTCGTCAATTATTAAGTCTCATTCAATGTTGAATTGCTTTTCATTTAATCGGCAATATTATCTGAATAAAGGATCACCATTAAATATCAGATTTTTTATTAATATTGCGTAGCTGCCTTCGTCGGACTCTGACTATTGTAGAAAGGCAAACTGGTCTTCTTTTTCATGTAGCATGTAGCATTATCGTCACTCGCTTCTTCACGTAAAAAATACAAAAGTAAATTAGTATTTTATTTGTACGTCTGACATTATATGACTTGACATTGACAAGCCATCAACGAACGCTGTCGCGACTGCACGCCGCAACAGCCGCAGTCGTGCTGCTACAGTAATGCGGCACCGCGTAACGTCGCAACTGCAGTGCAGCGGCAGTTACAAACGGACAGTCACCTTAAGAAAGCGTAACGAATTTTCATGCATGACAGGCGCGCCGGGGGGAATTTGATTCAAAGCTGCCAACTTTCTAAAATTAACTTTTGGTTTTTTTTTACTTTTAGGTTACTTTTGGAATGAAATTACCTTTATAAGGCGGTGATCCGATTAACAATGTTTTCTGAACATAGAGTGAAATTGCTATAATTTTGATCGATTGCAGCGCCAGCTGAGTTAAGCTATATGGGTTTAACCTCATTATGAAATTGTTGGCTGCGTCACTTGGGACGTGATAATCTTATCATCGTTCAAATCATTGTGATCTTATTGACTATAAGAATAACATGCAACACTCACTACTACACCCTTGGCAACAATATCGACAATATTATTTCTCCACTGTGGATCTCCTCATGCTTTATTCTGAAAACGTCCATACTTGAAAGTCTGCAACTACTAAAACTTTTAAAATCACAAAGTCAAACGCACCCAACAACTTGCTTGCTTTCGATACATAAAATTAGCTAAACCAATACATTAGTTTTGTGGACTACGCGAACTTACGGTGCCCCGGTAGATATCGGAAACACATTCCCATGCTAATGCTTTGCTAATACGGTCAAATTGGCAGCGCATTCAACTTTGTATTTTATCCTATAGGCACTGAGGTATCAGATGCTTGCTAGGGGCTCTATGGCTCTAACCATGATGACGCTGATAAACCAGCAACGATAAAAGATTTATTATGCATATCTGCTACGAGTACAAGGAAAACGACTGTTGACTTTCTATACTCTTTCATGACTTGTAAAAACGATATTGGTACCTACTAACAGAATAAGGATCGGTAAGATTCAATCCTCATACGACGAAAATGACTTGTTAATCATTTAGGTTGCTAAAATTTCATTCGGTTGCTAAAACTTACGAGTGGCTTAACTACAACGAAACTCGCCGCTTACATCCTAATCTGGATGCTGATGAGAAATAATGTGTCAACCCACAAAACTTCAAAAATGAGATTTTAATGCCATATTGTAGCTGGTCCGCTCTACTTTATTTTGCAAAAATGACCTTAGTGATTTGAAATTTATAACTACCTATTCCAAATGAAGGAAAAAAGGTTAACACAAATTCGTTAACACGTGTTGTCTGTTTTGCATTAATGCGTCTAGTACCTTAACTTATTGCAGTAATGGGCAGAACGCATACTAAAATGTCAATAATGTCTTAAGAGAGGTTAACTCATTATTGCGGAAATCCCATTCCATTAGTTCCGTTTTACCAGAAGCGCTCTGAAGGTAAGTGCTGCAAAAAACTGTGTTTATAATAAGTAATTTTACGAATTTAGTGCACAAATCTATTAATTGTTGCATTTTTCAAGAGATAAATACTAATGCTAATCGAAATAAGGTATTTATAAAGCGTAATCACACTAGATTTTAAGGGTTTTATTTTTTAGGTAAGTTTGCCGAAATAAATTAAACAAAACCGCTAAATGCTGTAGTTTTTCTAAGTAATTCATTTTAAATGCCAAGTTCAGCTTTTGGAATATACGCACATTCGTAAGGTAATGTTTTTTTAATAATTATAATGAATTTAAATTACTTGCTAGACTTGAATCATTCTTGCAAATCGAAAAACATATCATATCAATGCATTATGAGGCTTGTTTGATTATTGCAAAACAAAATTTATATTAAGTTAGTATTTAACAACAACAAGTTATGTGGATTATAAGTTCAAATGCAGATTTACACAATTAGCAAAACTGTGTTAAGTATAATGACACGTTCTTGAGAAAGTTTCACGTCATAATGCAATTCGCAATAAACAAAAAGCGGATTATTACGATAAATTTAAATTTATTTCGAATAATATAATTATAAATCACTAGTATTCGTCGTATTTAAACTGACAAATACAACAGTTCGAACAAAATCTTAAATTTTTAGAACAAACACTCAAAAAACACGAAAAAATCTTTAGACGCCATTTTCTCAAAATGGTGCTTATGTAGGTTAACAAATTATTGCTTATTATCAGCATCCATCTCTGCCGTTGAAAATTGATTGTTTTCTAAGTAATTCATATATTTACAGTTTCACAAACCCGCCACCAAAAAGCCGTTCTCATTTGAATTTACAGTCTCATTTTCAAGTAAATAGAGGAATATAAAGTTTTGTATGTAAAACTTCTTTGTATTACAATTTCTAGCAATAAAAACCGTAATAGGTATCTTACTTTAATGTTCATACCAAGTTTCATGTTATGTGAAGTTTTAAAATGAGAGCGTAACTTCCTTTGACAGCGGCTAGGTTCTTGTGACTCTTAAATCTATTAATATGTACATCTACACAAGAATGTATCATCTAGCATCCGTAAGTCGTAACAAAAATTTTATTGAGCTAATTAGGTAGTTTTTTTGGATAGTCATATTTTATACGTCCGGCAGAAAAAATATTTTAAACGGATGGGGCAGAGTTAAGTACGTCCTAATCGCATCCTCCCGCACACAAAGGTACTAACGAGCGAGTGAATAATGTAGGTAATGTTTATTAATAGTTGCTTGCTATATCGCTTTCGGATGAAAGAAGCCCCTGACGTCCGTTGGCTAATTGGGTGGACAACATCAGGAAGAATGCGGGACACTTCTGGATGAGATTAGCTCAGGACAAGGACAAGTGGCGTACTAGAAGACAGGCCTATGCTCATTATGCTCAGCAGAGGGCGATAAAGGGCTGATATGATAATGATGATGAAGAAGATGATGATGATGATATATGTGCCTACGAGGAACCTGTTAACAAGACTTACAAGACATTAAGAAAATACGAAATTAATGCACACTAGGTAGGTACACTACATAAAGCATGATATAAGAAATTGTGAGATGCATTCTTTCATTTCATTCATTCGCTCTGAAAAGATTTAGGTAGGTATATTTGTGAATGTACACAATTACGTATTGTGCCATTGGAGTGGATGTCGAGTCACGAAGTGTTTTAAAGGAAGTGTGGCTACTCAGCGATAAAACTGCTGCTAAGGTTTTAGTAGTAGTAGTAGTAGTAGTAGTAGTAAACTCTTTATTGTACAAATATACACATTAAAAATTACATGGTACAAATAATAAGATGTACAAAGGCGAACTTATCCCTTTGAGGGAGGGAGGGGGGTTTTATTCCCCTGTTATTTACTCGTGAGTTACGTCTTGGCCGTACCTCCCCACGCACATCGGTAATAAGGCGCTCCTTACTTGCTAGTGTACAATGGGGAATATAAGTGAATATTTTAGATCCATCGATTTAATTTCCTATGAGAATCGAATGCCTAGGTACTTGGGAACCTGTTGGCAAATATTAAAGTAGAAAGAAAACTAAATACGATGTAGGTATATATGAGGCGTTACAATGTTTCAAAGGTATAACCTGTGGTAATACATAGATCAGACTGGTTTAAGAGGCCTTATTCCTACAAACGAGCGTATTTTGCAAAATACGTCCTTTTTCATTCAACATTACGACGTAACTATTAGTATTTATTCAAAAACTGTTAACGTTCTTAACTAATCATTTCCTAAACTAGCGGCTGAAATAGTTAAAGTTTTCATTTTCTCTTTTTAAACCTAAAATAAATGAGTTTTCCTGGGAGTATTTTTCAAAATTTGCAGTGAGAAGTGTCGTTTCGGTTGCCAATTTTGCAGTAAACAAGAATCATTTGGTACATGAATGATTACAATTCAATTCACCATATCTTGTACGAGGGGCTGAAATGATTGAAAATCTTGTAGGCATCTTGGCTAGGCACCCTGGTCATCTCTGGGTACAAGTATGTATATTTTCTTAACATAATAAACTGAAATTACTACTACTATGCATATAAAATAAAATAAAAGAGTGGCTATAACAATAAAAATAATGTTACTTTCTATAGAAATCGACAACGATCAAGATTATTCTTCTCTGCGTTCAAAACGCGTTATAGTTGCCGGCGCTCGCGTACCGCGCGTCAACGCCATCTATTGAGTGTTATTTCGTGAAATCGATGAACGCTCCAGGGAATATGGGCTCTTAAGAAAAGTTAATAGGGTAGATATTTGCTGAGGGTCGAATGGATTTATCCGAGTTTGAAGTTAATCGACACAAGTGTACCTACAATTAAATAAAAGGACCTTTTTATCACAATATCTATTGGAATTTCAAATGGTTTTCCATTTCAAATGGAAAAGTCCTCATTGCAATTTAAGCATATTTGAAGGGTAAACGGAAAGAAGAGCTCTTAATGAACTATTGGTTGTATCTTTTGCTACCTCTGTATAATATATGTAACACAACAATTTGTTAAAAAAGACCTGGTCACGGAATTACCATACATTTTGACGTGGTTCCAAATTTTAAAACAGCGATTACTCAAAATGTTACTTAAGTGACTAGACATGTTCTTTCCGCGTACCCTTCCGCGTTACCTGCTACAAGCCTGTCATGTTTCTTCGTTTGATTCGTTTCTTCCTGCCTTTCGGGCAAGTAAGCCTCCCAAATAAACATAGCACGGCATAATTCAATTTACTATTTTACTATGACACCTGCGGTCGGTTTTGTTCTATCAAAATAGCCATAAAGCAAAAACACCCAGTGCTTATCATATCTACGTACAAAGGTCTTTCCCATTGATTGTTATGGTGCTTGATTATTAAGATTCCGTACCCCAATAGGAAAACAGGTAACCTTATAGTTTATAGGATCACTCGTGCATCTGTCTGTCTGTTCATCTAATTTTGCTCCGAAATTACTAGATTTAATAATTTGGTGCATATTTTATATGTAAGTCGGTGACCTATAGACAGACAACTAATGCAAATAAGTAGATTATAACCTGGGTAGGGGCATTTTAGGGGCAAATTAAAAAAATTAAAAAATAATCTTTCGTAAACTACATATATCGTAATATACTAATACGGAAACATTACCTCAGTCGTCGGTCTATTTCTCAGTTATGCGATACGATCCTTCAAAATACTGCATTTCCCGGTACATTTACCATTCCAGATCAGATCTTTCCGGAGATATCGACCATCCATTAGGTTGAATAATGTTGGCTCACTGCCATTTAATTTGGTAACTGTGCAAGCGGTTTTGATCACCTTAGTTTTGATAGTTTTGTTAGTTCGATATCTTATACTTCTAGGGCATGTCTGCCAAGATGTAACTGCCGTAATTTACGGAGCCAACCTCATAGCCCTTTAGAAGAAGGAAGGTGGCGTGCGCCCAATTACTGTTGGTTCCACATTCCGACGGTTAGCAACCAATGTGTGCGTGCGACATACACGAGCTAAGCTACAAAAAGTCTTCGAGCCTGTGCAGGTTGGTTGCTGCACTCGCGGGGGCTGTGAGGCCGAAGTCCATGCCGTACGCACCTTTGTCCAAACCAACTCATGTGAGGTTCTCTTAAAAATAGATGTCAAAAACGCCTTCAATTCTGTAAACACAAATACCCTATTTACAACCACCGTCCGAAAACGCTTCAAAGTAAATGAATATAGTTGTCTCGGCAAACACTACGAGTTTGTAGCATTAGGCGTCGAGAAACTAGGCCCGTTGGGTAGGGGGCACGGCGACCACAAGGCGCTCAGCAAACGCCTAAGGGAGGCCACAGGTGACCCACGCGCAGGATGCTGCGTGATGGGCAACCTACCAAGGGTACAAAATTTTTAAGGGTATTTTAAATGTTTAGCTTTAGTTATTATAATTGTATATACTTAGTTTTAGTTTTATATTCATTTTATTAACACTTATTATCTAATAAAATGAGTGTATACCTTTAAATTTTACTAGTCACATCTAAATCGTTCAATTGTGCGACATGAATACTTAGTTGAAGACAGCTTCTTTATTTTGTATTTCAGATCACAAACTCAATTTTCACATACTTATTCTAGTAAACCCGTATTCGACCGTCGACACGTATTTATTCATTTCATCTCGCTGCACAAAATGGCTTATCTTGAAGGTAATTCAAGGTGGTTACATCCTTTATGAAAAAGTCGTTTCACTTTCGTAAGTGGCTCACGTGCTCACACCAGACGCGTATTGAGACACATTCCCCCTCATTTTTCTTTAAGTAGATTGTACTTATACGAAAAATAGCAAAGTTATAAACAATTGTAATCGATCTTCATATTTAAAAAGTGTTCAACAAGTTCTTTCACTTTAACATTGACATTGGCAAGTTCAATTTACATATATTATGCGCTAGTGTTTTCTGGTCTCATTATCATAACCTCATAATTTCAAGAGCTGACCAAATTGACGATAAAAACGGCAACGATAATGAAAGTGAACTGAGTTATCAACAAATTTTCGAGTGTTTCAATTGCACTGTAAAGATAACCAAGGGGAAGTATAATAAAAAGTTTCACCAGTCAAATTTACGACGAGAAATAACAATCAGTTATGTAGGTCACTAATAGCTGTTTTAAATGGAAAGTTTGTAGAGAAATTCTTCACGACTTTCACAAAAGTTACTTATTTACAATTTTATTGGCACAGCTTTCCCATGTATTTACCTACGACGTACACTCAAGAAATACTATTCCTATCAGATGTTATTTTTCTTGAGAGCATAGGTAGGGCTTGTATTTCACTTTTCATCGCAATATATACTTAATAATGACAGAGAAAATAATAAAATCACACGTAAATAACATCAAGTTTCCTTCTTATATTTATCCACAAAGCTCCAGCCTTTCCATTTACGTGACGTGAGTTTCGCAAAAATCCAAAAATAAAGAATATGTCAAATAATCATAATTCACGAACGGGCTATAAACATCGACAAGGAAACACAATTTCACGTAAAAAGTAGGGAAAATTCGGATGTTGCCACCTGCACCGCTTCATAAGTGCGGTGCTGTGTTCCCGGTCTGAGGGCTTGCGAAGTGGGTCCTTATCGGGAGAGGGGGCGTTACAATACTGCACGTCATTCAATATTGTACACCTTGGTTGCAATAAGTATTAGACGAGTATCCACGAACCAACAATCGCTAGACATACTAGAAAAATGTAATTTTAAAGCGCTTGGAGAGTCTCTAAACTGCAAGCCATTTACGCTATTTAAACAGTCAGACTTTTTTTTTTGCTTTTTGGTCAGACTTTTTATAGATGCTAAATTGTCTAAACTAATTATCTCTGTTTGACCCAATGGTTGACTTCTGCCATTTGTACATTTGTCTTTGTTTGTGCAATAAAGTTTAAATAAATAACTAAACTAGAAATATTGGTAAAAATATCTAATGTAGGTATATTGTTAATTCTATTGTAAATTAGATTATAAATATTATAATGTCTGTGATTTTTTACATTATTTACATTTGAAAATGACTTACATTTGTATTGATGCTGGAATTCATTCTGGAACCAGTACAAGTTTTTTTTTTTTACAAAACCAGTGCATTTGTATTGGTTCAATTTTTAGGAAGCGTTATTGAACATATGTACATGCACATAAAAATAGAATAGAATAGAATAGTTTATTTCACAAACAGTTTTACAAAATAAGCAATACAACGTAAGTTCAGCAAGGTGAGCAACCAGACAAGTTGTGCAACTTCCAAACTGGAGGTGGTGGGTACGAACTTCGAACCTCACTGTATTAATTAAAGAGGGACGAGTAGTCTATTTCGCAGACGAGATACTGTCGAGTCACTCCTGTGCTAGGCCTACAGTTTATGGCTCCTCTACACGATGGCCCCGCGTAGGCCAGTTCAAGGGACGCAACTATGCGGTGGGATGAGATAGCAATATCACCTCCCTCCAAGGCATAAATGTGTCCCTTGGACTGGCCTACGCTAGGCCATCGTGTAGAGGAGCCTTGATATAAGATTCTCGGAAACGGAACAGAAACTTAATAAACGCATTTTAATTTCATTCACTAATAAAGTCTTCTATGAAAGAGAATAACGTTAGGAATTTCTGATTAATCCTAGAAAGGCGTCCTTCCTCTAAGTTGGAAGTTAGATAAGGTCAGATAGCAGCGCTTTCGTAAATTGTAAGTAGAGTTGCAGGTGTCCATAGGCTACGGTGACCGCTTACTATCAGGCGGGTATGCTTGTTTGCCACCGAGGTAATATAAAAAACTGGCGCCTGCATAAATTATTTGGACTAAATTAATTGCTATGCGGACTAGAGGTAGACTCTTTAGTGTACGAGTACACAAGTCTTCACCGTAAATTTATTAAGCTAAGCCAAGAAATATAAACATGGCAAACTTGGCTTCTTTGCAAACGTGAAACGTTTAGGTGTTTCTACAGGGTATGATTGTTTAAACCAGACAGGTAACAACCACTACTAGTTGCCAAACATTATTTAAAAGCGTCCAACCTGTCCGTGAAATGAGCGTCTTCCCTGAATAAAATACAGTAGTTACTGACTTGGGACAATCTTTCCTGTGAGCCTCTGATGCATAACACTAACTCAGGATGAACAAAAACAAGCATTTTGTTTTTTCGCAGTCTGCGCGAGCTGTTAAAATGTACAAAATGACAAGAAATTTTAAATTTAAATTCTATTTTATTCCTATACAGTTTAGTAAGTGACACTCCTGGTGACAATGCACTTCGGGGACAATTTCAGTCAAGAGATATCCAATCCAGAAACAAAAAATGGTCACAAACAGCAGCGGTCGTGTTTGCATTGCGTTTAGATTGGATATCGGTTCGCTCAGCTCTTTGCTGTTGGCATAAAACACAGACATATTTTGTCGAAATAATCATAAATCTATCGTCTTCTTTAGGCCTTCATTCCTAAGTGATTTAGTGGTGTATTCGGGTAATTCCGACTACTTCGAAATGTCGGTCACGGTTAAACCGCTGAACCGATTAAGATGAAATTTGGTTTGGAGATAATTTGAAGCCCGGGAAACGACATAGGATAGTTTTTATCGATCACGATAATCATTCCACGCAGACTAAGTCGCGGGCAAAAGCTGGTATACACGTGTTATGGGCTTATGAGTTAGGAACGAACGGCATGATTCACCTTCGTAAAAACGTCTCATTTTATTAGACTGTATAACTTTTTAATCTGTTGCTATTTTGTGACTTATCTGCAACGATTTTAATAGCACACGCAGTGCAAGTGTTATTTTGAACGTCAAACTTCTATGAAATGATGACGTATAAATACCACTAAACTTGCACTGCGTGTGCTATCAAAATCGTTGCAGACTTGTCTTGGTCTAACTCTATGTCTGTGCACAGCCGTTGGCTACATCGAATGCATAGCTTTGAGCACATCGAGAAGTCCTTGAGGGATATTGGGGTGCTGCTGTAGCAGCGTATGCGAATAATAGGTTAGATCGTTCTCTCTGAATTGCATCGTATAACTAAATAGTAGGTAGATATGTTGCATACGAGTATGCATTAACCTCTAGAATCTTCAGACTAGATTGATTTAATTACGCATTGTACAATTCATGGTATGTACCGCTCTGTATTCGATTCTTATTAAATATACTAGCGACCCGCCCCGGCTTCGCACGGGTGCAATGCTGATTTTATTATACATATAAACCTTCCTCTTGAATCACTATCTATTAAAAAAACCGCATCAAAATCCGTTGCGTAGTTTTAAAGATCTAAGCATACATAGGGACAGACAGCAGGAAGCGACTGTTTTATACAATGTAGTGATTTGTTGAATTATAAATTTATATATTTTTTTTATTCAACGGGTGTAAACAACCTCATTTCATGGCATAAATGTGTTTATAGGCCAAGCAATAAGAAGGTATAGAGGAAAATGCTAGGAACACAATTTTTGACTTCGTAGCTTTGTTTGGACTAGTTAGGAGGTGAACATATCAAAAGTCCCCGGCCGTAACCCTGTAGCGCAACTATCATCATTCTATCACCTTAAACGTAAAACATTAAATGGAATCCTTTTCATTTTATCGCTTTCCCAATTGCACATTAATGGTACCTACATAAATAATTAACCTATTTCATCGAAATCGAAAGTCTAACCGCTCGGCTACTTTCATTCACACTCAACAAGTTACAAAGTTATTCTGAATTTTTAAATGCTGGTAAGGAAAATTTGTTACCGGCCTCAAATTAAATCGAATAAAGCGTTCATAGTTCAAAAAAAATAATAAAATCGGGAGAAATAATTCGTGTAGTTTTGTAAATTGGTAAAATTCCTCCATAATGATCCTCGAAAATTAGATTGGCACATGTCGAGCTATTCGACTTAATAGTGACCCGTTTTAAATAATTATAAAAAGTCGGCTCTGTTTTTTTACTGTTTGTTCACCTACGTATGCTCTCCTAATTATCATTCTAAATGAATAGTGGATTAAAAATTGAAATTAAACTAGTATATATTATACGTTGCAGACTAAAGTCCCTGATTTATATGGCGTTAAATACTGTAATTTTAGGAGTCTCCTGCAGCGACAAAGTTAAGACGCATCCGTTGCAACTTGCAACTTATGCACGACCAGTGTTCTCAGAGCTAAAAGGGTTAATGCGCGTGTAATTGGCGCGAACATAACATTATATTCCTTTAAGCACATTTATGCTTTAATTTCACTGGGTTGATAATATATTACAGAGATCCGGTGGCACAAATAACCCGTCCTGAAATTTTGCTTTTCAAGCGGTGACTATACTCGTCAGTGTAAAATGTTTGTGATTTTATTTACACGCATTATAGACATAATGCGTGCAAATTTGTGTGGTTGTAACTTGTACTCACTTTACTATATTATGGGTACCGTGTTGTTGAATTCAAAAATTTTGAGAAATGAATTGTTGTGTCACATAACTTGCAGACCGGAGTAAATAATATACCTATTAAGTTTCTTAACTGATGACAGGCATTACAGGAAAACTAATTTCATGTTTATTGAAATATATGAAATAATTGAGTACTTATTTAATCTTTAATATAAGCCTTAATAACAAACAAAGCCTTGTTTTACTGTTATTAAAATACATACAGGTTGTTTTGTGAAAAATACAGAATGTGTAAATTTTAAGATAGGTTGAGAATTTGCTCTTTTCCGGCCACCAAAAAATCTATTTCCCATGGATTTTTAAAATAAATATTGAAAATTACTAAATATTTATGTGTACATTACAATAAAAATATAGGTCTTACCACTTCCACTTTTTTATAAAGTTGAAACGGGTAAGATCTTCAGAACTTATCAAAATTAATTTAATAAAGTCCAAAAAAAATTATCCGCTGGCACATAATTTTTATAGAGGTCAGAAAAGATAGTTAACGATCTAAACTATGCCCTATTTTCACGTAACGTTCAAAACACTTAGCGCCACTTGTCTTGCACCATCCCACTAACCCGGGGTTAACCGGTTAAACCGTTAACCCAGTGTCAAATTGTACTGGTAACCATGGTAACTCCAGGTTTAACCGGTTAACCCTGGGTTAGTACGATGGTGCAACTGACGCTTAGTGGTCCTTATTTTCTTTTTAGTAGTTTATGTAAGTAACACAAAATCACATCCAATAGAGGCAGAATCGAGTGGAAAAAAGAGAGTACATACTATCATTTTTCTTTGCCTGTCATGTTTGTGTACTTACTATCATAAACAGATTATTGCCAGCAGGATATTTGGGTATTGTCAATATACTGATCAAAGTGGAAGATATGCCTCATGTATTGTGGAGGTGACGTGGGTGTTGCTTATATGTATAAATACGTAATTACCTATTGATTTTCGGAATTGCTTTATGGAGTCATGCACGACATCGCAAATGTTTGCAACAGGCTCCAGTGTTAAGGATGACTCACGCTAGACCGGGCGGTGCCCTGGCCGAGGCGTCCGACATGTCATTTTCTATGACGGCTGATCGGTGATCACGTGGTGCTTTCCATAGAAAACGAAGCGCCGGAAGCTCCGGTCCGGCCCAGGCCCGGTCTAGCGTGTCATCCCTAATAGAGAAGATGACTGTTTAAATCTAAGCAAGAAATCTTTTAGATGTATTTGCCATGCTAAACTCGCAGGCGCTTTTTTACTTTTTTATTCCGAGCTTGTATGTGTCAGACAGAGACATTACACGTGTGTTAAGATCTATAGCCGTTTTTTTAATTTTCTACTCCTGTATTACTCCAAAACATGGTCCTGGAGCGAACCGGATTGAACATTACAGCCAATAATCCAGATTATATAATATAAGGAGCTGACAAGTGAATAAATTAAGAAATTCGTCCGACAAGAGCAAGAGATCAAGCTGACTTGGGAAAGGAGAATTCTGAGATCGTGTTCATGTGGGATTACTGGACTTGAAGACAGAGTTAAGCCTTCAGTATTCTTAATTTTCACCCATCACTCGTCATACAGGTAGTAATTATACGATTTAATACGGTTAGTATCATTTTAATTGTTTAACTTAACCACATGTACCTAACAGTTAGGTTAACCTTTGTCGCGTCAGATTACTATTTCACTTTAATTTTATTTCGTAATTAGTTAATTTGTATTAGTTATTCACTGATATTTGCCTAGGCTTTTAATTAACTAATAAATCTACGAACTGTGAATTTAGTTAATCATTATTTAACTGGACGATTAGACATAGGTAGGTGTTAAATAAAACAATAGGTTAGTTTTCACCACCATCTAATTAAATAATTGTTATGAAACATTAAATTTAGATACAATTATTGGTGTTAAAACTTAAACTAAGTAAATAAAATAAATATACACTTAAATAAACTGTTAACTTAGGCATCAACTGTACTATCATACATTTCTTATACATTTAAGTTAATCTAGCATTGTATAACATTTCAGTTGACAACACACGCCTCTCAAAATGTCCGAAGAAAAGGATTTAATCAAAAAACGTGGCAGTTACAAGGGCCGGCTAACTAACTTCTCAAACTACGTGAATTCTTTGGAAAGTTCTTCACTTACCTCAGTAGCCGCCAATGAGTTGCAGTTACGAATCAGTAGAATGGAAAATGTATTTAGTGAGTACGATGCAGTGCAGTTAGACTTAGAATGTTTGTCGGCAAGCATTGACATTCAGTTACCTGAGCGAACTGAGTTCGAAACCCAGTACTTTAGTGCAATTGCTAAAGCACAAGATATTTTAAATTCATTTCATAAAAAGCAAGAAGAACTGGGTAGCGAACGTGCAAGTATTTCTAGTGCTAGCAATCATAAGCTAGTTAAACTTCCCGTCATACAGTTGCCTAAATTTTCAGGCTCTTATGAAAATTGGCTCGAGTTCCACGACACATTCCTAAGCCTGATTCATTCAAATGACGAAATTGACGAAATAAATAAGTTTCACTATTTGAGATCGTCATTGGAGGGGTCGGCAGCAGTGGTTGTTAAATCGGTCGAATTTTGTTCTAAAAATTATCAAACTGCATGGAAACTCCTGTGTGATCGTTTCGATAACAAGCGTTTATTGCTACAAAATCATGTTTCAGCAATCTTTAATATCGAAACAATTACCAAGGAGTCTTCATTTGCGTTAAAACGTATGATCGACCAATTGAACAAAAACTTGCTTGCCTTGGAATCGCTCGGCGAACCAGTAAAACAATGGGATACGTTGCTTATTTACATTGTGTCACATAGGTTAGACGCTAAGTCGTACCGGGAATGGGAAGAATACAAAGGTCGCTTAGATAAAGATAAGCCAATTACTCTGGAAGCCTTTTTAACATTCATGCGAAATCGTTCCGATTTATTAGAAACGTTGGAACTGTCCACAAATAACACTGCCGGTCGTGGTAACACTTCTCACAAAAACACTCCGAAACTTAAAACCCTGTCCGTACAAGATACAAAACAGAACACTGTCGCTAAGTGCCCTAAATGCAGCGGTGAACATTATTTACCTAGTTGTTTACAGTTTCTCGCCCTAAGTAACGCTGCGCGATTGGAATTGCTACCGAGTTTAAAGGTATGCTATAATTGTTTACGCGGTGGTCACTACGCTAATCATTGCAAAAAGCCGGGATGCAAATTATGTAAGCGAAAACATAGCACGTTAGTTCATGTTACAGATTGCAAATCTAGATCGAGCGGTGACTGCGCGTCCGGCCGCGGCGAGGAGGATAATTTAACTAAAAATAATAAATCGATTTTTCCTGTTAATCAATTATCACCTGCCGCGCCCGTCGCATCTCATTCTGGCTTAGGAAATGTTTCATATGATTCCTCGCTCGCTCCTGTACAGACATTATCGGCTCAAATGGCACAAGGGAAACATGGTATACTCGCAACTGCATTAGTAAAGGTTTACGACAGCAACAATAAAGAGTATGTCGCTCGCGCCATGTTAGACAATGGTAGTTTTGCATGCCTAATATCTCAGGGTTTCTGTGAGAAATTAAACTTACCAACGAATCAAATTAATACGTCTGTTCTTGGTATAAATAAACAGACTTCTAAAATAGGAGAAATGTGTCTACTTCCTATTAAATCTTTAAATGACACATATTCAGTAACAGTAAACTGTTACGTTCTGCCATCCCTTACTGATGACGTCCCATGTCGTCAAATTGATTTGAGGGATCTTAATATCCCAAGCGACATTTGTTTGGCTGATCCAAACTTTTATAAACCTGCACCTGTCGACATAATCTTAGGATCTGAAGTGTTTTGGGACTCGTTTCCTACACAGCCTCAGATCATCAGACTAGGTCTAGAGCTTCCGATGCTCTGTGAAACTCGCTTTGGCTTTTTGGTTGCTGGTCGGGCAATTACCGACCATCTGCCTTCCAGTATGCAGTGTTTTTTTGCTTCTGGTCTCTCGCACACAGGTAATAATGATTTAAAATGTAACGACGACATCCAAACCCAATTAACGCGGTTTTGGCAGCTCGAAGAAGTTAGCCATAAGTCGTCTCATTATTCACCTGAGGAGAAAATGTGCGAAGAACATTTCGTTGAAAATACTACGCGGCTAGCCGACGGACGATTCTGTGTCAGGCTTCCTTTAAAACAAAGCGAAAGTGTCCTAGGCGACTCATTTCAACGCGCAAAGCATTGCATGCTATCATTGGAACGCAGAATTAAAACCAAGCCCTCTTTTAAAGGTTTATATACTGATTTCATGGCAGAGTATGAAAGTTTGGGTCACATGTCGCATGGTAGGCAGATCTCAGGGGAAGAAAAGGGTTATATAATACCCCACTTTGGAATTTTGCGTGACAATAGCTCCACGACGAAACTCCGTGTTGTGTATAACGCTAGCAGCCCGTCTACCTCAGGTGTTAGTCTGAATGACATCCAGATGGTCGGACCCACTGTGCAAGACGACCTTCTGTCTATTCTTATTAGATTTAGGCAGCACCGGTACATCATTTCTTCGGACGTGGAGAAAATGTACCGTCAGATATGGGTGCACCCTGACGACCGCCACCTTCACAAAATTCTTTGGCGCAGCTCTGAGACCAAGCCACTATTAGTGCACGAGCTCAATACTGTCTCCTATGGGACAGCCAGTGCTCCCTTCCTAGCCACCAGGTGTCTCAAACAAATAGGTTTGGATTGTGACGATGAGAAAGTTAAAGAAGTCATCGTTCACGATTTTTATGTAGACGACCTGCTGACAGGAGGAGATGAGCTTACGGCAGTGGAAGAGATTCGCCATAAAGTGAATCAAGCACTTTCTTCAGCAGGAATGAACCTGCGTAAGTGGAAGTCAAACGAGCCTCGCCTTCTATGTGAACCCTCTCAATCCTCTGTGGATTTGAATATAGGATCAAATGAGGCCAGCAAAACGTTAGGCTTAGGCTGGCATCCTGAGTCTGATGAGCTGTATTTTCCAATAGGAAAACTAGTTCCCAAAGGAAATACCAAGCGCGACATGCTCTCAGTGATTGCTCAGATCTTCGATCCGTTAGGACTTTTGTCTCCGGTCGTAATCACCATGAAGATGCTACTGCAGCGGTTGTGGCTTCAAAAGATTACGTGGGAAGAAGAACTGTCTCCAGAGATTACCAAACAATGGGTAGAACTCTTGGATGGATTGCCGACACTGAATGATATTAGAGTCCCTCGTCATGTTATTTGCAACTCACACATAGCCTTTGATCTACACATTTTCTCAGACGCATCTGAACGCGCGTACGGCGCTTGTGTGTACGTACGTAGTGTAGACAAAGAAGGTCAGGTGTTCGTTAGGTTATTGATCGCAAAAAGTCGAGTCAGTCCAATTAAACCGACGACTATACCTAAACTTGAATTGTGTGGCGCTCTCGTTAGTGCTCATCTGTATGACAAGGTCATGACTTCACTTAGAGCTCAGGTCAGAAGCACGACATTCTGGACCGACTCGACTATAGTGTTAGGTTGGCTTAAGATGATGCCGAGTAGGTTGCAACCCTTTGTGCGGAACCGAGTGTCGGACATTTTAGAAATCACCGGCAGTTGTACTTGGAGGCATGTTCCAACAGACCAAAACCCAGCGGACTTAATTTCCCGTGGAGTGCATGCAAACGTTATAGACTCGTTAGATTTGTGGTGGTCGGGTCCCAGTTTCTTGCAGCAAGACGTGGCTCAGTGGCCCTTTAATCCTATCACAAAGCAATGCGATGAGCTGCCTGAAACCCGCGTTGAGGTTTCATTGCACGTTAACATAACTCATGAGCCATTAATAGATTTCAATCGTTTCTCGAATCTCTCGCGGCTCATTCGTGCTATTGCTTACGCTCTTCGCTTCATTAAAAAATGCCGAAAAAATGAAGCGTCGACGTCGTCCACGTACCTCAATCATGACGAATTAGATGATTCATTAAAGGTGATTACCAAATTCAGTCAGAGCGAATCATTTTCAGAATATGATATATTAGCCAAAAAACAAAATTTGCCAAAAAAGAGTAAGCTCTTAAAATTCAACCCATTCCTAGACAACGACAACTTAATGCGTGTGGGAGGCCGTCTTTCCAATTCAGAATTTCCGTACGAGAAAAAACATCCCATTATTTTACAGTCCACACATCGATTCACAAAATTATTATTTAATAAGGAACATAAAAGGCTTCTCCATGCACCGCCTCAGCTGTTGTTAGCAACAATTAAGGAAACCTATTGGCCCATAGGAGATCGTAATTTGGCAAAGGCTTGCTACCATCAGTGTGTGCGTTGTAAAATTATGAAAGGACAAGTAATTGCTCCACTGATGGGGAATTTGCCAAATTCTCGGTTGTCACCTGGAGGCTACCCGTTTAGGAATGTGGGCGTGGACTACGCAGGTCAACTCATGGCAGCCAGCCGTCAAGGTCGTGGTTGCGCACTAGTTAAAGTTTATGTTGCTATTTTTATATGCTTCACAACCAAGGCGATACATTTAGAATTGGTGGGAGATTTAACTAGTAAAACTTACTTGCTGGCACTGTCTCGCTTTATGTCTCGCCGGGGACAGCCAGACAACATTTACTCCGATAACGGCACTGCATTTGTCGGAGCCTATAATGAAATTACAAAGTTTCTGAAGGAAAACTGCAACTCTTTGGCTGAGACGTTGGCTAGTAAAAACACTAGATTTCATTTTCTGCCTGCTTATGCACCTCACTTCGGGGGTCTTTGGGAGGCGGGTGTCAAATCAGTTAAATTTCATTTGCATCGAGTGTTGGGAAATTGTAACTTAACCTCTGAACAGCTTAACTCTACACTCATCAATATTGAAGCCCTGTTGAATTCTCGGCCACTCACGCCTCTGTCATCACACCCGGACGATCTCTCAGCGCTCACCCCTGGACATTTTCTTGTCGGACGCTCACTCACCTCATTGCCGGTGCAGGATCTGCGGGACCACACTTACCAGCATCTGACACGATTCCACCGAATCGAACAGCTCCGTCAACATTTCTGGGCTCGGTGGACTAAAGAGTACGTCCCAGAACTGCAACAGCGTGTCAAGTGGAGACTCAACCACGATTCCCTCAAAAATAATACCCTCGTTGTGCTGAAGGAGGACAATCTTCCTCCGTTGAAATGGAGACTGGGACGCATTGTAGCCATTCACTCTGGACAGGATGGTATATCACGAGTGGCTGACGTGAAGACAGCTGGAGGAGTCGTTCGACGCGCTTTCAGCAAGATTTGTCCTCTTCCTGTGGCTACCGATTCTGCTTGAAAGGCTTCTTTCAACCCCGGGGGCATGTTTAAATCTAAGCAAGAAATCTTTTAGATGTATTTGCCATGCTAAACTCGCAGGCGCTTTTTTACTTTTTTATTCCGAGCTTGTATGTGTCAGACAGAGACATTACACGTGTGTTAAGATCTATAGCCGTTTTTTTAATTTTCTACTCCTGTATTACTCCAAAACAATGACAAATACTTTTTTACTAAAATTAGAAAGTTTTTTTCTAAGTAACATGTCATGTATACACTGTAGAAAATGATGAATAATGATGTATATGTATTTTGTGACGAATATGTCAAACATCGTACAAAATTGGTGTGCGTGAAACGAAAGAACGCTTAAGCATAGATTTAGGTATGGTCAAAGATAGATATAACTCCGAAATAGATGGATACAGTCTAAGGAAAAAACGTGCCTCGAAAATCACGAAAATTTGACTCTCGATCAGATGGCGCCAGTACCTTTGGCCTACTGTCGTATAGAGGGCGTTGACGGTTTCGTTTGTTATTTAACAATTTTAACGCATATCAGTGAAAGAACATGGGTCAAAATCATAAAAATAATTAATGCAAATAAAAAAAATCTTATATCCATATTTAAGTACATTTTATCGTATTTTTATAAACCTTCATTTTTAGTTTTAAAGTGTGTCGATAGATAGCAGTGAATTTACAGTGGTTACAAAATTTACTATGACAGTACCGCTCTATATCCTCTTTGGTATGGTATTTCAAAACTGTCAATGTGTTTGACAGCCGTGAAGATTAAAGATCCTTTGATATATCGCGCTGTAGGTAATATAATAACTTGGCCTTACTCATTGAACTAATACACTAACGTATAGAACCGACACACAAATCCAGTATTTTGCGCCATGAGTTGATGTTGTTTTGACAACAAACCATAGAGGCGGAGCGTGAGTCTCGCGGCCTAAACGCGTAAGCGCCATGAATTTTTACGGCGCTTACGACGTTTTGTTCGTAAAATATACGCGTGGTACACGTTGCGATTGCGACAATTTCATTGTTTGATATGGTTTCTATAGTAATAATATCTCAATGGCCTAACTAACTTCTTTACGCACTATAAGGGCGTGCGATTTGCAAACTGGACATCGCGGGTTCAAACCCCAGCTCGTACCAATGAGTTTCTCGAGATTTATGTACGAAATATTATTTGATATTTACCAGTCGCTTTTCGGTGAAGGAAAACATCGTGAGGAAACCGGACTAATCCCAATAAGGCCCAGTTTTCCCTCTGGGTTGGAAGGTCAGATGGCAGTCGCTTTCGTAAAAAACTAGTGCCTACACCAATTCTTGGGATTAGTTGCCAAGCGAACCCCAGGCTCCCATGAGCCGTGGCAAAGTGCCGGGAAAATGCAAGGAAGAAGAAGATTTTTAAATAAACAAATGTGCACTTCAAGGATTTTACTAAAATTATAATAACTATTTTATTTGTTTAAACATTGTACATAAAGTTTAAACGTAAAATAAACTATGGAAGACTACTGCAGACGGTCTCATGGCAATCTCTTCGGAGTAGTGTTTGAGTAGTGGATATTGATTAATAAATTGATAATATACTTAAGTAACAGCAAAACTAAACAAAGTTGGGATACGTAATCTCATCTACTATTCAATGTTGTGTTGCTCGGGCGTCTATTGCGGTTACATGTGTGTTGTGTTATTGACCAGAAGGCACATCAAACTTAAATATTCTTAAATTTACGAGCAAAGATACAAAAGAATTTATATGTAATGTTTATGATGTGATGTGATGTATATAGAATGGACATGTGAAGTTCTGTGACTAAGACTACATATTGCTTCAGGATATTTGTTTAATGTTTTTTTTTAAAGAATATGTATTATTTCATGTTTGTTTCCTAGACTCTCACGCGACGTATAAAAACTACAGCTTCTCTTTCTGACCTTTTTATTACTAGTCCAAGTTTCCACGACTGTCACGCATTATTCATCAAAACCGGGCTTGTGGAAAAGTTTTACGTCTTTAATGAAACTTATTTTTTTTTTGTATGCCCTATAGGATAGGATATAGGGTCTCGGGTCGCAGAGACCCGATGGCAGTTGGAGAATCCGCAAAAACGCCGAAATTGAACAATTAGTTGCTGAACCAAACATCATTGGTGTGACAAAGGCGCAAAGGCTTCGGTGGCTCGGACATCTGAAGCGAATGGGAGACGATCGGGCGGTGAAAAGAGCGTTTGAGGGAAAACCGACAGCACGCCGCCCGGTCGGGCGACCTAGGTACCGATGGGCGGATGTGGTGGACGCTGATCTGCGCGAGCTCCAGGTCCAAGACTGGCGAGAAACTGCACAGGACCGGGATCAGTGGCGAACTGTCGAGTTGGAGGCCAAGATATACTTTGGGTCGCTGCGCCAGAGGAGTAAGTAAGTAAGTAAGTATAGGATAGGATACCCTGAAACTGAACTGGACTGAAATTTATTAGGCTCCTACTACATGTTCGGGAACGAGACTTCCAACTACTGCGAGATTGGTAGTTTCCGACCGTGTGGTTTGCCACCAAATTGTATTGCGCTCTGACCAAGGTCAAGGTTATCTAGGACCGTCGAAAACTTTGTTGTCAGCCGTGTGGGACGGGCTTTAGTTTATAGAAGTTGGGGCCTGAAGTGATCCATCGTGGTTATTAACGACATGTCTGATAAGTCTGGCGAAGCGTCACGCCCGCTGTGAGCTATAAAACTGTAAGTAATTAATTATTGATGTGCTCCTGCGGCCTATTTTGGTCATATTTTATAGAGAAGTAATGTGGAAGGCCGGTGAAAGCTCAATTATAGATGGCTTATACCGTCAAACACAGTACTTAAGCAACTTTACCATATGGTATTACTTAATAGAAATCTCATATTAAGTAATACTTCATCGAATTTAAACTATCGTGGGACATTACTAACTAAAAATACGTGAGTAAAACCGCAAAATTATCTAAGTAATACTTAATATTAATAGTTCAAAGTAACATAAATATATTATAAATATATATTTTAATATATAGTTTCTATGAGCTGTTTTTATTAAGTAATACCAAATGGTAAAGTTACCTCAGAAGGTAAAGTTGCCACGTTTGAGGGTACAATGAGAGAGAGACAGAAGATGGATGGCCTTTGACTACGTATGAATACCGTGTAACTACAATCAGAAGACTTTTCCGAGAACAAAAATCGGCATTAGCCTTTATCCGCAACAATTTGGGGTTTCACTAGACTTATATTGACCGGGATATAGACCGTGATTACCTTTTGTATTATTTGTGAGCTCCCGATATTTCGACGCAGTTACATGCATCATGTTCACGGGTGACTGAAGATAGCGGGTGGGTGTCAAAGTTGTGTAGACAGCGCTCTGTCTACCCTCATTCTTGCGCGTCGGCTGCGTTCACTTTCAACGTTACCAACGGTCGCATTCACACTTGTTGGTCCGGTCGCGTTCACACTCGTTGGTCTGTCCAAACACACTACACTCACGGTGTCACTACGCGTGTTTGATTCGGATATCACTGGTTTTTTACACAAACAAATCACAGGATTCCACACATTTGACAGTTTAAACCCATCTTCACGATTAAAATTTTTGTATTTGTGAATTTCAACGGCTTCTCTTACCAATCTTGGTATATAGTGGCGTTCTGTCGAAATGACCTTGGGACTATGCAACTCGATCCAGTGATTTGTACCCGACTCAAGGAGATGCTGAGCAATAGCTGACTTGCGAACGTCATTGTTCTTGACCGCAGCAATGTGTTCTTTAATTCTGCAGGCAATAGTGCGTTTGGTCTGCCCAATGTACGAACTACCGCAGCTGCACTCAACTTTGTATACACCAGGTTTTTCCAGGGGAAAATTGTCTTTGGGCGACCGCAGAAATTGTGCAATTTTCCTGTGCGGGGTCTATATCCCGGTCAATATAAGTCTAGTGAAACTAACCGTGAATCATTCAAAACTCTAATTTGGGGTTTATTTCGGAAAACGGTGTATTCATATTTCGGAACAATTTGGGACAAGTCATAAAGTATTTTTTTAGGAAAATAAGTAAAAACGTCTCCTTGCCATACAATTTTAGCTTTTTTATGAGTTCACTGACAGTACGTCGATAGGCGGGGTACTTGTGGGATTAACAACGCTTAACGCTATTTGTCAGCGAATGTGTTGTAGACTGTTAAGGGGCCCACTGACTATCAGTCCGCCGGACGATATCGGCCTGTCAGTTGTTCGGAACTGTCAAATTTTTGTTCTGACAGGCCGATATCGTCCGGCGGACTGATAGTCAGTGGGCCCCTTAAATTTTGGCCTCAGGTATCTTGATTGATCTCAGTACCTAATTACAAAACTCATGAAAGTATTGTTTGGTAAACTGGTCATTCATGGCATCGACTTCATTTCTGTAGTTGCTGTTACACGATCAGTTAACTTTTATAGCAGAGACAATCGTATCAAATATGCCTCTTTTTAAACAAACATTTTCATTGTACAGGCAAATGGGATCGATTAAATTTTTCAGGTAGAATAGTCTAAACACGCACTTGAGATACTGTAGATGTGATTCTTCGATTCATTCTTTTTTTATTTAAACGGTAAAACCCGTTTTTCTGCATACGACCTTATGGAGTAATCTAGCGCTAGCGCAAAAGCAAATTCACTACTCGCGAAGTATCAAGATGCGCGCGAATATCGGGAAGCAAACGCCGCATTTTTAGATTTTATTGTTTAACGATGCGTCACCTTAATTAATCATGTGTGGATTAGCCGGGTCAGTATGCAATTACTGTGGGTAGCCGGTTATTAATAGCGGGCTTTGAACCGGTTCCGACCGGGCCCGGAACCGGTTCCGGCGGTAGCCTAGAAACCGCAGAGTTGTTCAGAACTCATAGGCTTTGTTTTGCCGCTGTGTGGGTGGAAACACGGCCCTTCAGATACTTATTATTTGATATAAGGGCGAAGAAAATGCTTTAAAGGTAAACAAATGTAAGTATTATACCGATAACAGTAGAGCTTATTCTGGTTATAATAACAGGTTATGAATTTGATCTTGATTTGTTATGAATATGATCTGTTAGTGTCAAAAGTCAGTGTTAGTGTCGTACTCCTATCTTAATAGCCGGCAACGCACTTCCAACCCCTCTGGTGTTGCAGGTGTCATTGGATGATGGTAATTGCTTACCATGAGGCGATTCGTCTGCTCGTTTGCCTCCTACATCTTAAAAAGAGTGATATTTCATCAACCAGAAACATTTTTTAACACCGGCAGATCATATTCATAACAAATCCAGATTAAATTCATAACTTGTTATCAGAATAACTTCCTGTTGTCCCAATCAAAGCGCTACGAGAGCTACGGCACAATTATTGTAGGTTCAGCGACTTTGTACGCTACGCGTTTCGTAGCAAAGAATATGCTCATGATCTCACACCTCGTAAGGTTTTTAATTGGAGCCCATTGACTATCAGTCTGCCGGACGATATCGGCCTGTCAGTTAGACCAAAAATTTGACAGTTCCCTACAACTGACAGGCCGATATCGTCCGGCGGACTGATAGTCAGTGGGCCCCTGCCATAGAGTAACTTATCCCTTACCTTCGACATTTAAACTTCAAAACTGATTATTGATTTTACACTCGCAGCTACTGATGTGCCGTGGGAAAATTTCCAAAACTACGAAATTTCTCATGTTTTTGTATAGAAATTGATTTTATATCATTTCTAAAATGAAAGTTTTCTTTGTTTCCTGTGATTTTTTCTAGAATTTCCGAGAATCTCCCAGGTAGTTGGAAGTCTCGTTCCCGAACATGTAGTAAGAGCCTAACAACTTTCAGTCCAGTACAGTTTCAGGGTATCCTAAATGAAAAAAATGAAAATGAAAGTTTATTAATAACAATCGTATAGGGTAATCCTATAGGGTTTAAAAATAAATTCTTAAAAATAAGTTTCATTAAAGACGTAAAACTTTTCCACAAGCCCAGTTTTGCTAAATAATGCGTGACAGTCGTGGAAACTTGGACTAGTAATATAAAGGTCAAAAACAGAAGCTTTTATACGTTACGTGAGTCTAGAAAACAAACATGAAATAATACATATTCTTAAAAAAAACATTAAACAAATATCCTGAAGCTATATGTAGTCTTATAAGTCACAGAACTTCACATGTCCATCCTAAATCCTCTTGTATCTTCTCTCGTAATTTCGAGAATACTTAACCTCAAGTCAAGACTCTTTTATATATAAGGACAAGTATTATTCCTTTTGCTTACGAATCGTTCGCGAAAAGAAACCTTCAGGTGATCTCTGATCACGTGTAATAGTTACGTGTCCGAGGTTACACTTATTCCGGTTATGTGGTGAAGAAAGCGATTGTAACAACATCCTTGACCGTCGAGAGCATCCTTGGGCACTCCATTTAGCAGCGTTACTTATTCATCCGCTAATACTCTCGCTACGTGGTCAGCTTTACAATACGGGGTCACTTTTGTCCAGTGTAGGCATTGTCATTGATCGCGAGAACGCCAAGTCGCGAGGGAACGAGTAACCTTGAGTTCCGTAACTGGGGGTTTTCAGAATAAATTGTACCATTTACTTTTTTCGAAAAACCATCAACTTTTGGGTTATTTAGACTCAGAATCACGAGTACTAGGGAATGAGACAAAAAACAATTCCCCAGTTATTCATACAAGTTTTGGGTGTTAGTTTTGTAACGGTTCATACAAAATGTATGTGAAAATGCTTTACAAAACTATTATTTTTTTAGGGACATATTTTTTTCTTCTTTTTAAATCGATAGTCCTCGTGATGCTGAGTATAAATAACCCAAAAGGTAATTCATTTTCGAAAAAAAGTAAATGTACCTACACTTTTAAGTGAAAATGCCCAACTACGCATAGCTATTACCAGTACCTAATCATAATTTGTGTCGAAGTCTAGTCAAAGGTCCCACTTTGTCGCTTACCATAAGGGCGAGATTTGCTTTTATCTTATATACTTAGTATACGAATAACCTGTTAAATCGTTGATACACGTTTGTCCCTAATAAATTTTAATAGAGAAAAAAATAGTTTGATTCTTAAGTAAAATGTACTACGGTCTTTAGTACCTATAAGGGTTGAATCGTTTTGAGTTAAGTACGCTCTATAAAGTCTAACGATTCGACTCGTAACTCAAGTCTGAGGGCTTTAAAACGCAGAACTTTAAACTGAGTTGAGTTGTTGCCAACTCTTCGTACACATTTTAAGCGGCCCACTGCGGCCGCTAGGCAAGCAAAAGAAGTAATAACATCTATGTACGGAACTTGTTGACTTATGTAAAGTATCGTTTTCTTCCACTGACCGAAAACGTCGTATTCACTCTACAAAATACACCCAGTTACTACATTTTAAGAAAATACAGAGTAATTGCCAATCGGATAGGTTCAGTTTGGATGAAGCTCGTGAAAAGTTTTCTCATAAGCAAGTCCTGGATCAGCTATTTATGTTTCACTCCAGCTAGCTGTGCAATGTGCATTATGTGCTCTATCAGAGACATATATAAAACTAGCTTTTGCCCGCGACTTCGTCTGCGTCGAATTAGTAATTTGGATACCTTAATTCTTAAACAAATCTGCTTTTATATCCATCCTTTTTTCACCCCCAAATTGGTCCACACTATACATTTCCACCAAAAATATATTTAGGTATAAAAGTTATTTTATATCCTTTCCCACAGCTCAAACTATCCCCATAATAAGTTTTATCTTAATCGGTTCAGCGGTTATTGATGCCCCATACAATTTTCCACCCCCCTTTTCAACCCCTTGAGGGGTGAGTTCTGAGATAAAAAGTATCCTATGTCCTTCCCCGGGACTCAAACTATCTGTATACCAAATTTCATCTAAATCGGTTCAGCGGTTTAAGCGTGAAGAGGTAACACACAGACAGACAGACAGACAGACGTTCGCATTTATAATATTAGTATGGATACTCATACTCATTTATTTATAATAATATTACATATTACAATATTAGCGTTGAAAAAAACCGGGAAAATTACGGAAAAATTTCAAAACGGCTCGTTTTCTTTCGAAAAAAACAATGCAAATTTCAGTTACAATACTTAGGTAGGTTAGTTAGGTAGGTTAAGGTTGCATGTTTAATGTGTTTGTTCATAGCATTGACACTGTCATCACTCTCATCAGTGGTACAGTGTGTGACGTATTTTTTTTTTTTTAATAGAGCTGGAAAAAAAAAACGAAAAGTACGAAATTTTGTAAAATTCCCGAAAAAAAATTTGATTTTTTCCGGAATTTTCATCCGTATACAATATACATTTTAAAAAATATTACAAAAAAATGTATACTCAGATTAGGCATTAAATTCTGGCCCAGGTAACTACTAAGGTTGTGACTGCAATTTATGAACATCGAATACCAGAAGCTTCTGGCACAGAATATATAATAGTTACAGAAGATTCATTCCCTAACAACACGCGACTACTACGCGCAAGCGCGTTAGCAGTGTGCGGCAATTACTATGCTGCCCTCTTAAAGCAATTGGCGGTATCTCAAAAAAATACACTTTTGAGTTAGTTATACCATCGTGTAGCTTAAAACATTCTGCATAGGTTGTACGAAACAAATAAGTCGTATTTTACCTGTAACATGACTAAAAACCCCTAAGAATATTTTGCATATCTCAATTTTCACACCATTTCCGAAGCCATTTAGCAGTAGTCTAATATTGCTAAGGTTAATAGCAGTATACTCATTTACTGCCAAACCGCTACAAAAAACTAATATATTAAGACGAACCGTATCTTTAGTTACGGCCAAATCGCTAAGTATTTATGTCCGCAAGATATCTACCGTCCTTCGTGCAATTAGTACGCGTACCTAACATACCTAGTGATTTCTTGGCATAATTCTTTGAAATTACCATATTAATATAACATTTAAAACTTTCGCGGTTTAAACACATATTAAATCACATTTAGAAACGGGTCTATCGCGATTTTTTTTTTTTTACCTTTTTTTACCGACGTTTCGACACAGGTTTCACTGGTCGTGGTCACATTTTCAAACCACCCACTACACATTATATGTGTGTGTAGTGGGTGGTTTGAAAATGTGATCTCTACCTCGAACACTTTTCGTGGGGTAGCCACACAAATCTCTGTTTTGACATTTTGCTGGGACGTCAGTTAGGCGCGACCACGACCAGTGAAACCTGTGTCGAAACGTCGGTAAATAAAGGTAAAATAAATTCGCGATAGACCCGTTTCTAAATGTGATTTAATATGTACCATATTAATGCCTAAAAAAGTGGATTAAAGAGTGATGTGACTAGTTAATAGCTTAAGAAAGCAGAGTTAGGGTGAGAGTACGTCAGTTTTCATAATTTGCACTTCATTGAATGGATCACAAATACCTATACAACCGGATTGTTAGGTTTTTAGTGAGTGTCGTATAATTTATAGGTTAGTTAATATGTACTTATTAGAAACTATCAAAGTGTCCGCCATTAAACTTAATTTATTACTTACACTGATTTTGATATGTATCTTGCGTGCAATCAATTAATCAATCAACAAACAGCGACAACTGAGAAATAAAACCTAATAATACGTAGCGTAATAGCGGTATCTCAAATAAACGACAAAAAATAATATTTTTATGACAACAACCCTATATATATAATAAATAAAGACAAATTATTATATGAATAATTCTTCACAGTTAAAATTATCTTACTCTAAGGTGACGCGAAATCAATTTTCACGTTTTCTCCAATGTCTCGAAATGTCTACAAATGAGTTACCGCCAATTGCCTTAAGAGGGCAGTATGGCAAAACCTCAAAATTGAGGCGGCCGCAGGTACTTGTAGCGACGCGACGAAATCGCGGAGTGAGACACGCCTGCTTCTGAATAAATCTAAATAGTCATGAAATTCTATCCATTAATAAAAAAATAAGCAGGTACGTGTCATTATCCCAAAGATGAAAACTCATCTGGATGATCTTTCGTAAAACTGTCACGTTCCTTAATACGCATACTTTAGGAGGTATTGCTATTACAAAAGGTGATATTGTTATGTGAGACCATACTTTTTTAGGTGAAAAATATAACACTATAAAACTTTTCTGTGGGGCTACATAGGATTTGCAAAAATATATGAAACATTTCATTATTTTCGCGTCTTAAGGGTCCCTCGGGTAAGGGTAAGCTCGGTTCTCCATACAAACGTAGTTACGCTCTCACTTTAAAACGAGTTGCTAGTTTGCTCTGAAACTTTATACTTACAATTACAATAAATAGGATAAGGTATATCTATGTCTGTAATTAGTTTATGTAGCTTCAGATACCATAGTCAAAAAATACAGCGAATTTAAGTTTTTCATACAAAAATTGTTTTTATACTGATTAAAAACTGTTCATATATTAAAGAAAAAGTGACGAAGCCCTCCAGTGGTGAAGGCTGGATTCGAACCGGCGTCTTTAGCTATCGCGGCTAACGCCATGAACCCCTAGGCCACCCCGCCACAAAATAGCTATAGCTAGACGCCGGTTCGAATCCAGCCTTCACCACTGGAGGGCTTCGTCAATTTTTCTTTAATATATGAACATCTATTACAGTTTTTAATTTATATATAGTAGTTTGACTACATAAAAAAAAAAACAAATCAAAATATTTAATAAAATAATTTGATTTGTTCCCAAACTTGTTTTTATACTGATTAACACGATTTTCACTCATAATTTTAAAACTATAACACGGGACAAATCTCGTAGAAACTTAAACCATACAGGCCATAAATAAACGTAAATTAAAACTAGTTTTTGCTCTATTTCGTTTGTTTCATAAACTGGAGCTATATAAACTAATTACAGACCTAGATATACCTCATGTATGTGCAAAGTTTCATTACAATCCTACACGTAGTTTTAAAATGAAAACGGAACTCCGTTTGTATGGGGGTGAAATTCGGACGAGCTTGCTCTTAATGGCCCTATATTATTATTCACCTCTCAAAACTTACACAGACTTAAAACACTGCGGTTATCAGTAGTGGTATACTTAAATAAGTACGAAATAGTTTGTGACGTCAGCACTCTCAGTATCTATATATCCTTTTATCTCATACACGAGAACGATTAATCTCTTATCGTTTCATCGATCCATCATCACTAAGAGATTAGTGCAGTGACTTACATTATCTAATGGTTACATTACTTACCATTACATTACTTAATTGCAGTGGAAAGCATAGAATCACATATCTGAGCCAGGTAAAAGAGAATGCATCGTACGAGCAAATCAAAAGACTGGTTTAGGAAAGAAATGATTGGCAATTACTCTACCGACAAGAGCAAAGCTCTTAAGTTATGATGATGATGACATTACTTACCATCAACATCATACATAGAGAAGGAAGGAGCATTTTTCGGGTAATTCATTGAGTAAGTACAGAGTGGTTCCCCTTTTGTATTGCAGAAAGTTTTTTGACATATTTTTGTATTGCATAATGTTACTTGGTAGAAATATCGTTTGGTAGAAATACTTTTGGCATACTGCTTTTCGCATATTACTTTGCAGAATCTCTTTCCGTATAGGTAACGTATTATTTGGCAGAAAACCCTAACGTTACCCACTTAGAAAATTCTGCCAAATTAATATTATCCGAAATGACTATTATGGCAAGTATATATTGTATATATAAATATCACTCGACTAAAAGTTGTCTGCGATACGTGTTACCCTATACGAAGTGTATTTCTGACAAATAATATTCTGCCAGATGAGGGGAACCCACTCAGGTTACGTAGTCATTACTTTTTTTAGGGTACCGTACCTCAAAAGAAAAAAACGGAACCCTTATAGGATCACTCGTGCGTCTGTCTGTCTGTCTGTCTGTCCGTCTGTCCGTCTGTCTGTCTGTCTGTCTGTCTGTCTGTCTGTCCGTCTGTTACAGCCTATTTTCTCCGAAACTACTGGACCAATTAAGGTGAAATTTGGTACACATATGTAAGTTTGCGACCCAAAGATGGACATGTAACGTAAATAAATTAATTTTAAACAGGGGGGCCACTTTTGGGGGGTAAATGAGAAAGTTAAAAAATAAAGTTTGTCAAACTATATCGTGTTATATATTAAATGAAAGAGCTCATTGTGAGAATCTTAAATATATATTTTTTTTATAATTTTAAGATAACCAGTTTAGAAGTTATTCAAGAAAATAGACAAAAAATGACCATTATATATAATTTTGAAAAAAATACACAAAATAGATCTTTACCTATAGATCACCGGAAAACCTATTAGAAATGTGCAGTCAAGCGTGAGTCGGATTTAATAACTTAGTTTTTTAAAGACATTCACATAAAAAATACATTGTTTAAATTGTGTAATGTACGGAACCCTTGGAACGCGAGTCCGACTCGCACTTAGCCGGTTTTTTCTCTTGACTGCAGTCGATAACAAAGACTACCCTGAAACAAACAAAAATCTTTTAAACTGAGTAGAGATTGAAATCCTTTCGATTTAAGGATACCTCGTAGGTATAATTTGATGTCAGTTATTAGATTTTTAACTTATTATAAAGCGAAACAGCGATTGACATACTATTCAAGCATAAACTCATATTATTAAATACCTACTCAAACAAAATTTAAATATCAAAAAATTTTGCTGCGTCAGGCTGTACTTGTGAAAAAAGATAAATATTTATTTCCTTTTTAATTTCGCTTCGAGAAAAACACAAAAGGTCAAAGCAAAGGTTCCAAGGTCTTTAATATTGACGGAGAGGAATATCAACTCGAAAACCAAAGCGATTTCTGTTAGGGACTTGTTGCTCCCAGATAGCCTAGATAAGTTTTTCGAATAATCTTACTCCAATTCACTAATTGAGGTTTCTAACGGAACTAACTCGTATTTTACCTTGATCCCCAAACCACTTAACGACCTGTCACGTTCAGAGGGCCTACCGCGAACCACGACGTGTTGCCTCTCTGTCGCACTTGTAAATTCGTACGTAAGTGTGTAGAGGAGTCATTAAACTATTTTGTCTACCCACATATCACATTCAAAAACCGCAAATTACGGCTAGCAAATTTTGTTACAAGTCATATCTGTGAAAATGCTATTATTGCTAACGTTGCATAATAATAACGTCGATATCGATTTAATAATGACATTCAAATTTCGCGCACCTCTGAAAAACAAAGGAATTAGATTTAATTTAATTTCTAGTATCAGTCGATTTGGCGTTTTCTGAGTGCGTGATCAAATGCCGCAATGGCGGTCATAACATGCGGTTCCTGAACACATCATTGAGAGCTTAGAATATGTGTGTAGAATGTAGATAAAGCAGTGTATGTAACTGTACATAATTAGGCATTAAATCACTGTTTTACTCGCTTTCAGCTCGTTTTATAAACCCACACTAGAACTTAAATGCCTTTCATTATGTAGCAGTCACATAAACTACGTTATTATTTCAATCTTTCGAAATAATGCTTATTTTGCGAAAGGCTAATTATTGTCTCCGTAAAGGATGACTCACGCTAGACCGGACCGGGCCCAGGCCGAAGCGTCTGACATGTAATTTTCTTTGACGGCTGATCGGTGATCACGTGGTGCTTCCATAGAAAACGAAGCGCCAGAAGCTCCGGCCCGACCCCGGCCCGGTCTAGCGTGTGTCATCCTTTAGATTGTGAATTGTCAGTGGTTCAATTATTGTCAGTTTTTTACATGAATCCTACCAAGATAATGCATAATAGATTTATGAAAATACTGCTTAAATGGTGCAAATTTTCTTAAAGCGGATGGCTTAACGACTTATCACAATCTGAATTCAGGAATTAAGCGTCCTAATTCAAAGAGGAAACTTGTAGCGGATTTGACGTAACTTTGAATTTGATACTTAATAAATTACTTTCTATGCATCTCGCTCTTACTCGCATTATTAGTGTGTACTATAACAATTTTAGTGTAAATTCCAGGTAATTTCGTCGTCATTAGTTTTAATTTGATAGAGATATTTATTTATGTGTTATCTGATTTTCTATGTGTCTTGTTTTTGGCTGTTTGTTTCCCAAAGGTTTAAATAAATAAATAAATAAATTTTTGAAGGCTAAGTAATCATCGTTCAATTTTTAATAATTAAGCAGTCCATTATCGTAGTCCATGGCACTTAAATAGTTATTTGTTATACAAGGGTGCAAAGTTGTATTTTACCCGCGAGTGTTTCAACACACGAGAAGTAAAATACATTTGCACCAGTGTGTAACACAAAACTTTCACCTCACTATAGCGAGGAAAGTGCAACATCCACAGGCGTTAGATCATCTCCATCACTGGAATCACTAATTTTTTTACGATATTATAACAAAAAACTCTGGAAATTCTGTATATTTACGTAAGAAGTTTTTAAGTAAAAAATTTATTGACAATGTTGACATTTCTGACGTACGAAATGTCAATGATGCGTTTTAAAATTGCATCGACTCAACTTGTGCGTTCAGAATTATATTTAACATCATTATTAAAAAAACAAACGTTTCTTATGGAACTTTAAAGTTTATGACATAAAATTATTAAATAAAGCTAAATTTGGTATTTTTTATTAAATTCTCAAACCATTTGTTTAATGATAATTAATATCGAACGAACCATTATTATGAGCGTTTTACGTTTTGTTATCTGTCAAGCTACTTAAACACGCTCCATCCAAGGTCAAATTACTTTCCCCACTAGTGGATAAAATGCGTTTTTCCCCGCTTGTTTTAAAGGATAAAAGACAACTTTCCGAGCTAGTGAGGGGAAAAGGAGTTTCCAAAGTATCTAGATCTACATCGACCACATTAAATCAATGTGGGTAGGTATTTAGTAGCTTATACATCGAGCGATTTGACGATGACTTTTAAGAAAAAACAAAAACTCATGATTATGAATGAGGGTTCGGGATGTCACAGCGACCATCATATGGGGCATTTTCTATGAAAAGGGACCTTATTGTCGATGGCGTTTACGTATTTATATCGGAACATCGTTAATAATGGCGTAAGCGCCATCGACAATAAGGTCCCTTTTTATATAAAATGCCACATATTAGCAAATCGTTTTGACCTTTTATAGTTAAACAATTAGGTATGAGACGTTTGTAGAAATCACATTAGCACATTACCTAAGATCAAACATTACATAGGTAATTAATGGGATTGCTAGCTTTTCCTTGGAGATCATTCATTTCAATAGATACTATAGAGAGCGTTATATTTAGATATAGAATATAAACAGTTTCTATAGTTACTATAGTCTGGCAAAGATACTGGACTCTAAAATTGGTACGTTTTTTATGAATATCTAGTTTTTTTTTAAAGGCACGTATTTTCAAAGATACATGATCAATTTGAAAGTTACTCGCCAAACTGCTAATGCAGTTTGTTAGCGAGAAAGCGCTCTTTTTTACAATTTTATGCACCTACTGTTGTAAATGTCAAAATATGCACAACTCTATAACTCCTAGCGCCATCTGTGCTCAAGTTGTAAGTAACCGATCTTAGTTAATAAAGCAGTCACTTCATATCATTCGAACGAAACTCGTCGTTTTATTTTAGGTTATGTGCTCAGCTACTTATAATTACTATTTTACAAGTTAATAGTCAGAATTATCAGCAAAGTTTTGTGTGATGGACTAAGGGACTTGTGTATTTTACGGTTGGACTAAAAAGTGAAGTAAAACTCATAAAACTGTGCGAAAATAGTAATTGGTGAAAACCGTTATCCAAAATCATGGCTGCTAGCTCAAGTTATTTAGTGAATGTACCGAAACTAAAAGGTCGCGAAAACTATAGTGAGTGGTGTTTTGCAGTCGAGAACTTTCTGGTGCTGGAAGGCATGGAAAAGTGCATTAAAAAACCAGATGAAACAACGTCGGCGTCGGCGGCGACACCGACACAAGACAGCAAAACGAAAGCTAAATTGATTTTGACAATAGATCCGTCTATTTATATTCATATAAAAAGCGTCACGACATCGTATGAGTTATGGACAAAATTGAAGCAACTATTTGATGATTCGGGCTTTACAAGAAAGATTAGCTTGTTGAGGAATCTTATGTCAATTCGACTTGAAAACTGTACATCAATGGCGTCTTATGTGACTCAAATTGTCGAGACGGGTCAAAAATTGTCGGGAACGGGTTTCAACATAAGTGACGAGTGGATCGGTTCTATCATGCTAGCGGGATTGAGTGAAAAATATATGCCGATGATAATGGCGATAGAACATGCCGGCATAGATATCACAACGGACGCCATTAAAGCTAAGTTGATGGACATGGAACCGGAAAATAGTGATGTGACCAACGCACTAGCATGTTTCCGCAGCCAACATAAGAAAAATAACAAGTCTGTGGTTCGCAAGGATGGCGCGACTGCACAGACGTCACCTGTCAATGTCAAGGAGAAACGAAACGTCAAATGTTACAACTGCAAACGGCATGGACATTATCGTAATCAATGCGACAAAGCCGACAAATCTGAACGTGAAAATAAAACAAGTCATGCTTTTAGTGCTGTATTCTATACAGGAGACTTTCAGAAAAGTGATTTCTACGTTGATAGCGGTGCGAGTACTCACATTACTTGCAATGAACATTGGGTGATTGATGCTTGTTATTCAGGCTCTTTTGAAAAAGAAATTATGGTCGCTAACAAGACTAGAGTGCCTGTGATATGTAGCGGAAACATGAATATCACGACTTCAACTAAAGAGTGTGATTACGACATAGTGGTCGAGAATGTACTGTGTGTTCCTAACCTGACTACAAATCTTTTGTCAGTTAGTCAACTGATAAAACAAGGGAATAAGGTGCAGTTTACGGTAAATGGATGTAAAATCTTTAATAAGAAGAGAACATTGATAGCTACAGCAACACTTATAAATGGTGTTTACAAACTGGATACAGTGACCTGTTTTGTGGCTTCTGTAGTGGAATCACCGTCCCTTTGGCACCGCCGTCTTGGACACGTTTGTAGTCATAGCATGAATAAAATGCAGAATGCTGTAGAAGGCATCAGATTGGAAGAGAAGGCAGATATTAGCAAGTCAAATTGTGTTGTGTGCTGCGAGGGAAAGCAGAGTCGGTTGCCTTTTGCTAATGAAGGTAACAGAAGTACAGAGCTGCTGAATGTAGTGCATTGTGACGTTGCAGGCCCCATGGAAAATCCGTCTCTTGGAGGCTCCAGGTACTTTCTTCTCTTTATCGATGATTACAGCCGCATGACTCATGTGTTTTTCTTAAAGAATAAAAGTGAAGCTCTACAGTGTTTTATGGAATATAAAGCAAAGGTAGAGAATTTCACATCTAAGAAAATAAGGAACCTTCGCAGTGATAATGGTGGAGAATTTTGTAGTTTAGATTTCGATAATGATTTAAAGCAAGCAGGAATAATTCATCAGAAGTCAAATCCATACACGCCCGAACAGAACGGCCTAAGTGAGAGGACAATACGTACGGTCACAGAGAAGGCCAGATGCCTTTTATTTGAAGCAAGTCTCGGCAAAGAGTTTTGGGCAGAAGCCGTTAATTGTGCTGTTTATTTACAGAACCGCATTGTGAAAAATGGACTGAATAATCGTACACCGTATGAGCTGTGGACAGGGAAGAAGCCAAATCTGGCTCACATCAGAGTATTTGGCAGCACAGTCATGAAGCATATACCAAAAGAAAAGAGACTCAAGTGGGACAAGAAATCAGAAAAATGCATACTTATTGGTTATCCTGAGGATGTCAAGGGGTACAGAGTATACAACCCTACAACTAGAAGTATTACAACTAGTCGTGATGTCATCATTATGGAAGATAAGTATACTCACCAAGAAACTCATGTTCCAGTGGAAGATATGCTAGAAGAGTCTGCGCAGAACCCAGGTCCACAATGCCCAGAACCAGTGGAGGACACAGACAAGGTCAGTGAGCTAGAGGACTCATTTGTTTCCACAGGTAGCATAAATTTAAATGATGAAACTTATGTGCCCTCAGAAGAGTCGACAGTCTGTGATGAAACCTTAATTACAGAAAATAGAAGGGTTTTTCCAGTGAGAGAAAAGAAAAAACCTGACATGTATGGTTTTATGTGCATGAACGACGACCAATCTGATAATGAGCTCACACTGAAAGAAGCACTAGAAGGACCAGAGAAGGAGTTTTGGGAGCAAGCTGTGCAGGACGAGCTACAGAGTTTCCAGGACAACAAAGCGTGGGAAATTATCGATGCTCCTAGTGGTGGTACAATAGTGAAGTGTAAGTGGGTTCTTAAAAAGAAGTGTGACTCGGACAATAATGTGCGGTATCGGGCAAGGCTTGTGGCTAAAGGGTGTACTCAAAAGTGGTGTAGATTATGAAGAGACATTTTCTCCAGTAGTTAGACATACTACGTTAAGGCTTTTGTTTGCACTGTCAGTTCAGTTAAACTTAGATGTAATTCATCTTGATGTCAAGACAGCGTTTTTGAACGGAGACCTAGATGAGACTATATACATGCAGAAACCAGAAGGTTTTGCCTGTACTGATGACAAAAAGGTTCTTAAATTAAATAAAGCTATATATGGTCTCAAACAGGCATCCCGTGCTTGGCATAAAAAAGTGGACAGTTGTATGTTAGCCGATGGTTATAATAAATCTAAAATAGAACCATGTTTATATACTAAAATTGTTGGTAATTATAAAACCATGGTAACATTATATGTAGACGATTTTTTGATCTTTTCAAATGACCCACAAGAATTAAACCATCTAAAAGAAATGTTAAGTAGTAATTTTAAAATTAAAGACTTGGGTCGAGTCAAAGAATGTCTTGGTATGTCAGTTAAATTTGATACAAAAAATAATATTGTTACTCTAAGTCAAGAAAAATATATTGATCAGATATTAAAGAAGTTCAATATGTCAGAATGTAAGACAGCAAATACTCCGATGGAGGCAAATTTGAAGAGTAAGAAGGAAAATGTTATAACCTGTCAAAATCCCTACCAACAGCTTATAGGAAGCTTAATGTATCTAGCGGTCTTAACACGACCTGACATAGCTTATTCTGTGTCATATCTTAGTCAATTTAATAACTGTAATAATGAAGAACAGTGGATTTATGCAAAAAGAGTTCTAAGATATTTAAAGAAAACTAAAAATGTAGGATTAAGATATTGTAAAAATGAGGATGTCAATATTCAGGGCTTTGTAGATTCAGATTGGTGTAGTGATATTAATGATAGAAAATCATACACAGGGTTTTGTTTTACAATGTCCGGATCGGTCATATCTTGGAGCTGTAGTAAACAAAAATGTATATCGCTTTCAAGTACCGAAGCTGAATATGTTAGTATTTCAGAGGCCTGTAAGGAGGCGGTATATTTAAGAAACTTACAATATGAAATCACAAAGAAAATGTATAAAATTACTTTGCATAATGACAATCAAAGTGCACACAAATTGTTAGTTAATCCTGTATTTCATAACAGAACCAAACACATTGATGTAAGATTTCATTATTGTAGAGACCTGATAACAAAAGATATTGTTATAGTTAAATATTTATGCACAGCTGATATGCCAGCTGATTTACTTACAAAAAGTTTAAGCACTATTAAGCATTACAAATTTATGAATGCCTTGGGCATTGTAAGAGTGTAGCGGCAACCTTTATATTATTTTGCTGTTTATTTAGTTATTGTAAGATATATTTTGAGTGGGGGTGTTGTAAATGTCAAAATATGCACAACTCTATAACTCCTAGCGCCATCTGTGCTCAAGTTGTAAGTAACCGATCTTAGTTAATAAAGCAGTCACTTCATATCATTCGAACGAAACTCGTCGTTTTATTTTACCTACTTAAGTTGCTATCTTACTATGCTTACCCTAAGTTTGACATTATAGTCTTAGAAAAAATATATCTACATAATAAAGTATCCTTTTACAAATAAATGTTTCTACTAACATAACAAATATAATATTAATAATAATACACGGTTGCTAAGGTCAAGGTAAGTTATCTATAAGTGTTTGTTTTTAATTTGTTCTTTACTTCCAATATGCTATATTTATTTTCTCCTCTTAACCATTATTTTTCATTATATATTTTTGGGACCAAAAATGTATCTGTTATTCTACCATAATAATTTTTGACACAATTTAAAAACCTAAAGTGATTTACTAAAGTTACAGGAACATTATACCTAAAATTTATTTTGTTGTTTATTATTAAGTTCGCATAGCACGATTCTCAACCGTTTATGAGCACATGGAATAAATAGCCTTTATTTCAAGCTCGGCTGGATATCCAAACGACTCACTAAACACACGAATAACGATTTCACTTCACTTAATCCTATGTACGTAACTCGACGAAAAAACAGTTCGTCTTTTAATGCCGCCAAATGGCACGGCCATGATTAATTTCCAGATATTATTTCTCATTTCCAAAGCAAAATGTTGCAAATGCAGATTCATTTTACTGTCAAGTGTTCTGGGACCCAGTTATTATTATTAATACGGTAGCCAACAAATCATCTCTTCCCTTAATGTTCTCTGCGAAATTGTGTTATGTTTAAGTGCTGCCCAACAAGGGGCCAATTTAATTAATGGTATATTGCTATTGATGTGCCACTCACTCTCACAGGACGGACTAGTTTTTGTTCAGAAATAGGTACTTATATAACCACCTCATTTGTACCGACTATTTCGCCAAACACATAAATGCTAGGAGTTATATATTTCAAAGGATGGTTCGTTAGAATGGGCTTATCGTATGAATTCCAAACTTCGAAGAAAATAATATTTTATTTTGTAGACGGCTAAATCCCGTTTTAAGTAGTAATGTAAGTATAAAAATGATACAATAATTTTAAATCTCAGGAATATAACACTTTGCCATGTTAATAATTGGTTGTACGGTAACCATTGCTATGCTGCTTCGTTTGACTTTTTTTCATTATTATTGGTTAGAATAAAATAAACAAAGAAAATATTACAAGCGCGAAAAAAAACATAAATGCACCTACTATTCGCTTAAATGCGTGTCAATTCGTCGGTGTCATCCCTCATCCCCACGTATTACAAAAGTAGGTAGTCACACGTCACACAATCTGTCAGTAACAAGTGCGAATGACGCTCTAGGTATTTCTTCTCCAATTTCCGATGGTGTGGAAATTGTGAATAAATGGCGCCCAACGCGGGACTTTATAAATATACTCATAAAATTTAAACTTCAATATAATATGCGCATGAACCTGAAACATAGTTTAAAAGTGGTAAGGGATAACTTTCTCAGGGAACCCTATCTGCATTTACAGCCTCCGCGGCCGATGCCGCCAGTCCGCGCCCGCCGCTCGCCTTGAACGCTCGTTGCGTGTCGCGCTGTGACGCGATACGACTCTACTCGATACGCGCGCGGTCAATTGCTAATCAGAATCGAACTGATATCAAAACCATTTACATTATGTAGTCAAACTTTTGCGAGTGGAAAAGATTAGGCTTGATTTATTATAATAATGTGTCTCCTGAGCTGTAAAGTTTATCATAACTGCAAATCAAATATTAAAAAAAAACTAAAACTGACACACGAAAGTAAGCGGATATATATCGATTGAAAATCTGTGATTATTTCAACGAATATAAAAGTGATGTGTAAAGGTTGCAAAATATTGTTTAGTTAAATGTGTAACAGGGTCTTGGCGAATGTGTAGTGCGTTGAGTATGCGGGTTACTTTGGTTGCGCTGATGGCGCTGGCGCTAAGTGTCCCGCGGGAGGCAAGTGGCAGAAAGGGCGCCAGCTCAGCTCTCGCCAATGTGACTATATACACGCCACGTTCGCTCTTCGTGCCATACAAACATACACGTTACAAGCGCGCGCCTCATACGTTGCTCGGCCCTTTTGATTTTAACAAACTGTTTAAAAAGAAGAAGAAACCTCGTACGGAGCCTGAGCTTGCACCAAGCGCATTTCCGCTCCGCGGCGTTGCTTCTCCGCAAACCGCCGCTTCCGTGTCTTCCACGGTTCTACGTACTGAATCAGTTCATACACCAGTACCTAAAACTACGACATCGCCTAGCTTAGCATCGATTAAGACTGCTGAAACTGCACTTACTACCTTACCAGCGACGCTTACGAGTAGAACAAACTCAACGAAGTCTTTAAGCGTCCAAAGAGAGACAGCGATAGAAACGACATCTATCACAACGATACCAAACAACAAAAGGCCACCAAACACTGATTCAAAACCGAAGAAGTTAAAAACGCGGAAAAATAAGAACAATTCGACAATGGTTGCGACAAGTCGGTCTGCGAGCGCACGGCGGTCGGCGGTGGCAGCCAGCAAGAAGAAGGATGAAGCTCCGTGGCCAGTGAAGCATGCTGCTGTCGTGGATGGAGACATCATCCTCGGCGGTCTCATGATGGTATGATCCCGAATTACGTCAACTCCGAGACATAATTCTTATCTCAAATCACACAAAATTAAATACGGATAAAGTTAAAAAGACAAAGCACCACTAATAATTATTAACCAATTTTTAAATCAGAATCGGCCTGCTTTTCTCAAACGAAATTGTTTTTGTTATAGATTACAAATGTATTTATTTAGATAATATTATTGATTTATTTCTAACGTTATATCTTTGACATTTTATGTGTTTATGTTAATTTGTAGCACTTAGATATATATTATATTTATTTTCCTTAGCGTGTGAAACTGAGACACGCAAGAATCATAATGGTATTCACCAAACGTCGATTATTTTAATAATTTCGGCGTTTTCTTAATGGAATCGCTAATCCTGTTCTGTAGCTTGAAGTTAATGTTGATATCTAAATCTGAAAAATATTTATCATAACTGATTTCCATTTAACCCAATAATAACAAAAAAATAGTTGCTGTGCAGTTAACACATCAAACTTTTATCTCTAACCACGGAACACCTGTATAAATAGTGTAAAAACCTGTTGAAATATAGCTGCTTTTAACATACGCAATGATGAGTAGGTAATCTATTCCTTTAACACCATGTATTGACGTCCGTGGGTGACGAGCTTAACAAGCTTTTCTATGCCAGTGGACCACTTTGTGCGGCTGAATGTAATCTACATAATAAAGCAATTGACCCTCCACCATAATACGTGGCTGAAATTTTCTGTTGCATAATGCACAATAATATATAGACGCTTACTTGAGTTATTGTCAGATCATGAATAAAAAAAAGTTTGTTAATACAAAATCAGTTTTTTGTCTTCAATCCATCGAAGTATCTCTTGTGAAAACCTGACAAGTGCGAGTCGGACTCGCCCACCGAGAGTTTTCTAGGTTGCATTCTAATAAAGGAGCCCAGGATTCGCTTTGGCAACCTAATCCCAGGAATGAACGCTGTCACTAGTTTTTTTATGAAAACAACTACCGGAGGGGAAATTTATATAGTTTTCTTTCTTAGTTCAAATGCCTTACGATGCTTTCCATCACCGACAATCGATATATCAACAATATCCAACGATATGTTATGTCGTACTAACGTAATTATAATATTCCAAAAAAACTCAAATTCATTTATACAAGCCAAGATTCGAACCCGCAACCTTCGATTAGAAAGTTAACCGATAGACCACCGACGCTTCAAGTTTAGTGTCAGGCAAAGATAGATATAACTCCGTAATAGATGGATACAGTCTAACGAAAAAACGTGCCTCGAAAATCAAGAAAATTTGATTCTCGTTCAGAGGGCGCTACTAGCTTTGGCCTACTGTCGTATAGATGGCGTTGACGGTTTCGTTTGTTATTTAACAATTTTAACGCATATCAGTGAAAGAACATGGGTCAAAATCATAAAAATAATTAATGCAAATAAAAAAAAATCATTTATCCATATTTAAATACAATTATCGTATTTTTATAAATATTTATTTTTAGTTTTAAAGTGTGTCGATAGATGGCAGTGAACTTACTGGGGTTACAAAATTTACTATGACGGTACCGCTCTAGTATAAGTTACTCTATGGTGTCAGGTCAGTATCATATGAATAACAAGTCAAATTTCTTTTTTAAAAACCTGAATACTGCTCCGTGCTTTTAATAAATGAAAAATAATAAAACCTCCACTTTCTTGTAAAAATTCCCTCATGCGCGCACACTAGTGCTCAATACAGACTCTCAGAAGAAATTACAATCATGAAACGGAACCCAGCGTAGCGGAATATGCTTTCCAACCTTTTTTAAGCTCACTAGTGCTGAAAATGTGGCTTTCAATTACTTAGCTATGAAATATTGATTTCTAGGGCGCGATCGCCTACAGTTCGTCGATGAAATTCTGAAACATGTATTGGGCTTTTGTAGATAGGTTTTTGGGTGAGTTGAGAGTTAACACGTGATTGGACTCGAAAATACAAATAACTTATTGTTAGAAAGTGAGTACCTAATAGAAATGATGTTTATGTTACATAAAGTGAAAGTCAGAATGTTTTTATTTATTTATTTAGTAAATCGAAATATTTATTTACATACAAGATATATACAGTGGTACAACGTAAACGAAATTAATAATAATAATCTAAAATAGGCCCTTGAGGCATTTTACCAAGGATGCTGGCGGCATTTCTTCGCTGTATCGCAATGCTGATACGTTGTGCGAGGAAGCCGCCAGCTCTTCCGTCACCAGTTACGTCAACCAGACGCTTCGCGATTTCTGCAAACAACTTGTGCGTGCTGGGACCCCCTAGACATATCTATGCCCTGTACCTAGAGTTTCAACTCCAAATAGAATAAAATGATACTCTCTACCGAGGCTTATTTAGTAATTGAATATTAGTCAGGCTTCTAAGCTCAAAGTGTTCCGAACCCGAAGAAAGCATAACACTTGGCATACATGTAGGTTATTCCCGTTATTTAATCGTATGGCATTGTATTATACATCATCATCATCATCATGTCAGCCGATAGACGTCCACTGCTGGACACAGGCCTTGCCACTCCGACCGACTCCGTTCTATCCGCAGTAGAACTAGGGTCATCGACATATCTCGCAGAATTGCAAACCTTAAGTGGCAGTGGGCGGGGCACATTGCTCGCAGAACTGATGACCGGTGGGGCCGGAAGGTTCTGGAGTGGCGTCCGCGTACCGGAAGACGAACTGCCGGTAGGCCACCAACGAGGTGGAGCGACGACCTGGTGAAGGTCGCGGGAATTCGGTGGATGCGAGCGGCACAGGATCGGTTGTATTATACAGGTAAAGATAAATCATAATAAATCTAACCCCAGACAATTAATCCACTTGATAGCTTCGTTGTTCACTTTTATCAGGTCTTCCGGGGGGCTCCAGTATATCGAGTAGATATTCCTCGGCACCTCTTTTATGAAATTACCCTAATTTACCTACGTATCTGATATTTAACTGACAAAACTTAAGAAAAGCTGGCAACTCACTTAGTAGTTTCTAATTGCTTGCGCCACTTTCGTTGCACGGTACCTAAGAACCTGAAGCAGAAAGTTGAGAAGAAAAACTACAAACGTGATAACAAACCACGAGTTAATTTCCGGCGTAAAAAGGCTACTTATATAAAAATGATTTAAAACCGCACTCGTGAAAAGTGAAAAATGGTTTTTAGTGCGACTTTTCGCTTGATTTATTGATTTCAATATTACGTTTTCAATATTATTAGAGACTGAGGGTGATATGTAGATTTTGAAATTGTAACTTGGTACTTTTTAGGGTTCCGTACCTCAAAAGGAAAAAACGGAACCCTTATAGGATCACTCGTGCGTCTGTCTGTCTGTCTGTCTGTCCGTCTGTCACAGCCTATTTTCTCCGAAACTACTGGACCAATTAAGCTGAAATTTGGTACACATATGTAAGTTTGTGACCCAAAGATGGATATGTAACGTAAACTAATTAATTTTACCCACGGAGGCCACTTTTGGGGGGGTAAATGAGAAAATAAAAAAATAAAGTTTGTCAAACTATATCGTGTTACATCGATAAAGAGGTCATTCGTCGAATCCTACTCGGTTGGGCAGCGTTCGGGAAGCTCCACAGTATCTTTTCGTCCAAATTGCCGCAGTGTCTTAAGTCAAAAGTCTTTGACCAGTGTGTGTTGCCAGTGATGACATACGGATCTGAGACGTGGGCGCTAACGATGGGCCTCATAAGAAGGCTCAAGGTCACGCAAAGGGCAATGGAGAGAGCTATGTTCGGGGTTTCTCTGCGTGATAGAGTCAGAAATGATGATATCTGCAGTAGAACTAGGGTCACCGACATATCTCGCAGAATTGCAAACCTTAAGTGGCAGTGGGCGGGGCCGGAAAGTTCTGGAGTGGCGTCCGCGTACCGGAAGACGAACTGCCGGTAGGCCTCCAACGAGATGGAGCGACGACCTGGTGAAGGTCGCGGGAATTCGGTGGATGCGAGCGGCACAGGATCGGTCTGAGTGGCGAGCCTTGGGGGACGCCTATGTCCAGCAGTGGACGTCTATCGGCTGACATGATGATGATGATGATGATCGTGTTACATATCAATGAAAGAGCATTTTGTGAGAATCTCAAATATATATATTTTTATAATTTAAAGATAAATAGTTATTAAAAAAAATTACCCTTCCCCTCCACCCCCCTTATCTCAGAAACTACTGAATCAAAAATTTTAAAAAAAATTAACAAATTAGATTTTCACCTATAGATCACCGGAAAACCTATTAGAAATGTGCAGTCAAGCGTGAGTCGGACTTAATTACTTAGTTTGTGATCCGACCCCTATGGGTTTTTTAGACATTTCCCATAAAAAATACATTGCTTAAATTGAGTAATGTACGGAACCTTGGCCGGTTTTGGATTTTGTATTGGAACAACCTTCTTTGTTAGATTTGGATAAAATTTATCTTATTTTGAAGGGGTCCTCCTTCTAGGAGGAATAAATACAAAATCACAATTTGGGATCAGAAAAATGTATGTAATTTTTCATTGAGATACGAAAATACTATACGATTTCGCAAGTCAGTGAAAGATTTTTTAGGCCAGGATGAAATTTCAATCGTTAGGTACGGAAAATCTACCAAATTTTATTAAAATCGGACGAAAAAAATCTATTATAAAATAAAAATCGGGCCATCGACGACCCACTCGCACCCCGGAGCAGCGTGGGATCCAATTTGGAGAGTCTAAACATTTACTGTTTACTGCTCAACACTGAACACGCAATATGAACGAACTGCTTCAAATCATGTAAACTGTCCAAGTTATAAAACTGTTTCAATAGGTACATGAAAAGTTTGATGTTTTCCTATGTGAGCATAGCCAGTAAAGTTTATCAATTTCAACTTAATTTCATTTTGTTGATTCAATCTGAAATGGATACTGTAAAACCTTATAATATTGAATTGACTAAGAAAAGCGTTTTTTGAGCAGGTAAGTTCAATTAACAGTTTAAAACATAGGTAGTCAGAGACACCTGTCACGAATGGAAATATTTTGTACTATTGTATTAATTAAAGGTGACATTTGGTTAACAAAAGAAGCAGGATTACTGTTGCAACGTTAGAAATTACTGCTGCAGCATCGACGCGGGCGGTGTCACTGCCAATATTCTTGATAAAATGACTGACGAATTGACCATTCTAATAGCGACAGTAATGCGGCAACGACGTCAACGGAAATTAACAAGGGAGATTAACAATTACATCGCCAACTACAAGTGCTACAACGCTGCAGGAGTAAATCCGCGTTCTACGTAAACGATCTAGTCGCGAACGCGAAGCGGTGCGGTGCGGCGCGATTTCAAAGCGACGCAGGTTAAGACCGTGGCACCGCATCGCACCGTGCCACTTCGCCTTCGCGTCTTGATCGCCCAAGTAGGTACACCGCGTGAGCAACGGTACCGCTCTGCCTGCAGTCACTATCCGAATGTAACCTTTAGACTACTCGCGGTCACCACACAGACCACAAGTCATGCAATATTAATTTTTCACCTCAGCAGCTCGAACAAGCCTACTTTCGTCACTCCCTGGAGTGAGGAAAGTGCGACTTTCCTCACTGGGAGTGAGTGAAACAATGTAGCTTTTTAATTTAGTGAAGGCCATGAACTTCATACTTTTATTACATTTTTTTAATGGTACGGTACGGTACGGTACGGTCCGGTAGGGTCCGGTCCGGTCCGGTCCGGTCCGGTCTCGTCTCGTCTCGTATCGTATCGTATCTTATCGTATCGTACATATTATAATACTTTTTTTTCTGTTTATTCTGTGTAATTCGAAATACATTTTAACCTTTAATATGTTCTCACTACTAAGGTGAAAAATTATGTGTGCAGCACGAGAGCAAAGTTATTTTACATCTCGTGTTTTTGAGTCCCTCGCTACGCTCAAGATTCTACCTTAGAATCTTTCGCTTTCTCGGGTCTCAAAATAAACACTCGCAAGAAAAACCAACTTTCCTGTCTTGTTGCACAAATAACTATATGTCCATGTTTACAACCTGTTTGCAAATTAATGGCTACCGAAAAGTAGACTTATTAAAATAAAATAGAACGTATGTCACAGGACACAAATCCATAATGCATGACACGATCGATATCAAATGTCGATAAAGTTATATTGCTACTGGCTCGGGCCTTTGAGCTTTGTTATTTCCACTATAAGCTAAAGCGAAACTTTCGGTAGCCACTATGCAGCCGCGCCCAAAAATACAATACCTCATTGTTTCAAACTTAAGCTCATACACTTAATATATCCGTGTCTCACGGAATTTTTGTTTATATTGCATTGGAAATTATTTCTACAATTGAACGAGCAAACACTTACAAATTGATTCACAAAAGCTTGTGCCGAGTGGTTGTGAAAATATTGACAATTCAGTACAAATTTCGCGATGTCTCCGGTAAGTGTATCTATAGAGTCTACAGGGTGTCGCGTTCAGATGAGATATTTATAAACCTCGCGAACCCCGCCATTTTGAAAAATTTCCAAAATAAATTGACAAAAAAAAACCATACAATTATCGAGCCCGCTAACAAGTTTTAACGAGTAGTGTTTAACAAATGCGAACTTTAGAAGAGAACAGACGGACATACAAAAGGGTCAAAAAAGTTCGACTAAACTGGGGTATTTTCTGTGGCAATACGAAAGTTAACGATTTGGGTACATTTTATACTAAGGCTTTAATCATTTAAGCGTTTAAGAAGTAGTAGGTTGGAACATGTCTTTAAGGGTCCAGCAAGAAAATTAGGATTTCAAGTCCATTTGTTTTGTGATATCACAGGAAAGTTGCATATCCTTAACAAAAGTATTTGACCCGAAAGCTGAAACGGGGACGCTTCTCTCGCGCTTAGTGCTCGGTTAGTAATTTTGTGCTTCGAATTTGACAAGTGGTGCTGTACGGCTCGGTATACTCATATTATGGTAAGGTTACAGGCTGGAACAATCTCCCACCCCCAATAAAATGCTAGTTCACTATACGTGTTCAAATCTAAACTGAAACTGCAACTGTCACTGTCGCATTAATATGGAAGAGTGACAGAGAGAGATGACTACGATACGCTACGGAGCGTTAACGATTGGCACGTTGGCTACGCGGCCAGGACAGCTTCATCCACAATCCTATTTCGTCACCTTCTTTAACCTTGTTCATGGTCCACTGTTCTGAATCGGCAACATTCTTATATCATCACTTTCCTATCTTTTGTACATTCGCATATGGTCCACAGTGTTGGCATTGGTGGAGATCAAAAATGACAGGCCAATAAACCTTTTGGTGTACTCCCTTTTTGGCGAAATTTATTTCGCCGAATTTCACTTGGCAACCATTTTTCGCCAATGTTTCATTTGACAAAACAAATGGTTGGCATAACCTTACTTCGCAACCATTTCATTTCCCAACCCCATAGTTGGGAAATGAAAATGACGTACTAGGTTGGGTTAGGTTAGGTTGGATTATGTAAAGTTGCGAAATGAAATTCGACCAAATGAAACTTTGGCGAAAAGTTGGTTGCCAAGTGAAATTCTGCAATACAATTTTCGGCGAAAAGTAGGTAAACCAAAACTTTTGAGTTGGAAAAAAGCAATACAAAAGTAAGTAAATAAAAAGTGCCGATTTTGTATTATTTAGCGAATGAGTCTTTGGTTTAATAAGCAAAGTATTAGTTCCCTCATACTATAAATAGAAAGTAGTTAGCAAAGTTTTTCATCGTCATAATATATTATCAGCAAACCTGTGATATATCGGGGCACATTCTAGGGATTTGAGATCGATAAAAAAGATGGCGATGGGGATGGGGATTTTGCATCCGTCAGCCGCCCATTAGAAGAAGAAGAAGAAAATGAAGACAGACATTTATTTCATAAAGCACACATACACAGGACAATACGATAAAAGAAATGATGCTTAAAAAATTGAAAATAAAAAGAAGAATAGCAAAAAAAAAAGATTTAAAACATTTAAAAAACCAGCCAAGTGCGGGTCGGATTCGCGCACCGAGGGTTCCGCACTTTTAAGTATTCGTTGTTATAGCGGCAACAGACATACATCATCTATGAAAATTTCAACTGTCTAGCTATCACAGTTCATGAGATACAGCCTGGTGACAGACAGACAGACGGGCAGACGGACAGCGGAGTCTTAGTAATAGGGTTCCGTTTTTACCCTTTGGGTACGGAACTCTAAAAAAGACAATGACGTCTGTCAAACCAAACCGATATCGAGCGTTCAAGAAATCAATTTTATATTATTTATTTATATTTATTCACAAGACAGCATCAGAGGAAAACGAATACTAACATAATAATACTCTTATAAGTATGGCGTGTCAGGAATGATAAACCCTAGCAAGGCCAAAGGAACAAAACACTTTAAAAGAAAAGTTTAATTTAACTATACATTATTAACAAATTACCATTATTACACTTTTGATACGGCACATCTAATCCATATCGTTTCTAGACCTAATATTTGACGTATCTTACAGTTCGAAACGTGACGCTTATGTGTTGGTACTATAAAGTTTAAAAATGGTGACGTTTTTTTCATTTGTAAGTAGTACGTCTCTTTAACCCTCATGAAATGTGATGGCTCTTTTACATGGGTACTTCAATTATCTTTTAAGCGTAAGCGTTATTGTAAAGGTAGAGGCGGCTCAGAGGTGTAATCACACATAAAAATCTTATTTAATGCCGTCTTTATGCATTTAAAACATAAGAAACCATACAAGCATTTTGTATGTAATGAATAAATGATACTTATTTACGCATTCTGGAAGCTTGTTATTATTCAAAATGGGATGTTATTCTTCCATCATCCATGGTATGGGTTTCATTTCATATGTAGTTGACGAAGCGAACCCCAATGTACGAAACAAGAGCATCCTAATAATAATATAATAAAGCGATACCTACAGGTAAAATTATATTGATAATTTAATTACATTCTCAATGAAAACAACCCACACGTGACATTTCAACTAGAGATTAATTACATAGTAAATATGTTAACTCAGAGAAGCCTCTTAATAAAGCGGCCTTAAATAGTCTCTAAATTTAGCGCTCCCTTTGGTGAACAAATATCAACCCTATGGCTGTTTATTATTTAAAATAAAACCGGCCAAGTGCGAGTCGGACTCGCTTTCCAAGGGTTCCGTGTTCCGTCCATTACACAATTTAAACCATGTGTTTTTTATGTGAAACGTGAGTGAAATATTTTTAAAGAACCCGTAGGGGGTCGGATCAAAAACTAAGTAATTAAGCCCGACTCACGCTTGACTGCACATTTCTAATAGGTTTTCCTGTGATCTATAGGTAAAGAACTATTTTGTACATTTTTTTCAAAATTTTAGCCCCACTAGTTTCGGAGATAAAGGGGGGGGAATGGTCATTTTTTGCCTATTTTCTTGAATAACTTCTGAACTGTTTATCCTTAAATTATAAAAAAAATATATTTGAGATTCTCACAATGAGCTCTTTCATTTGATATGTAACATAATATAGTTTGAATAAACTTTATTTTTTATTTTTCTCATTTACCCCCCAAAAGTGGCCCCCTAGTTTCAAATTCATTTGTTTACGTTACATGTCCGTCTTTGGGTCACAAACTTACACATTACTAAATTTCAACTTAATTGGTTTCATAGTTTCGAAGAAAATAGGCTGTGACAGACGGACAGACAGACAGACAGACACACGAGTGATCCTATAAGGGTTCCGTTTTTTTCCTTTTTGAGGTATGGAACCCTAAAAATTACACACGGGTCCAGCAATGTGTGCAGTAGGGAAGAGGCCCTGTCTCAGCATTTGTTGCAATTTGCAAACGAGGCAAATTCCAACGCTGTTATTCTGCCAAGTCCTTAGGGAGTGACATATAAAAATTAATAAGATGGATAAATATAAAACAAAACATAATAAATGAATAGTCATTGAAAGCATTGATTGAATGCATTATAATTTTTAAAAATTTAATGTAGATGTATATGAAAAATAGTGTTATTTAGAATAGTATTGCAATGTAATTACTATGACGTGTAAAATTGTAATTTTATTAATAAATGATTGTAATTGTAATTGTAAAAACAAAAAATAAAAATAAAAAATAATTAACGTGCAGCGGGTCCAGATTTAATTTGTGTCAAAAAGTATTTCACGCAGTATCCGTTTCAAACCGAATTTGGAACCACAGTTTCTAATAGGCGGCGGCAAGTCATTCCAGCACTTGCACTGCCACGGAATGCAGCACATTTATATTTCGGTGCAATGAGCGGCTTCAGGTTAGCTGTATTACGTTCGGTCCGCCTTTGTTGTCGCCAAAGTAATTTCTCCGAAAGATAGGACGGCTTGCCGTATTTAATTACACCAAACAGAAGAGAAGCTAAGTGAAGGTGTCGCCTATGTTCCATCTTAAGCAGCTTTGCACTGGATAGGAAAGGTGAAACCGAAGTTCGAGGGGGAATGTTGAAACAATAACGGGCACAGGCATTTTAAACCCTTTGGATCAGCTTTTGTGTTTTCTTGTACAAACACGGGCCGATAACTATCTAAATTAAATTTAGACAGTACCAGAGCTTGACAAAGTTTTATTCTCAGGTCTATAGAAATGATTAGTCATTACATTGTCAAAATAGTTTTGATAAAGAACTCCTTTCAGGCATATTTTACACAATAAATAAGGTTTGTCCCGAAATGGTTTATGTACCTAATGGTATATGGCTTAAGGCAAATTTCACTTTTTATGTACTTTTAGCAATAAATGAAAATGGAGTAAACTTTAAAAAAAAACATAATAAATAACAATATAAAATGATTAGAATAAAATATTTAGTGCCAATATTGAAAATAACAGAAATTCTTAGAAACAACACCTTTTTAGAATTTAAGAAGCAGGTATACAAAGCGATTTTGTATAAATATATTAACATCGATATATTTAATTGTCGATAAAATATTTTGCTACGTCACTTTAGTAGGTATAAGTGCCCCAAGTTATCCCATGTTTAATTATCAGCCACTTCACGAGTTTTTCGATCACATCGATCATGTGAGAAGTATATGGATAAAAATATGCAATTTGATTCCAGGAACATTAATGTGACAGGCGATTATTGATACCTACTTATAAAAGTGGTGCTTAACTCATATTGGCAAAAGAAAACTACTGCCTCATCTCAGCGCTTTCCCAACTGAGCTCGATGATCCAGATACTCGTATACAGGATAGCTAAAAAATAAGTATTTGGGATTATACTGAGCAACTTTGACTATGGGACCAACCCCGAAATCGCAAAAAGAAATTTGGCTATTTCGTACATTTTCGCTGGTCCATTTTCTATGAGGGGGTAAAAAATTTTTTTCACCTCAACAGCTCGAACAAGCCTACTTTCGTCACTCCCAGTCCAGTCTCGTCTCGTCTCGTATCGTATCGTATCGTATCGTATCGTATCTTATCGTATCGTACATATTATACTTTTTTTTTTCTGTTTATTCTGTGTAATTCGAAATACATTAACCTTTAATATGTTCTCACTACTGAGGTGAAAAATGATGTGTGCAACACGAGAGCAAAGTTATTTTACATCTCGTGTTTATGAGTCCCTCGCTACGCTCAAGATTCTACCTTAGAATCACTCGCTTCACTCGTGATTCAATTATAGAATCTTTCGCTTTCTCGGGACTCAAAATAAACACTCGCAAGAAAAACCAACTTTCCTATCTTGTTGCACAAATAACTATTGCGATTTCGTGGTTGTTCCCATAGTAAAAGTTGCTCAATATGATCCCGAAACCTCCCTTGCAACGGGAATGCACTTATTTTGTATAATCCAGAGCGGTATTGAGATTTGCCATTTTGTTACAAGTTTGATGTTATGATACGACTTGCAGTGCATCTCACGCGATATCGTACCAATATCATACCATATTTTTACCTAGAATATAACAAACGAAATAGCTAATGCCAAATTCATAAACGTCAATCGTACCTATTTTGGCGCGCGCTGTTTGTTCGTAACCTGTCACGTTGATATTTGCGTTTCTTTAGAACATTAACCGAGGCATTTCATGTTTAATGAAGAAAGTTTTTTATTTCAATTCATAATGAATTACAGACATCAGCGCTTTAAGAAATGTAAGAATACATACTCGTATATAGAACCGATTATGATGTAACAATTCGTTACGGTATGCATTTTGTTTTGATATGACCTTACATCAATAGCTCACCTCTGATTCGTTCAAACGTTTATGTTTTATTATTATTTAGATACGTGTTTTTATTATTATTCACAACAACGGGACTTAATCGCGTAAAATTAAGTTTTAAATTTACCTCCGAGCATCCGACGTTTCGAGGATGGCGTTGTCCCCGTGGTCTCGGAGAAGACTGGCCATCCCATCGCAATCCCGCCGCGCCAAAAGCCATCCGACACCACTACCCTCTCTACATGCTGGCCCATCGTAGTGGGCCAGTATGATGGCCCATCGTGTAGAGGAACCATTCGAACTGTCGCATGCGGTATTTCCGGACCGATCCGACCTTCAAACCTTCAAGAAAAGAGCGTACTCCTTGACTTTGTTTATTAAAAATGTTCTACTAATTAGGGAACGGATACCTGCCTGTGACATGATATCAAGGCTAAATTATTTGGAAGCGGACAGAAGTTTTAGGAGCACGATTGAATGTCCTTTTGAACCAGAAAAGGTCATGTTTGTTTAAATACCTTTTTTATCTAATTAGCGCTATTTTATTAAAATATAACGTTTTTGGCAAAAATTTCATTTTTGGTACAGGTTTTTATCGCTGACTGTACTTTTCTTTCCACAGGCTACTATATAATACCTACTCATCAATACAATTCTAACAACCCCAAGCACAATTAGTTTGCGTTGTTTTATCAGAGTTTCCATGGCCATCTCCTTCATGATCAGATCAGACCCATGTCATCATAATATTGCATTGTCATCCGATTTACATATGGATGCAAAATTTCAGCTCAATCGGAAATCGGGATGTGGGTCAAAATTAGCTTCCAAGATTTGACCCACACTAACATACATAGGTACGTACTAACAGGGCAAGCTAAATAAAAGCTTGTAAAAATATCGCACAGTGAAAATAATTAAGACCTACTTTTGTGTAAGCAAGCCAGACTATCACAGGTATAAGCGAAATGAGAAAACACGGGTGTGGTCTTCCGTACTTAATTCCGTATTTTGCTTGCGGAGCCAGTGTGCTTTGAAGCGGAACGAGAGCATGTGTATTAAGAACTCTGTGAGTGAGTTTAGTTCTGAAGCCTTTTAAAACATTTTCACGAATACTGTAACTAATTTCGGCCGGGCAACGCGTGAGGCGACATGTTTTTAAAATGTGTAACGTTCGCCTTATTTATACATCGTAAAAATATGTCGGGATTATCGTCAATGCCATTTAAACATAACTGATTATACGAGTATACGGTGCGGCACATAGCGCGACAAATTTTCGTCACATAAATTTAATATTCCTGACAGTATGTTACGTGACGAATTATGTAAATAGGTATAACTATAGATTTTTGTGTCATTTATTGAGTTAAGTAGAATGAAAATATTCATCATAGGTATTTTTTATCTTTATTCTGTTGTGTTTACCAACTTCAAAAAGGAGACAAGGTTCTCAATTCGACTGGATCTTTTAACATTATTTAACACACACATCTGGATCTAATGAAAATCTTGGAGGATTCGAAAGAACTTTACAAATACTTATCTGTTTTAGGCACACCTCGTGATTTGGGTACATTATGTTATTTATTTGATAACAGAAAATTGTTTTTGTTTTTTTACCAGTGATTGTTTTTTTGATCGAACGGAGTGAAGGTCTCCCTTTCAGCTTGGACAAAAATGCATTCGTATGTTGTTGTTCTCGACTACAGGTCGCATTTCTTAACTGATTCTCTTGAAATTTTGTGCGAAGATTCGATAATTATATAGAATTTTTTTGGTCAAATCAGTTTTTGACATTTTTCAAAAGTCCGCCAGTTGATATCAATCAATCTTTAAGTAGTATGGCTCCATCGGTACTGTCGATGATTTCGCCAACGTCAAAGTGGGATCCACGTGGGATCGAATTAATATTTCTAGATTTTGTTCAGCCAGTGTACGGTAAATAAAATTATGGGCCTCTAGGGCTCTAGCCAGACACGGTTAGAGGTAGAAATACCAAATGCTCTTAGAGCACGACGTTGTTCGGTAGTTCGTTGTTGTTGTCTCGTAAAACCGATAGCTGGATTTTACGAGAAGCACGTGGACTACCGGCCGTTGACTCCAAAATGGTGGTTAAACACGCTTTGAGATTAATTCTCCATTCACTGCACACTACCAAATTAGATTACTGTATAATAAAGCTATCGATATTACACTTTAAACAATATTAATGAACAAAAAATAAAGGAATTAATCACGAGGCTACTATCAAGATGGCGTTCGAACCGGAAGTCCCCAGTTGATATCGGCCTGTCAATTGTTCGGAACTGTCAAATTTTTGTTCTAACTGACAGGCTGATGTGACTGACGGCGGACTTATAATCAGTGGGCCACTTAATCGATACATCGATAAAAAGCGGTGCTCTTTCCCTTAACCCTTAGGTTGGCAAGGCTGAAAATACCTTAAATTAAAAGAAAATAGTTTTCTACACCTATTGAGCATACTTACCTAATAAAATCAAGAAAAAAAAATCCAGGGCTTTCCAGTTTCGGAAAATCATATGTTTTTAATACAATGCCAATCCTCCGTCAAACTAGATACCTAATTTTTAGAAGAAAAATGTGGATTTTATTAAAAAAATTACATAATGCAATCTAAAGCATCAGATGACTATTTAATTACTTCCGTAAAAATAAATTATATATACGAATACCTGATCACATGGTAGAATTTTTTTATCTCGTAGAGATTTAAAAAAAAACACGTCAACAAAAAGTTATATGTATATATTATGTATAGGAAAAGAAAACAACAAATTAAGAGTAAAAAAAATGTTTAACTTGGGTGGCATTTTTTGCCATAAATAAAATATTCCGCGCTACCGTCTACGACGTAGCAATAAGGCTACAGCGTCTACGAATATACAGTAAAATATCATCTATTACTTTAAAAAACCAAAGTTCAATAACTAAATAATGCGATAACTAATATAATATCATATTTGAAACATGTTAAACCACACCCCACACCCCACAAAAAAAAACATGTTAACCTATTCTGACGACAACTTGGCAAAGTATTGATACAACCCCTTTGACATGTACTTTTCTGAAGTTCTTGGCAATGTATCAAATATGATATTACAGTCTCATGTAAAGATTCTGTGTATTAAATGTGCACTAAGAGATAGTAAATGCATCGAAATGCAGATTGTGGAAAAATATATACTAATCTAAAGGAAATGCAAAACTTACAGTACGAAACCACATCTGTTGTATCCGTGGCGCCATGTTGATATTTACAAATTAACTTACAATGAAACGTATGTGCGTTATTATTTACTATAATAAAGGATGCATGGTAACTCGACATCTTTATAACAGAATTATTTTGTTAGGTAATAACCTGGACCTGCTAGATTTTTTAATGTTCCTTGTATCACGGGTGTTACAATGCCAAGATAAGGGTTAATGTAATACCTATATATCAGTAGTCGCACCACGCAAAATTCCGTGTCCTAAATTTATGATGGACGGTCGCCAGACTTCGGAAATCTCGGTAAATAGCTAATTGTCTCTTTCCAAACAACATTATGCAATATTTATCGCCGGGTACTGTATCTATGGTGAGACAATGCTATCTTTTCCTAGGTACACGGGCGGTCGGAAGGCGCGACCTGCGGGCCAGTGATGGCGCAGGGTGGTGTCCAGGCGTTAGAAGCCATGCTTTACGCCTTGGACTACGCCGCGGCCAATGATATCGGGCCGCCTGGCGTCAAGATAGGTGCGCTTGTGCTTGACGATTGCGACAACGACACTTATGGGCTGGAGATGGCGCTAGATTTCATTAAAGGTGGGTTTGTCTTATTTTTCCTTGACTCGAGAATAGAGGGTATTACTGCAATGTTCTGCCACCGGAGTGCAGCACTAGCCCCTTTTTAGTAAACCATAGAGTAACTTATACATACTGTGCCTATAACAGTTTTTTGACAAGTTTTCAGAGATAATAAAATATGACATTGATGCATCAAGGCGGTTTGTTTACAGAGGACCTACCGGGATTTATCGCTCGAATATGTAAGAGTGAGAGTGAGTAAGTGAGTGAGTGAGTGGATGAGTGAGTGAGTGAGATGTTAAATAACGAAATTTCGATTTTCTTGTTTCGCGACAGACCCTCAGAATGTGGTAGTGGCGCCCCCTGCGCAGTTTCGCCTAATATTCTCTATCTCTGTAAGAAAGGAGCTTATTATGCTTATGTTTGTTCACATAAGTCATACGGCATTATACTGTGGGAAACTATGCAAAATACGAATTTGAAGAACATCAGATTGAAGATTATACTGAGCCTCTCAAAACTGAGTTAAGTATTTTTTTACATACAAACGGTGAGAGTTTTTTGGACCATATTCTGCGTTAGCATGAAACCCAGACGTTGACTTTTTTTTTTTCAATTAAATTTTAAAAATGTGATCCACTAGCAGCTATATAAGAGCGTGTTGTTACTTAACTGTGTTTATTTTTATGGCATACCTTTTGCTGCGTTACTTTAAGGAAGCTTTACAAACCCGCGTGTCTCTCATATGCAAAAGAGATCATTTGAATCGTAGAAATACTCCAGGGACAAAGTTAGAGTTTCCACTGTAACCACTGCAGTGTAGGTAAGCTTTCACACCGTACAAAGTGAATTTACGATACACGAGAGGGTTTTTGCGGAGAACAAACTTTTATTTAAACTTTATCGGTTAGTTTGCTACCTGTGGACTGTGGATTAAACCTTTCACACAATAATGCATTATGTTAATGAATACCGTATTAGACCCAAGCTTTTTGCCAATGTTACCTTGTCCTGCATACATTCAACTGTGCTCAGTCCGAGCGTTGGCCGGCAAAATAAAGCATTTTATCACGATTACGGAAAAGACGAAATGTCGTAAGTTAAGCTGCGTCGCGTCGTCGGAAATTGTTTCTAAGTATCTAACAAATGACTATGGAAAGACATATTATCGTACTAATGTAGGCCATAACAGAACATTATTGCCTAGACCCCGAAAGTAGGGTTTCCTGCCAAGATATTTCTTCTTTTTCCTAATGCATACATACTATTTACCTACCTACTTGTTCAGTGCTTTCCCAGACATGCTCTAATGATACAATAATTCTGTCTCTCTGTGTGTTACCTCTTCACGCTTAAGAGTCCCCGGCAAGCTCGGCCGAATTTCACCTTCCCATACAAACGGAGTTTTGTTCTCATTTTCAAACTACGTGTTGGATTGTAATGAAACTTTGCACATGCAATGACATTAGATATATCTAGTTCTGATGTAATTCGTTTATATAGCTCTAATATGTATAAACGAAATAGAGCAAATACAAGTTACCTACATATGAAAAACTTAAATTCTCTGTATTTTTTAAATATGGTATCTAAAGCTACATAAACTAATTACAGACCTTATCCTATTGTAAGTACAAAGTTTCAAAGCAATCTGGCTAGTCGTTTTAAAATGAGAGCGTATCTACGTTTGTATGGAGAGCTTGCCGGGGACTTAAACCGCTGGACCGATTTAGGTCAAATTTGCCGTGGTATAGTTTAAGTCCCGGGGTACATATTTAAGATGGTTTCTATCGTGGAAATCATCTAAACAGACAAACTCACAGGCAGCTACTCAGTACTGATCAGTACTGATCGCTAACACCAATGGCATTGTCACAAGCACTTTGACGACTTTGTGGTTTTATGTAAGTAGTTTGTATGGCATAGTGCCAAAGCCTTTGATTGGCCAGAAAACAAGGAGTGGTCAGTGCTCGTTAAATAAATGGTGGCGTTAAACAGCCAGTGCTATTAGTGAATCAATGGATTAGTGGCATTAACCTACAGTGAACAAATTTAATCACCGTTAAACTTGATTTCTCCGGCAAGCTTAACTGCTAGTGGCTGCATTTAATTACTTCTAAAAGTCGTGTAGTGGTCAGGCGCCATTACCACAGAATAAGTAATAGTATTATCACCCTACACCTCGCCCCGAATGGAATGAGAGCTACCGTTTTTGTGCTCACCAGTTGGCGCCACTGTAGATGTAGGTCCAGAAAAACAGATCTCAAAATTCTGCTATGCTTATTTTTATAAAATCAATACGTTCTAATATACAGAAAGATATTTTAACGTCGAAATTTGGCATTTTTTTCAACCTGTTTAATTTTGCAACGTGTTAGATTGTAATGAAACTTTGCACATACAATGACATGTGATATATCTAGTCCTGTAATTAGTTTATATAGCTCTAATATATAAGCCATAAACGAAATAGAGCAAAAACAAGTTGTACATGAAAAACTTTAATTTGCTGTTTTGTTTTACTATAGTATATGAAGCTACATAAACTAATTACAGGACTAGACATACATAAGGTATTGTAAGTACAAAGTTTCAGAGCAATCTAGCTAGTCGTTTTAAAATGAGAGCGTAACTACATTTGTATGGAGAACCGAGTTTGCTGGGGACTCTTAAAGAGCTTACACACAGATTGATGCGTATACAGACATGACGTGCGCACATAGATACTCAAACGATTTCCGTACTATGGCATGTCCGCTCAGTGCCTTTACGTTATCCTGGGCTCTGAAACAGTAGCCAAGGATGATGATGAAAATAAGAAAAGTTAGGGATGTCACTTTGTCATTGTTGTTACAGGCTCTATCAGCAATATAGAGGAGGAGTATGCGTGCGCAACGCGTGGTGTACAACGGCAAATCATTTCCGGCGTCGTGGGCGCCGCCTCCAGCGTCACTTCCGTTCAAGTTGCCAACCTGCTACGATTGTTCAAGATCCCCCAGGTATAGATTTATGCACCACTAGGTAAAAAAGGTGCCACAAAGCCAGATGCTGTTTATAAATATCAAATATTGATCACTTCCTGTTATAAAAAGATTTAGGAACGATAGGCCCGGAATTGTGACCGCTATTACCCGCATGCCTTCAAGTACGCTGGTCTACCTCACGAAATAAATAAAAATGACATCCTCAGGGTTTAGGAACGATAGGCTCGAAATTTTGACCACTATTAGCCGTTACATGTCTTCAAGTACGCTGGTCTACCTCACGAAATAAATAAAAATCACGTCCTCAGGTCTCCTACTTCTCAACGTCACCAGAGCTGTCGAACAAAGCACGCTTCGAATACTTCACTCGCACAATACCTTCAGATTTGCACCAAGTGAGAGCTATGGTCGAAATCGTCAAGAAGTTCGGTTGGCGATACGTCTCCATCATCTACGAGGAGTCTAACTATGGAATTAAGGTGAATTTAGCTATGCAGTGACGAGAAATGTTCAATTACAAAACTTTTCTCTGTATTTTTCTGGATATATTTAGTAACATTAAGTTAACTTTGTTTAAGATCTTATGAAAATATCCAGACTGAAAAAACGGTCTGGCCAGGGTCAATGGTAAGAGGCCTGACAGAATAACGATGGTGCCTTGGAGTATGGGCTGGCCTCATGCCTGGGATGCTACTAGCGTATACATCCTGGCGTCATCCCATTTCCAAGCACTAAAGTTGGCGCTGGTGCGGCTGCTTCCTCGGCCGAAAGCCTCAAACGTCGCAAGTACGTCAACCTTAGTAGTAGTTACATACCTACTCGTACTTGCGTTGCGGCGTTTGGGGTTGAAACCCTGAGGCCGTGGGGGCCTAGCGCGCATCACGTCTATAAGGAATAAGGAGTTAGCAAAACGCCTTATAGAGACTTAGCGTGACCAAAGGGCTGGCCAATATTTTGTTCAGCGGATTAGCATGGCTATTCAGCGGGGCAATGCGGCCAGCCTTCTAGGTAGCGACCAAGATTTGGGATATTTTTTATTTATTTATCCACTTGTATTTCATTGTTTAAAAAAAATTAATAGTTACTTCCTTTGTGGTGACTTTGGTCTACAATAGTCTATATAGGTACGTGAACAGTGCTTTAGCTGCTAAAGTTTAGCTTATTAAAATTCTGCAAGACGCGAGACCGGTTAAAACAATCAACTCGGAACTTGTTTAGAATTTTAGAACACACTTTATTTTCAACCAGTTAGTTTTCAGTTTAGAATAGCTTCGTGAGGTTAAATGCATATTCAATTTAGTTTCATTAGTGTAACCGTGCTAAACCACACTGAGCCAACGTGGGCTGAACAAAATTTTTTGGCTGTTATCCAAAACCATCACTCGAACGGTATAAGAGTAAAATATTATCAGTGTTGTGTCTGTACGATTTGACAGTTTGTAGAATAATAATAATAATCTATAGTTTGTCAAAGGACTGTCCCATTTCAAACATAGACAGAAAGAATCATACTATCTTTGTCTTACACTAGTACTAGCACCCAAAAGAAAAGGATGAGTATAGTTTTATTTGTTATTATTTACTGACAATTTGGTTTGACCAACTATAATACGGTTCAAGGCATAGGCCCGACTTATATTATTTGCTAATACATGTATTGTACTGTTATCCATCAAAAGGCCATTTCTGGCGCCTACCTTACCAAATAGACACCTGACACTAATAATTTCCTGTACATTTATTTTCAGGCGTTATTTCCCGAACCGTAATCTCACGTCCTAATTGACACCTGACACTGATCATTTTCTGTATCTTTCCTATTTTTGGGTCAGTAAGTGGCCGTTTTCTAAAATAAATATTGAAAACCTGATTCTTTCAAATCTGGACATTCTTGGGCTTATTCAATTCAGAATCGACAGCATTCTCCATCCTGACATTATAAAAAAGATATCCCAAAATGTCCATTCCATTACTTTACGTTTTAGTGTGAATTTTTTTTCACTTGTATGTGCGTGAAGTAGTTGAGTGTACAATTTTCATACAAATTTTTGGGATTTTTTTAATCATCAGGATTGAATATGCTGATTCTGAGTTGAAAGAACCCAAAAACACCAGGATCTGTGAGAATCAGGTTTTCAGTATTTATTTTAGAAAACGCCCAAAGTAAAGCGCTACATAACGTCAAAGTTTACTTGGTTATACTAGCAGTGTACGGTGAATAATTATCAACGTGCAAAAACCGGGGCCAGGTCAACTGCTAGAAAGGCGATATTGCCGTTATAATTGCCAGATTCATTTAGATAAACCTTGGCAATAACTGACTTTTAAGTAACATAAAAGTCACAAATGTTGGTTCTGTGTTGTTTACAGGCATTCGAAGAACTAGAAACGCTTCTAGCCCGAAACGAAATTTGTATAGCGGTGAAAGAACGACTAGTAAAGGATTCCGGTGAAGCTACAGCCAGCGCTTATGATGCTATAGTGGCGCGTCTGCTCTCACGACCTCGAGCGAGAGGTAAGCGCACTATTTATTAATCTTTTCACCGTGGGAGGTATTTTAAAGTGATCGTTAATTTTTTTATAATTCACTTTGTGCTTGCAACAGCTGTGCTTGGCACAGTAAGGCCGCTCGAACAGTGCACAACAGTCAGGTTATCAAAGATTTTTTAATTGACTTTTTTGTGTATATGTTACGGGTTTAGCAGGTTAATTAAACTCAAGTTTACCCTGGTATAACTAGTATTACCCGACCCTTTTGGGTAAAGTCCGAACAACAAACAAAATTAATTTGTATTCGGCGTTTACCTCGTACACATCTAGGTCTACCCATCAAACTTCATCATCATCATCACTTCTGACATTACCCTCCCAGTGTTGGGTAGACCTAGATGTATACGGGTAAACGCCGAATTCGAATTAAAGTTGATTTAATTTTCGGGCTTTACCCAAAAGAGGCTTGGGTAACCCTAGGTATACCCAGGTAAACTTAAGTTTACTTAAATGTTATGGGCAATACTAGAAGGTTAGGTAAACTCAAGTTTACCTGAGTAGACCTAGTAGAGTCTGTGCAGAAAGAGAAGATTCGTGAAATGTATGGGATCAAATACATTCTACGACTCTTCTCTTTCCATTATCCAAGCATTTTGGGTAAAGCCCGAATTTAAGGAAACTTAAGTTTACCTGGGTATACCTAGTATTACCCAAACATATTGGGTAAAGCACGAAAATTCGATCAACATTAATTTGTATTCGGCGTTTACCCGTAGGTATACATCTACCTGGGGAGGCGTCGCGGTTAGAATGCTAGCGATCACATGGCGCCTCCCGTCAACGGCAAGTGACGGAAACGCCGCAGGGGATGTTAGTGGGTATTCTCCTCCTCTCCCTCTGACTAGCAGAGGGAGCCTTGGGAGGAGCGAGTCCCACATACCGCCCCCCCAATGGGCTTCCCCATTGCCCGGGGGGCGAGATGCGTAAATGCATTTACCCCTGCGTCAAAAAAAAAGTATACATCTACCTAGGTCTACCCAACACTGGGAGGGTAATGTCAGAAGTGATAACACAACACCTAATATTACCCAGCCAGTGTTGGGTAGACCTAAATGCGTACGGATAAACGCCGAATACAGATTAATGTTGTTTAAATTTTCGGGCTTTACCCAAAAGGCTCGGGTAATACTAGTTATATCAGGGTAAACATGAGCTTAATAAACCTAACATTACCCCTAACATATACATTACGTGAATGTCGAAGACTTACCGCAAATGTTGTATGTTTAGGAGTGATAGTATTCGGGTCAGACCAAGAGGTAGCGGGAGTGATGCAGGCGGTGGTGCGGGCAGGTGCGGAGGGGACATTCGGCTGGGTCGGTTCTGATGGCTGGTCGGCGCGAGCTCTCGTCGCCACAGGCAAGTATTCCCGTCCATGTTCAGGAGAAATGTCGTCAGACTGGGAGATGACAATTAACTCTACAAACGAGTTTTCACTCTTGTATAAAATTTATTTTACGTAACTATGATCAATTATTACTCGTAGTAAATATGAAGTAAAATGTGGTCATTCCGCTTTGCTTAAAAGCCATCGATCAAGTTATTTATAAACTATCCGCTAATCCTCGGTGGGCGAATCTGACTCGCACTTGGCCGGTTTTTTCTAATCTATTGTGCCACAGGTCGCGAGCGCGCGGTTGAGGGAACCATCTCCGTGCAGCCACTGGCGCGGCCGGTCGAGGGCTTTCGAGAGTACTTCCTCAACCTGACCGTGGACAACAACAAACGGAATCCCTGGTTTGTAGGTAAACTGCAACTAAAACTAAATAAAACTAAAATACATCTAGAAAATGCGGCCCCCATTTCCCCGCTGTATTACGAAGGTAGTGTATACATATTTTTGGCACGTTGTCCATATCGATATTTTTAGACGTGACTGTACAAAGATCACTTGAAGTTAAGTTAGGTTTGTGACTAGTACCATATTAACATACGACTCTCTATCTGAAAGTAGAATTGGACCATGCAGCGAGGTTGCAGTGAAAGTGTATCATATCACTATGAAAATATGAGTTTTATTATGGCACCACCAGACTTTGCTTCATCAAGGTCAGTGCAAAGTGAGTCTAGGTGGACTAAATATTCATTATTAGATAGCAGAGCGTTAAAGTAAACTACAACTTGCATTTCAACTTTTACTCGGCGAAAGTTGGAGAGTTCTCGTTAGTTTTACGACTTAATGGACATTCTTGCGAGAGATTGAGTTTCCAATAAAAGCTTCTTGTGATTTATGTTCTCACCACGCCTTCAAAAACTTCAATGATTTATTTTGAAAATATTCTAAGAGTTGTTATTATAAGAGTACGGTAAAGAGTTGAATGAGTTTTTGAATCCCTCTAACAGGGGAGAAACTACAGGTACCTCGCATTCCGCATAAACTCTTTTACACATTCTAACATTTTTCTTTACAGAATTCTGGGAAGAGCAGTTCCAATGCCGCTGGGAAGGTCCAGGGGCTGCCCGAACGCCTTACAACGCCCATGCTCGCCGCTGCACCGGAAAAGAACAACTGAATAATGAGAACACGGAATTAGAAGCACAACTCCAGTTTGTAGCTGATGCGGTATTGGCATTAGCTCATGCTTTACGAGATATGCATGCGGTTGAGTGCGGAGGCGCTCCAGGATTGTGTTCGGCAATGAAACCTCCTCAAGGACCTCTCCTTCTACGATACTTGAGGAATGTGCGGTTCACTGGGATGAGCCGCGAAGAGTTTCACTTCGACAATAACGGCGATGGTCCTGCGCGATACAATATCATGCATTTCAAGCAGGTGGAGCCGGGAATCTTTCGCTGGCTAAGGGTCGGTCGGTACCTGGATGGCGAGCTTGAACTGGAAATGGATGGTAGGTGATTGTCAAATGGCTCTATTTAATTATAAAGTACTTTAAAGATTACTTTTTTTTTATACTACGTCGGTGGCAAACGCACGGCCCGCCTGATGTTAAGCAGTCTCCATAGCCTATGTACGCCTGTAAGTCCAGAGGAGTTACATGCGCGTTGCCGACCCTAACACTCCTTACTTACTAATTACTTTAGAGTACCGACAAAAAAACTTGATTTTAATAAACATTTGCAACAAGAATGTATTTTTGAATAATTATATCGTCGATCCTTATAAAGTAGGTATTGTTAATAGTTTACGTCCCGTTGGTATCACCTTTAAATAAGTTTTTAAGATATAGGAGGCAAACGATCAGAAGAAACACCTGATGGTAAGCGATTACCGTTCTCGCCCATGGACACAAGCAACTCCAGAGGATTGTAAGTACGTTGCCGGTCTAAGATGGGAGTACGCTCTTTTCTTGAAGGTCGTATTAATCTTGAATGGATGGAAATGTTGTCACGTAAAACGATGGCGGAAATAAGCATGTATAACGAAATGCATATTATTTGCAGAGATCCAGTTCAAATTGGAATTACCTCGGCCCCCCGAGTCCGTGTGCAGCGCCGAATGCGAGCTGGGGCAGGCCAAGCAGTACGTAGAGGGAGAGAGCTGCTGCTGGCACTGCTTCAACTGCACGCAGTACGAGGTAAACATTCAAGTTAGACTCCCGTCGGCCCCCGGAGTCCGTGTGCAGCGCTGTGTGAGCTAGGACAGGCCAAGAAGTACGTCGAGGGAGGGAGCTGCTGCTGGCACTGCTTCAACTGCACTCAGTATGAGGTAAGGTGACAGCAATCTCAAAAAAGGATCATTGATCATCAGCAGGCAGACAGAGGGTCACAGTTCAGCAATAAGACCCTTATAACAATACAATAAAATAAACCCTGCAATACAATAAAGAATATTTATAAGTTTGCTTGTCAAAAATTTAAATAGCCATAAAAATTTATAAAGCCATCTAGCGTCGAATACCAGAACTTTTTAGCAGTCCTGCTAAGTTTGGTCTAGTTCTAGTGTTCTGTGGGAAACTGTCTCCGTGTCTACTAAGAATTTTCACCATATTATGTCAACAGAGGGCGCTATAATATGCCAGTAGATAAAGTTTCTATCTTAGTATTTTTCCTTGATATTTTCCACATAGCTTGAGCTTGGGTACGGTGACAGCCGTCATCTCAATACCATTTTGGGTTGTAAGGTTATAAAATGTTTGGAGATGGCAGCTGTCACCTTACCCAATATTTGTGAAAAACATTATTATCAAAGAGTATAATATATATAATATATATAATTATATGATTATAATTTTTCTATCATGTCAATCTCGCAAGCGGATTGTTTGATATACTTATACTCGAATTATTATTAGATTTTTTAATGCATTCACTGTATTTTTGCCTAACTTTAAACGCAATGGTAACAAATAAAAGTGGAGCTAAAAAAGTGAGACAATCAATAGCTTATCAGCTATATCACCATATTCTTGATAATTATAGAAGTTCTTGTCACAATAACTACAATAACTTTATTAATCACTTAAATTAATAAATGATATAGCAGCTAGGTATAGATTAAGAATATAAAAAAATTGAAATAATAGTTATACACTACTATTAAATGTCATAATACTAAAAAAAACCGGCCAAGTGCGAGTCGGACTTGGCCGTATTTGTTGTTATAGCGACAACAGAAACATATCATTTATGAAAATGTCAACTGTCTATGTCTATCACGGTTCATGAGAGACAGCCTGGTGACAGAAGGACAGACAGACAGACGGACGGACAGCGGAGTCTTGATAATAGGGTCCCGTTTTTACCCTAAAAAATATTTACTGTTCAGATTCGTGCTCCAGAGTCAGAGACGGCGTGCCGCGAGTGCCCACGTGGCACGCTACCAGACGAGACGCGCACGCACTGCGCCCTGCTTCCCGCACACTATCTTCGCCCCGCTTCACCTGCAGCACGGGGCGCCATGGCGTTCTCTGCGCTAGGAATTTTGTTCACCGTGTATGTATCCCGACAATACGACCAGCGCCTTCTGCGAGTAGTACCCACTGACACTGGCGTGCTGCATATTCTCTGATACATCGTGCACGCGCTGAGCCCTGCTTCCTGCGCACTACCTGGGACCTGTTTCGCCCGCCGCGCGGGGCACCTTGGAGTTCCGCGCGCTAAGAATCCTCTTCACTGAGTAGGAACCCCGACGCTACGATACGACTAGTAATAAGTGCCTTCAGTGTACATCACCATGTGTGTAGGTTCAATGTTCAGTATGTGTAGTGTGTGTGTGTGTGTGTGTGTGTGTGTGTGTGTGTGTGTGTGTGTGTGTGTGTGTGTGTGTGTGTGTGTGTGTGTGTGTGTGTGTGTGTGTGTGTGTGTGTGTGTGACTCTGACACACACACACACACACACTTCCTAACGCAACGTACTGCACCCTTCTTCCCGCATACTCCTTCCTATAGTCTACCTATCGCCTCCAACTCTTCTGGTACTTAGCCATTATTGCACAAGACTCGAGCTTCATCATCCGTTGCACGGAAACAACGATGAAAATACATGAATAAACACAAACTAAGTGACGGCTATATATTTGACTTAGTGAGTGAGAAGATTTTGAATTAAAATATAGTGACTTGTGTAACATTGCTTCAACAACATCCTTCTAAATGCTGAAGATGACTGTTTGCAGGTTTGTTATCGGCGTATGGATATGGCGCGGAGATACTCCTGTGGTTCGCGCGAGCGGGCGCGAGTTGAGCTACGTACTTCTCGGCGGTATCCTGATGTGCTACCTCGTCACATTCGCCCTCGTTATCCGGCCTACGGATGCCTTGTGTGCTGTGCAACGGTAAGCGCCTATCGTCAAATTACATAATGTTACTTTGTTACTCGTAATATTGTCACCAGAATATCATATCTGCATTACATTATCTCCAGGCGTTTTCCTATTGTCCGTTAGAATTGCTAACTGTTATGGTACTTATGATTAATCCATACTGTTGCTTACAATGCAATACTGAAGATCTGTTCCCGACATCCTGTTCCGATTAAAAAAACAGTTGAAGTAGTTTAAACCAAAACAAAACGTCTTTTATAACAGATTCGGCACCGGGCTGTGCTTTACGATAGTCTACGCGGCACTGCTTACGAAGACCAATCGAATCGCGCGTATATTCGCGGCGGGTGAGCGATCAGCGCGGCGGCCTGCTTTCATATCACCGCGCTCGCAGCTTGGCGTGTGTGCATTACTCGTTGGTGTTCAGGTAAATATGTTAGAGCTATAGTTGTGCCGTTCTCGAGTCATACAAAATAGAGAACTTTCTCTAGAACGGCACAACTATAGTTAGAGCCTAGGAATTGACTTTGGATGTGACCAATGTTTAGCTTCTCTTTGACCTCCTGGGTAACAAATTATGTTATTTTCCTCAGGTTGTCATAGTGGGAGTATGGCAGGCTGCGGCACCCGCGCGGGCGGTCAGGCATTTACCATCACGCGAGACAGCCGTACTCGTCTGTGACGCATACGTCGATGCGTCATACACACTAGCATTCAGCTACCCTGCTGCACTAATCGCAACCTGCACAGTCTACGCTGTACTGACACGCAAGATCCCTGAAGCTTTCAATGAAAGCAAGCATATCGGTGAGTGTACTAATGTTGTGATTTATTATCAATTTTCATTACCGCCTTGTCTCTTCTAATCTCCTCGCAAAGAACTGAGAAATTATTATGACCAAAAGCCACAACACTACATATTATAAACTGACATAAATGTCATATACTAAGAAGAAGTGACCAAGGCCTCCAATGTCCCAGGCTGCAATCGAACCAGCGTCCTCTGCTATCGCGGCAGGTGTCTTTGGCATTCGGCCACCGGGCCACAGCGGCATAGGTCGAATTTTTCCTAGTATATGCACTTTTTACTGGAGGCTTATGGCACCCCCTGGCCATCACTCGATCATCTCAGGTGATTCCGAGCTAGCGAGAGAGATGGCGCTGCAAATCAATACTATTAGAAGTATTAGAACAAATTAAAATATTTTCTAAAAATATTATAATACTTCTAATAGTACTTCATATTATATTTTTCAATTGAGAGTGCAGAATGGCATCCACATTCCACATGCTACATGCCCCACCCATCTTTTCTTACCATCAGCTCAGTTGTCTGAATATAACTTGCTCTAGCTTCAAATTATACAGAATACTAGTAGCGTATGATATCACACGATTCGCACGACATAACCGCATCCTTATGTTCCCTTGCAGGTTTTACGATGTACACGACCTGCGTGATCTGGCTCGCCTTCGTGCCGCTATACTTCGGCACGGCAAGCCACGTGGCGCTGCGAGTCACGACAATTGCCGTCACCATTTCTCTCAGTGCGTCCGTCACGCTTGCCTGTCTGTTCGCTCCTAAGGTAAGGTCTTCATTGATTCTTGCATTCCGTGGCGGCGTAAGACTTGCGTGATCTAGCTAGTGTTTATGCGATTATACTTAATTTTATGTAGCAAGTCATATGTATCATGTGGCACTACAATTTTCTGCACTCCTGGAATGTATCTACCTCAGTTTCTCCGTCTCTTTTATTTCGCCCGTCTCTTGCTTTGCTTTGTCGAGGATCTAAATAAAGCTACGCAGGTGGTGTCTTAGTAATTAAATTCTGATATGCTTTGATTTGTAAAAATGCTAAAAAAACTTACCTAGATAAATTGGGTTTGGAATTCTATCATGAGACAAAGCAAAAATAAATTAACAAATGAACAAAATCTTGTTTCCAGGTCTACATAATCCTGTTCCGACCGGAGCGCAACGTCAGGGGTTGCCTGATGCCGGGCCGCTGGCGCGCGGCAGGAGGCGGAGCGGCCGGCGGCGCCGTCTGCGCCGCTCTCGTGGGCGCAGCCGCACCGCTGCCGCCGCGCGCGCCCTTGACAGCCACGCCGTCGACTGATCGCTCCACGCTTAACGACGGTATGTTACACTACCTACGTCTGTTCAGTCCGTAGCGGAATGACGTATTTGTCTGTTGTTGCGAGGCTGGCGACGGAGCTGCGTTCTTCTGCGTCTGCGCCGCTGTCGAGGGCGCCGGTACCGCAACGCGCACCTCTGACAGCTAAACCGACGACTGATCGCTCCACATCCACACTTAACGAAGGCATGTTACTATAGGCCAATTGCACCACCGCCAATTGCCACTCAGCAGTGAATTTCCCATACAATAAAATTTAGCACATGTTCTAGCGGTATGACGGGCTTCGGTTGATCGCTCTACACTTAACGACGGTATCTATGTTACTATGTCTGTTCCGAAAGGAGCGCAACATCCTGGTTTATCTGATGCCTGGCTATGTGTGATCAAGTTGAGCAAAATTTAAACTCGCGATCCTTTAGAACTCTGATCCAGTCCCTCTAACCAGCAAGTGAGCTATCTAAGCTCACTCAACCCGAATCGTTCTATAACTTCCTTCTTTATTTTCACGTCACGTCTTATCATTTATAAGATCTTAGACCTTATTCATCTGTCTATATCTATATTATCATATTTAATTCATATTACAGATCGCACACCGAGCTCGTGTTTTGACCGCCAAGTGCAGACGGATCCGTCAGACTTCCCCTCAGTACCCGCTCCCCCGTCGGCCGCACCCCGCGCCCCCGCCGCCGAGCTTCAGCTAGACGCCCGCGCGCTGCGGGGGGGCCTTCCTCCCTTCCCGCTTCAGGAGCCCCTGCTGACGAACGGACCACTGCCGCCCACGCTCGCTGAGAAACGGTTATAGCACAAGGCAAATAACATACAAGTGCGCTCGAAGCGTATCCCAGTGCTCGTGTGACGTCGGATAACTTACTGCAATTTGACATAAGAGGCTACCCGAGGTTTTCATCGATTTTTGACAAGTTTTGAATCGTATCCTACTTTTGCACTACATATAGAAATATAAGACAAAGAGCTTCAATGGATTTTTCAATCTTTTATCTCCATTTTTGTTTACCGGATTTTGAATGAAACGAATACTTATTTATGTATGAATTTTTTGAACATTGTCTAAAAAACACTTTTTTCGTATCTCGATTGCTGTGAAAGATCTTACTGTATACGAAATCTACATATTTGGGTTCGTCTTTGACTTCTGTAAAAATATGTCTAAGGTTTCAATTTTATACTAACTAACACAAAAATTATGGCAAGAAAACCAGTTTTTTGGCCTAAAATTGTTCAGTTTTGATGCCAAATATCTCGAAAACAATGAACGTTGAAGTAAATATGGGATAGTTGCTGTTAATATGATAAGCTACAAAAAACATTAGAAAACTAAGGGATTCAGATATTTCAGATCGAAGGTCATTGGGGCATGGGATCCCCATAACCACATAACCTGGCCATAAAGAGGTTATTATATCTATTCTTTTTAGGATACTTTTCGCTGAGAGGGACAAAGAAAGCAATGTTGTATACTATACATCTCAGCAGCAGAAGGTATCCGGCAAAAGGATAAATATATTAATCCATTAACCGAACGACCATAAACACATTTTTCTCAAACATACAATGAAATATCGTCCTTATGTGCGTCAAAACAGGCTTCAAAGTATCACGTTTCGGGCGGAGCAACTCGAGAGATCTGTAAAGGAATTTCATACGAAATTGAAGGCCTAGGCCGGGAAGTAATTTTTTTTTTAATTTTAATGTAAACATGGCGTCTGTGTTCATGAACAGGCTAAACAGCTGAATTATTTTTTTTAATTTTTTTCTAGTGGCTGAATGGTTATCGGACCAAAAATATCCGCGTTAACGCCTATTACACACGAACTGATATTAAGTATTCTAATCTGTATAGCCCGCTCCATAGTACGCGGCGCGAAGCCGCGAACGCGAGTGTGGAGTCGATTTCGCTGATTAGCGAATGCTCGTGCGTATGGGGCCTAAGTGACCAGAGACCATAGACAATATTTAAAATCCTCTGCATTTATAGTTTGTCAAAGGACTGTCTCATAATCAAACATAGACAGAGAGAATCATACTATCTTTGTCTTACACTAGTACTAGCACCCAAAAGAAAATGATGAGTATAGTATTTTTTTTTTGTTCTTATTTACTGACAATTTGGTTTGACCAACTATATCAGGTTGTGTATAATAACCCTAATAAGGTCTATTCGAACACTACACACGCGAAATATGCACGATTTCCGTAAAAAAAAAAAAAACATTATGTAGGGATTGGAATTTTATATTTGTGATTGATATTTATAAATAAAATTTCAATGTGAGTTCCGATGATAATAGCGACGAAGAAATTAATTGTACTCCTTCGCAATTGAGGGCGGAGCGGAGGCAGAATTAGCAATTAATAACTTGTTGCCGCCAAAGTCGAAGAAGAAATTTGTTTTTTTTTTTTGAGTGGTGTATTTCTTTATTTCATTGCATATGTTTGAGAAAAGCACTATACATGCCTGGCCGTGAAAAGGGCTTGCCGGCTTCGTATCACTATCCGGCCTCCCTACGGTCGGCCGTCTATACCTACTCAGCCGGCAAGCCCTTCTTTCCCGGCGCCTGCAGTAATGTACTATTATCGATAAGTATAAGTAATTGTATAAGAATTTTTTTTTCTTAACTTGGATTTTTTCTTTAAAAACTAAATGCCAATATATAAACTATAATAATAGTGGTAAATTATATGCAAGTTATTTTAATAAAATGCTCATTACTTGCTCATAAACTTATACCAAAATTGTAGCATTTAGTATGTTTGTTTACACAATGTCAAAGAGAAGAGCATGCATGATGTACCTACTCGTAAAATACCAGTTACACAAGATGTTGTTTGTCGTGGAATACGGGACCCTATTACTAAGACTCCGCTGTCTGTCTGTTATCACCGGCTGTATCTCATGAACCGTGATAGCTAGACAGTTGAAACTCACAGATGATGTATTTCTGTTGCCGCTAAACAACAAATACCTACTAAAAACAGAATAAAATAAATATTTAAGTGGGGCTCCCATACAACAAACGTGATTTTTTTGCGTAATTGTACGGAACACTTCGTCCGCGAGTCCGACTCGCACTTGGCCGGTTTTTGTTTCTATTAAGTTGCTCACTCTATTCTGATTGTAGAATACAAAAACCGTGTGTAATTTTAAAATGTAAATAGGTACCTAATTGCAGTTAGAAAGTTATAAATGTTATTAAATTGTGATTTGTTAAAGTGCCAAAATCAAAGCTAATTTGTTATTTGTTGTTCCTTGTAATTTTAACTCAACTGTTATAAAACCAAACCTTAGTACATTATTTTGTCTTATGGCCACATCTATCTAAATATAACCATCTAAATTCAAAAATGACCGAAAACTTATTTGAAGTATATGAATAGGTATTATGAATAGTATTACTGTTTGCTACCTCTAGTTTGTGTTTGTTATTGACAGATTAGTTCTTATTTTCTAGATATTTATAATAATTACTAAAGGGGCCCACTGACTATCAGTCCGCCGGAGGATATTGGCCTGTCAGTTGTTCGGAACTGAATTTTTGTTCTAGCTGACAGGCCGATATCGTCCGGCGGCGGCGGACTGATAGTCAGTGGGCCCCTTAAGAATCATACTAAAGGCAGTTTGCTTTGAAAATCGACGTTATTCTGTTTGCCTCAAGGTAGAAAACAAAATGTATAAAAAAACCAACTCAATTAATTAATGTGTAAAATAGGGTATTTGACTGTATTTAAAATAAAATATTTCACACCATGCATGAAAGCACCAGATAATTATTCGAAAAACATAGATACTTAGCAGTTATTTTTGAACACAAGTTCTATTTAATAAATCGGATAAAAATATAAAAAGTAGGTGAGTTCGTTGACCGTGACGCCACTGTGTAATGTTTCGTATAAATTCCATATTAGCAAATCGTTTTGACAGTTCTAAAAAAGAATCTTATTTATACTGAGTAGGTACAGTCGCCATCAGATATATCGGAGTGGCCAAGGTGCTCGCAAATATCTGCACACGCCTCTATTGCCAAGGCGTTAGAGTGCGTGTTCAGATATTTTTGAGCACCTCGGCCGCTCTGATATATCTGATGGTGACTCTAATAGGAGAATACCCTAAATTAAAGACAAATTCGTGATTCGAATTTGACAGCTGCTGATGTCCATAGCGCTGTAAGATCGCTTACGAGCAAGGCTCTAAAAAACGCGTCATTTTGAAACATACCTAACCATGATTTAGGACCCATTTATGAGTCTAAAATGTTTGTTCACAGTCTAAGGACGTCGTTGGGGCATATATTTAAACGTTGTACGAAACAGGCTTATGTTTTCAAAATGACGGGCGTTCCGAGCCTTGCTTAGGCCAGGATTACACTCGTAAGTTTTACTTACGTAAGTAGGGACAAAGCTGTTTGCTAGAATGAGATAACGATATTTATATCTCATTCTGTAGTATAGCTGTGTCCCTACTTACGTAAGTAAAACTTACGAGTGTAATCCTGGCCTTATGCGGTAAATCTGGTTGTCAAAACAAATCCCAAGATCCAGTGAACACAAAACAAGTGGCACAGTAAGTACAGCTATATCTACTCGTACTAGTTTTTCAGCTGTCAAACTGGGAGAAAGGACTTTTCTTAAGTTTTACTTCTCTTCTACTATCAAGAACTCTTTGGACTAAATTAATATATCCAAGTTGTTAATGAGTAACCGAATGTTAATTAGTTAATTGTTTAGAGTTTATTGTAAATATTCCCCAACCAAAGTCCCCAACAGTTCCTAAGTATTATCTAAGTGATTTGATTATGATTCGTTAATTGACATATGTACGTTAAGAGGAACAAGCCGAATTGTGATACTAGGTTATTAAAGTTACTTGAACATTAAAGTTTATTTATTTTCCACACAATTTTTCCTTTCGCCTTTCTTTCTCTCAAGAAAGTATATTAAGTATACCTACCTACCCACAGATATAAATATAGCGTATATATTAAATCTGTGTACCTACCCCATTTAAGGGTCTCTGTCAAGCTCGGTTCTCCATACAAACGGTAGTTCCGAGTAGCAACTGAAATAATATCTGTAAAAAAAACACCAATTTCATAGGTAAGTAGTACTTAATATAATGTAGCCAACTTTGGGCACAAATCAAATTATTTTATTCTAATTTAAATTGTTGTGAGACATAAACAATAAATAATTTCACGGTTTAGACTCACTTGTTTTAGTCACTCGCGCGACATGTTTCGGAGAGCCTAGGTCTCCTTTCTCAAGCACTAATAGTGCGAGCAGCGTTCACGATGACTGTGTATTGCGAACTGCCGCGCGCCGCGTCGCTCGCTGCAAAGCAGCAATCGAATCAAGTAGAAATTCATTGGCGAGCCATTTTCAGTTTTGCGTCTCTACAAGTCCACACTAAAGTCGTCGTCAATAGAACTTGCAAACAATGTAAACAAACCATTTTACCTTCATTACGTCGTAATCTCGCTCTTTAAAAGGACAACCATGCACTTATCAACAATGTATATACTCAAATATTTTATTTATATAAATTTTTAGTTAAATTAAATGTTAATTATTAAAATTTCTGGGAAAATAACCTTCGTGAAAATGTTTTAGGTTATGGTGTCAAACGCTAACAAAATCTGTCATATTTGTTTACATTATTTGCAAGTTTTTTTTTTGATCATTTATGGCCTGGATTATTTGCAAGTTCTATTGACGACGACTTTATCAAAGAGTAGTATAATATATGACTTTATTCGAAAATTGTCCCGACTTGACACTGACAAAAGTGACAAAGCTCATTTTATCGAAGAAAAAAAAAACATTAAATCAGTATATGTCATCCCTTGGCATTGAACTATTATTTATTATCATATTATACTGACGTAATAATAAAACCGTGTCCCTCGGTTCGCAAAAAAGAATTATAAATGTTTGTTTATAATCGCGAGTGGTAATGCGTGCAGTGTGTAATCCCAATGAACTCGTATTCCTTATTGTGAGCAAGAAAACCTGCGTATTTCGGAATCACAGCCTTAACGAGGTAAGTAGATAATATGTATCTATATATATTTAATATGTTTTGTGTCTATAGTTGTTCAAACCAATTTGTCAGTCAGTAACAACCAGGAAAATTATACTCATCCCTTTCTTTTGGGTGCTAGTACTAGTGTAAGACAAAGATAGTATGATTCTCTCTGTAGGCCTAGCACATGATTGGCGCGACAGTATCTCGCCGCGAGATAGACTACCCGTCTTTTACTAACTGTACGAATTAAAGGGGGAGGGGTAGTCTATGTCGCGGCGACATACTGTCGCGCCAATCATGTGCTAGCCCGGCTGTCTATGTTTGAAATGAGACAGTCCTTTGACAAACTATACATTATAAAGTTTGCCGGGTGAGAATACGTTTGTGCCATTACGCCACTTCATTGGTTTGCAGGAGGGCGAAAAGAAGCCAAAAAATTTTTTTTATTCCGAATTTTTTTACATTTAGGCAATATTGAACTTATTTATCATGTAGGCACATATGTTTAATATTTATAGTACCAAACAACAAAACAACACACAACAACACACAACACAAGGAACACAATGGAGCAAAATGACATATGTCGGCGAGGGCGTACAATTGAATCCTAAATTAAGCGAAGGATTCTATAATATTGAACATACAATTGAATCCTGAGCGTAGTGAGGGATTCAAGTGTTAACGCCCAAGGTGAAAATAATATTGCTACCATGTGACACATACTGCTTTTCACATCACCTATGAGGAAATTACATACATATATTAGGTTTCAAAACATTATTATTTTAAGCAAAGATCGATACTATATTATGCATCGCTTTCGCTTATGTCGGACAAAATCTAAACTCATCCACGAATTGCCCTTTCCCGGCCTCTGCAAAAATGTATTCACAATATTTATTTTTCACATCACCTATTCGGAAACTGGATTTTTCTTCCCTGCTAGGAGGGATCAAAGTGGCACTTTTCTGCTCAAGAACATTTTGTTGCCAGTATGAAATATTGACACAAAGACATGAAATTAGTATGCATATAATCTATTACAATTTCTTTATAATCGATTACGTGCATACAATTTTTCTAACTTAAATAATATTTTGTTGTACTTAATTGTAAACAATAAATGTAATTAGCGTATTTAAAATTAATTACTACAAACGACAGGGTCGAGTGGAGGAAACGAGGGGAGGCCTTTGCCCAGCAGTGGGACACTAAATTAGGCTAGTAAAAAAAAAAAAAAAAAAAAAATAATTAATAGCATATTTAAATTAAGTAAATTAATTAATTTGCGTAATATTTACAAAGAAACGTAAAAAAACATTAGTTTAATAATTTAATTTTTATTTTGACATTTTAGGTCTCCTTAAACGCAGCCATACTTGTCTATGCAATTTAAAAAGTTTATATTGGACATAGAAAGCCGTAACCTGGACATAGAAAGCCGTAACGTTGGTCTTTACATGAACACCCAAAAAAACTAAAGCAATGACGAATGGCAAACTGGAAAGTATAAATATAAATAATAACACAATAGATTATGTGTCAGAGTATGTTTATTTGGGCCAAACAATATCACCACAGGACTTGACCTCGAAAGAAATAGATAGAAGGATCGGAAATGCGTGGAAGCGATATTGGAGTCTAAAAGAAGTTATGAAAAATAAAAGCACAAGTATGGCCATCAAGAGGAAGCTTTTTGATACCTGCATAGAACCTGTTATCACATACGGATGCCAAACCTGGGCAACTAACAAATCTCACATAAGAAAAATAGAAGTTTGTCAAAACGCTATGGAAAGGAGTATGATAGGAAAAAGACTGTCAGACAGAATTAGACTTACAACGATAAAAAGGTACACTAGAACCAAAGACATTACAAGAACCATCAGAAAACTGAAATGGAAATGGGCAGGACATACAATAAGAGGAAGCGGAAAATGGTCCAAAACAGAAATGTTCTGGTTTACAAAACACCTGAAAAGAAAACGTGGTAAACCCAATAGAAGATGGGTTGACGAAATAAAGAAGGAAGCAGGTGGATGCTGGACAACATTAGCACTAGAAAGAGAGAAATGGAAAGAGTTGGGGGAGGCCTTTGCCAACAAAAGGCATACAGACAACCCTATTATAATAAATAATTAAGATGTAATATACAAAGGTAACAAGTGAAACCATGTAATTGTCTGAAATAAAGGCTATTTTTATTTTTTATTTTATTATATTTAAAAAGTTTTGTACAAATATTTCACAAAGCATAATTATGCGGTTCTGTATTGTGTATTTTGTAAATACTTAGTTTAAATCAATAACTTTTTAATAATAAATATAAGTGATATCAGTCTTCATAGTGTTCTTCCAAAGATTTGGTTCAAAGGAGTAAGAGCTAATTTGTTACCAGAAAAATCTACAAAAATAATGTCCTTGATTTTCATTGTATCATTTTAGGTGTTTGCTGCTGTCTTTGAAAAGATATTAGGTACATAATTATGAGCTGTAGGTACTTTTAATTTGTCAGTACAGTCACGTCTGAAAATATCGATACGGACAGAGTGCCAGAAGTATGTACCTACCTATACTAAGGTCGTGTATACATATTTTTGGCACTTTGTCCGTATCGATCTCTGCTTAAAATAATAATGTTTTGAAACCTAATATATGTATGTAATTTCCTCATAGGTGATGTGAAAAGCAGTATGTGTCACATGGTAGCAAAATTATTTTCACCTTGGGCGTTACCACTTGAATCCATTACTACGCTCAGGATTCAATTGTATGCCCTCGCCGTAAATATGTCATTTTGCTTTCTTGTGACACAATCTACTATTGCTACCATGTGACACATATACTGTTTTTCACATTACCTATGAGGAAATTGTTATGTTCCAAAATATTATTTAACCTAAAAAAAGTGTATGCAAAAAAGAAAAAAAATCATGTCCTAGAACAGAATAGTGCCACTTTGACCCCTCCTAGCAGGGAAGAAAAGTGCCACTTTGATCCCTCCTAGCGGGGAAGAAAAAGCCCTTTTTCGAATAGGTGATGTGAAAATGCAATTTTCCATCCGGCTATCAGCCCATGAAAGGTGAAATTTTTGTATAGGAGAGATGCTGAAACTTATATCAGGTCGTGAATTCCATAAGTCTTCAGTTCAGACTTCAGTATAATTGCTTTGTCATTACTTATACTAATAGGGCAGACCATGATCCAATAGTATATATATCCGAATTTTGTAAGGTTCATGGAAAGATTTACTTCTATAACTTCTATGTTATAATTGTGTTTAACATAGAAGTTACTTGTATTTGTGCTGCTTTATAAATACGACTATTTATACATCTTGGTGGTAAAGCTAGGTATGATAGAGGGCTATAGAAAGAAAACCAAAATGTTAAATGTTTTATGACAACGATATCGCTTTATTAGATGTCAAAGAGGGCAGAGAGGCGCGCGGCGCGAGCGTCGGTAAAGGGGCTGGTAGGCGTGTCTCTGGGATCGCGGCGGTCGCTCCGCGCGGCCCCCCACCCCCACTCTCGATACATACATCAGCAATAAATAAATAAATATCAACAAGTTACAAAATAGCTTTTCGTAAAAAGATAAGAATACTAAAGTGTATAAAGTTTTTTTTTGTTTTACAGTTTTCGTTTCACGCTTTTTAACTGCTATGTATAAAAAATTAAGTTAAATTAACAACGAAAATCTGTACAGTCCGTTTTGGTTTTGTGGAACGTTTAGAAATCATCGTTAGCCAGGTCGAACCTTGGTGGGAAGGTGCCGAAGCCGTCGAAGGCGGGGCGCGGGCGCTGGGGCTGGAAAGAGAAGAAATATATCAGCATCTCATTCACCAAACGATAAGAACACGGAAACATGCCGGACAGTATAAATAGGGAGGCATTCAAATTTCGAATGGCTTGCATTCAATAGGCCTGATCTGACAGCTGATTGGCTGTTGGATTGAGGTGTCAGATAGCGACGACCGTTCCTGTCGCCGTGGGGGTAAGCTGAACTTACATATCTCCTTGGTTCACTAAACGCGCCCTTTTATGGACGCCTGGACGAAAGAACACAGTTTAGTTATATAGCAGTAGGTGTCTAAGAAAATTGGAAGCAATAGCATATTTGAGTTGAGTCTTACACAGATTAAAATGTTCCTTCTATGTAGTTAAGAATGTTTCAAATAGTGTGCATCAAGAAATTGAAACACATATGATGGTTAGGATAACATAAAAAGATAAAGCTTCCGCATATGTCTAGGAGTATTACGAGAAAGAGGCGAATGTTTTTTGTTATCTTTATAATCCACCGTTATGAAAGTGACCAAGAAATAATGAATCTGTGTATGACTTCAGATTAGAAAGTGAAACTTACCGCCGGGCTGACTCCTCTCGCAGCGGATCCCGCGCGGCCCTTGCCTCGGAACTTGCTGATGGCCTGCTCGGCCAGGTCCGCTCGCTCCTCGGCCTCCTCAAGCTCCTGTTGCGCCTTGCGGAACTTAGCCAAGTTGAGGGCGGCGATCTCCTCCGCCTCTTCGATCTGCCTCTTGTAGGTCTTGATCTTCTGCTGCAGTTTGTCGACGAGGTCCTGCATGCGCTCGTGGTTCTTGCGGTCCTCCTCAGCCTGGAAGGTGAGCTCCTTGATACGCCTCTCGGACTTGCGCAGGTTCTTCTGTGCGTCGGCGTGCCTCCTCTGTTCACCGTCAAGCTCATTCTCGAGCTCCCTGACTCTCTGTTCGAGTTTCTGGATAGCCTTCTTGCCTCCCTTGAGGGCGTTCGCTTCGGCCTCATCCAACCTGACTTGCAGTTCCTTGATCTGTTGCTCAAGGGCCTTGCGGAGCTTCTCCTGGGTCTGGGCGTGCTCCTGCTCGGCGCGGAGCTCGTCGGCGAGGCGGGCGGCGTCAACCATGGCCTTCTTGGCCTTCTCCTCGGAGTTCTTAGCCTCGTTGAGGAGCTCGTCGAGGTCGGCGTGGAGGGTCTGCAGCTCGGACTCGAGCTTCCTCTTGGCGGCGGAGAGGGAGGCGCTCTGGGCGGACAGCTCGTTGAGCTGTTCGTGAGCATCGCCCAACTCCTGTTCGGCCTGGCGGCGGGCGCGGTCGGCCTGTTCAAGAAGAGTGCGGGACTCTTCCAGCTCGTTCTGGAGGGCGTTGGCGCGGCGCTCGGAGATACCCAGCTGTTCACGGGCATCGTCGCGGGCGCGCTGTTCCTCCTCAAGGGCGGTCTGCAGATCCTTGATCTGGGCCTGGTAACGCTTGATGTTCTTCTGGGCCTCGGCGTTAGCCTTGTTAGCATGGTCGAGGGCGATCTCGAGCTCGTTGATGTCGGCCTCAAGCTTCTTTTTCATGCGCAGGGCCTCAGCCTTGCCCTTAGCCTCGGCTTCGAGTGAAGCCTGCATGGAGTCGAGGGCGCGCTGGTGGTTCTTGCGTGTGTTCTCGAATTCCTCCTCCTTCTCCTGGATGCGGCGGTCGATCTCCTGGCGGACCTGGGACAGCTCGAGCTGAGCGCGCAGGACCTTGTTCTCCTCCTGTTCGAGGGCGGACTCGGCCTCCTCGAGAGCGGCCTGGAGCTCGTCCTTCTCGGCTTCCAGGCGCTTCCTGGCCTTTTCGATCTCGTGGATGTTGCGGCCACCTTCGCCAATCTGGTCGAGCAGGTCCTTAACTTCGTCAGCGAGGTTCTTGTTCTCGCGGCGGACAGCCTCGAGCTGTTCCTGGCCTTCCTCGTAGGCACCCTTGAGACGGAACAATTCGGTGGAGTAGTTGCGGCATTCCTTCTGGCTGGCGTCGAGCTCGGCGGCGAGGTCGTCGACCTTGAGCTTCCATTCTCCAATGATCTTGTCGAAGGCCTTCTGCTTCTTCTCGGCAGCGTTGGCGATGGCGGTGGCACGGTCGACCTCGAGCTGCAGGTCCTCGACCTCGGTGGCGAGGCGCTGCTTGGTCTTCTCGAGGGCAACGACCTTCTGGTTGAGGGACTCAATGGTCTCCTCGGCCTCGGCGAGGCGGGCCTGGAGCTTGCGCTTGGCCTCCTCGAGCTCCTCGGAGCGGGCAACACCCTCGGACTCGTACTTGGAGCGCCAGATCTGGCCCTCGGCGTTGGCCTTGGAAAGCTGGCGCTGAAGATCAGCCTTGCCCTCGGCCTCCTCCTCGACCTGTTCGCGGATGTTGTCCAGGTCGTGCTCGAGGTTGCGGAACTTGCCCAGAAGGGTGGCGCGTTCCTGTTAACAAGAAAACACATTAATTAGCTTCTATGTCGGTAAGCCTTGTTAAGTGCATCATTAGACCAAGTAAGTCTCAGCTTGATACTAAAACGCACCAATATGGCAATATCTAACAATGTGTCGTTTGAGTTATCTTTGTTGTTGTTTTCTTTTAGATGAACCATGTTATATTGTATACTAACCCTGGCCTCCTCGTCGGCGAGCCTCTTGGTATCCTCCAGCTGAGTGGTGAGCGACACCTTGATCTTGGACAGCTGCGACACCTGGGACTCGGCCTCCTCCAGTTGGCGGAGCAGGTCTGAGTTCTCGATGGACATCTTCTTCTTGGCGGCATCCAGGTCGTTGAGGGTGCGGTTGGCCTCGTCAGCCTTGTTTTGGACTTCGTTGAGCTGGTGCTGGAGCTGCTTGGCGATCTTCTCCTGGGCAGCCTATTAGGAAATAAATAATTGTTAGACGAAGGTATTTTCACGGTTTAGTTGAAAGTTTAATGGTTTGAATTCTTTTAATATTTAAATTTTGGTGATGCAGGCTGATATTCGTTTTAGCGTGTATTTAACAGATCATGACTGTGTTAAAAACAAACGGTATTATTTATTATGAGAAGAAAAATATTGCAGAGAAATATTGAATTATACATACATAGGTTGGTGCAAATGTTTACATTTATAAAACTTCTGATACATTGTTACGGTAAGCACCACGACTATTTTTAACTTACATAATATTAGGCACATTATATGTTATTTAATTATATTATTCAATAATTAGTTGTTGAAAGGTTTTATTTAATGTTACTAATGTTAGAAGATAATTAGAATAGGGATTAATCAGTTTAAAAATCATTCAAAAAAGTTTTTTACATTTTAGCTGTAGTTTAGTTTCACGTTACAGCGCTCATAGCTTTTTTGCGTTTAGTAAAACTATATTAGGTATGTTAAATTGGGCGTGTGTAGTGTCTGGTCCCAAGCACACAAGTTGTTTAAGTTCTTATATACAGCTACTATCCTAGGATAAGCATTATAAGGGCTGTATAAATCTTTATAAAGCTCTTGTGCGACTTGGGTTGCAACTCCATCTAACTGGCGAAAGCGAAGCGAAGTCCTGCTGATGCCAAAACAATTTATACCTTTTCGTTGGACACGTGGTCGAGACCAGCGCGGAGGTCATTGACTTCGCTAAAGTACTGAGAACGTTCCTTCTCAGCCCTGGATGGATTAGAAACACGATTAATATCACCTAATTGGTATGTGTTTGTGTTGTGGGCATTGAGTGGGCCGTGGTTCTTTCACGTTTAGGGAACATGCGGGGGAACTCGGTACACATGCCTCGTGGATGACATGTTACCTTTTCACGGGCCACCTGATCGACGGCAGCGCGTGTGTTGTTTAGCTCCGAGTAGCAAGACGCGCGGTCATGATCAGCCCTGAATTAGCAGTACAATTGAGTATCCCAAGCTTTCAAGTCCCAGTTCAAATTTAAAGGTTCAATACAAAATTACATTTCCTTTGCATATTAAAAGTGTATTTATAAACATTATGCTGATGTTTATAAGATTTGCCACGTAGGAGTGCTATAAATATTCAGCATCGAGTGCCTCTTGCTGTAACTATTTTTATTTCGCCAATTGCGTTTACTTATTTTTACGATCTATGAAATCAGGATATTTGATTATAAAAAAAGCACGTACATACATACTTAGCTTACAATAATCTAGAGCATAAAAATTGTGTTTTCATTGCTCTAGTAGAAAAGGATATAATATAACGTATAATACTCACTTGGCCTTGAGCTTGTTGAGCTGGTCGAGCTGCTCACCCATCTCGGCGACGGAATCGTTGTGCTTCTTGCGCAGGTTGGCGAGGGTGGACTCGTGCTGGATGTTGGCCTCCTCCAGGTCGCGGCGCAGCTTGCTGAGTTCAGCCTCGCGCTTCTTGTTAAGCTCGATCTGGGCAGAGGTAGCACCACCGGCCTCCTCAAGGCGCTCGCCGAGCTCCTCGAGTTCACGAGCGAGGTCAGCGCGCTGCTTCTCAGCCTTGGCGCGAGCCTGGCGCTCAGACTCGACTTCCTCCTCGAGCTCCTCGATGCGAGCCTGCAGTTCCTTGATCTGCTTCTGCAGCTTGCTGACAAGGGACTGTTCATCCTCGAGCTTAGCGGTCAGGGAGGAGATCTCCTTGTCCTTGCGCTGGATGGTCTGCTCCAGCTCCTTCTTGTTGCGTTCGAGGTCGGCGACGGCTTCCTGGGTCAGCTTGAGGTCGCCCTCAACCTTCCTCCTCTGCTTCTCAACATCACCGCGCAGCTTCTTCTCGCGCTCCAGAGAGTCCTCCAGCTCGTCGAGAGTCTGCTCGAGCTTCTGCTTGACCTTGTTGAGGTGGTTGACCTTATCCTCGGCGGCCTGGAGTTCCTCACCAGTCTTCTGGTTGGACTCGCCCTGCATCTTCTTCTCCTTGTTGAGCTTGTTGATGAGCTCATCTTGGTGGGCGATCTCATCGTTCAAGTTGCGGATCTGGTGGTCCTTGGTGGCCTTGTCCTGCTCGGATTTCTGGACGGCCAGCTCGAGATCCTCGACGTCCTTCTTGAGGCCAGAGACCTCCTGTTCCAACTTCTTCTTGTTCTGGAACAGCTGGTTGCGGGCGTCCTCCTCCTGGGTCAGGCGGTCCTGGGTGTCCTACGGTCACAACAGCTCGAATCAGTATACGGTATTCAGTATTCAAGTATATAAAACTAGGCATCGAAAAAATAAACAGTTGGCTTTTAATTGCTTTCGCAATTCCTCTAAACACGTCTGGCTTCTGTCTATCGGCAAATAATAGCAATTAATGATTTGCAATAAAATCGTGCAACCCGCAGACGTGCAATTTATTTTTAACTCTTCAAGCTGCTTTTAGTGTAAACATAACGGTGTTTATTTAAAGAAATACTCTAGCAAACGAAGCATTGCTTTGCAACAGTGTTACGGCTACATATTTGGCTTGTAACGGGATGTCTTCTAAGTAACTAATGTCCGGTATGTTTACTCGCCGCAGGAATCTCAGCTAATTAATTAAACTAATTAGGTACATTATTTATTTAGCGCCAGAGTATTCGCGACCCAAATTGCTCATTGCTATTTCAAGATGACGCATCATTACCGGGATAAAAAATATGTTACAAATTTTACGATTATTATCCGCCTGGATATGCCACATGTTAATAACTGAAGGGTATAAGGAGGAATTTAGCAAGCCACTAGTAGATGATGGTTCACAACTTTTTTTGCACTATCGTTTGAGGTACCAAAACAATTTACGACTATGTATGAAGATTTTCTGTTTCTCTCTTGACGATTCATAATAATAAAAGTAGATTCATTATCACAAAAGTGACTACATGATTTTTTTTTATTACTATACCTACTCTTAATTATGGGGCTTAAAATTATTATTTTACTAAGTTTTGCTAATTCGACTATTATGACTAATATGCCTTGTTTCTATACTTTCTATTATGACGCTGTGAAGTTTTCATTTTTCTAGAGGATATCAATATAAATAGTTTTTATTATTGTTTGAGTAATGTACATGATCTGTGCTATACTATCACATAACTAATAAATAATTAACACTTACCCTAAGCTGGGACTCCATGTCGGACTTCTGGGCCTGGAGCTTGGCGGCGCGCTCCTGGACTTCGGACAGCGAGCCCTTCTCGCCCTCGAGCGAGCCGAGCAGAGCGGTCTTCTCCTCCAGCAGCTTGGCGTTGAGGACCTCCAACTCCTTGCGAAGTTTCTCCTCCTTCTCCAGAGCCTCGATCGCCTTGTTGGCCTTCTCTTCCAGTTTCTGCAATTCAACCACACTTTTATCCACACCATCCCATTCCGAAACGTGTATCGTTGCCATTTTATTTAATTTTATTGATCACATCAATTGATTGGATAGGGAATGTCGGTTCGTTCGTTAGGGGAGTTAGGCGCGCGCCCAGCCGACCGCTCGACTGAACGGGGCGCTGGAGTTTTCCAGCGGGCGATAGCCGCCCACGCGCATGATTACTTAGCTAGGTGAGTGGGGCGATAGGGGGGGATTCCAGAAATGGCTGCGGCAGGTGCGGTGTCACGTAACCGGCAGGTGGGTGCGGTTAGCTATTTACGTGCTTGATTCACGCCGCTAAATTTGATTATTTATTGGGTCAGAGTGCTCCATCATATTAATGCGTTGAGTGATGCTTACCGCGATCTCATCCTCGATGCGGCTGACGTTGAGGAGGGGCTTGACCTTCTGCCACAACTTCCACCAGGGCCAGGTACGGAGTTGCAGGTACTTGCGCAAGTTGCGCTGGACAACTTGGAGGGCGACCCTAGTGGTAGAAAACTTAACTTAGCATATCTTTATGAATAATATAATTTAATTTACATAATGAAGTCGGATATTTGCAATTATGATATAACTAAGGTTGAAGGTAAGGTAAGGCTTTATGAAGGTTGACTGGTAGAGAATGCCTCATAGCATTAAGTCCGCCTTTTGTGCGATTGTATTTTCTTTTGTGCAATAAAGATTAAATAAATAATTTAATAACAAAATTTCAAAAGATAATAACTAAGAAAAAACATTTTAAAAAAATATTAAAGATTTGGAATGCCAAATATCGATTTCATTACTATACCTAATTGAATTTAATATATGTAACTGTCCAGAATAAATAAGTGTTATTTTATTTCAGGTAATGATCCCGCTTTAGTAAAAGTAACAGTGTAAGTGTGCGATGTTATTAAAGAAACTGTATAAGGTAAGATATCATACCTCTGTTCCTGCAGCTTCTTGTACTCCTTGCGGGACAGGTAACCGCGAATGTAGGCCTGGAGCCAAGACACAATCTTGGACAGCCTATCGTCACGCATCTCTTCCATCTGACCCAGGACACCAGCGCGGAAGAACACCTGGATATATAGCTAAGTCAGAACAAATCCAGACGCCCGACTTGTAGAGTTAGTAACTGGTAACATCTAGTTTTAATATATTTAAAACTATTTCTACACATTATTTGTGTCAGAAATATGAACATAATATTTTTAAATGATATATTTTTCTACATCTAATGTTAGTGGGGAATTTGCGTGAGTAATCTCGAAAAAAAACGGAGACTTTTTGAAGCGGCATGACATGGAAACATAAAAAATCGACACATAGACAACACGAGGTACAGACGATACAGACAGTAAAAGAATAAGAGGAGTTAATATCGGAATGTGTATGTGTATCCGTTACTCATGTACTACGTCTACCTTTGTTTTTCCAAGTCTGAAAGATTCCGAGTCCAAACCGGTTGTCTCGAGAATTTTCTCGGCGGCTTTCTCTGGCGACATTCCGTCTTTGACCAACCCCGGGCACAGAATTTTGTATCTGCGTTTGAGGAGCATACAAAAATATAACAGTGTGTGTGTATGTATGTGTATGTACAGGTAGAAAGGATAGGGGAAAATCCAAACAGGAGCCTTGTCACTTGGGCCCTTTGAAGCGGCTTAGTCTACTGGACAAATTACTGTACCAATTGTAAATGGTGGTCGTAATTTGCCTGAAGTATTGATAACTTGCAATTGGCTTTCTCACAGCTAACTACGCAACCGAATGAACATGCCTTGGTGTGACCGAGACGGTACGATTCGACATCCAAGCCTGTGGCGTCCAGGATGACTTGGGCGATCTTCTTAGGATCGGTTTCCTTGTCCACAGCTTGAGGGGCCAGGATCTTGTAACTACATTATCAAAATATTTCCACACAATGAGGGAGAGTCACAATAAATAGTTCTAAAGACGTGCTAGGCACATAAGGAGAGGGTGGAACAAAATGTGGGACATACTGTAAAAAACATTGATATGTTAACCACACTGCATACGATTAGGGGTATGGACTGCAATTAAGATTAATAACATGTATCCCAGGAACCTTCTATGACATAATGACCTAGAAATAACAATGGGTCAACAAAAAGGGTTCAACATTAACTCTATTCTTTAGAGTTTAACAATTTCTACTTCTCCATGCTAAAACCATTCTGGACCCCATTATAATTCTTGCCTTGGTGTGACCGATACGATAGCTCTCAGGGTCGAGTTCGACAGACTCCAGACACTTCCTAGCTGCTTCTTTAGGATCTTTTTCGTTGGTCATGATGGCTGGCGCCAGAATCATGTAACTGTTTGTCGAACATCAATTATTTAATAAATAGAGTCCCTCCAACTACTCTGTATGTGACACGTCATTAAAATAATTTGTCGTTATATAAAACAGCTTATTAATAATCTATGATATTTCAGCAAGTGTTACTCATAGCTATGAACTATGTAAATTTGACTGATGATGTCAGCAAGTCAGCGGTAAAACCAGAATAGTTGCTCCAGAAAATACCAGCGCTAAAAAAAAGTTTTGACTAACCACATATAAAAATAAACATAACCCTCTATAATCAAAACAGAGACATAAAATACTAAAGTTATAGTTGTAATTTGAATTCTTGAATTATTTTTGATATTGATGTTGGGATCTTACCGGAGCTTGAAGTCAGGGTAGACCATCCTGTTGGGGAAACCTTTACGGCAAATACGGATGCCTTCCAACACACCGTTACAGGTCAGCTGGTGCATGACAAGGTGGGAGTCGATGAGACCTGGCGAGCGAATACACGCACACGGATAAGAGGAAATTACAGAAAATAGAAAGCCTTCGCTATTAATGTGTATTAATTAATTTAAAAAAACAGGTATGTAGATTTTAAACCAATTACTTATTTTTTTACTTATCCTTATAGTTGTAATAGAGTAGAGATAGAAAAGTCTCAATTTACTTTACTAAAGACAAATAGTAAAATTTTAAAACGAGTGAAAGGGAAAAGAAGATAAAGTGATATTGGTCACTTTACTAACACAAATATATTTAGCACAATTATTACTCACCAGGCTGTTTCAACTCGTTGGGGATGATACAACGTACGAAGTGAGGTTGGGTGGACCTCAGAGTTGTCATCAGGTTGTTAAGTTGTTCCTGTATGGATTAACAAAATTAGTATGCACAATTGTGATTTTGTATAGTATTTACAACAGCATTTTTCATGTTTGTCTAAATCCAATACAACTGATTATTTACCCAGAACATTTCTTAGTTTTGTCTAATAGAAATGTCTGCAAACAACATAAAAAGCGACACTCGATGATACATGAATATTGACGTAGATTTGACATGTAATGACGTGACGATGTGAATAAACACACACACACACAAAACTAAAGTTATGATTCCTAATAAACACACACTAACACACAAAGCTATTAGACCCAGCAGCGTCGTACAGTACGTTCCTGGGGACGTTATGCGCTGTGCGTGTAATTTTTCCACAGTGCATTGATCTACACTATAACACCATAGTGCATGTAAAATATTACAACCTCTAAAAACATAAAACAGGTAATTTTCATGTTACCTTTAATATTACGTCTATGAAATGTTACTACCACAATTTTCAAAAACAATGTAGAATATATGAAGCTACATCAATATAAACCAAAAATCAATCTTTAATATAAACTTAAGAACCTTGTACGCGGAGGAGACAGTAGCAAAACCACCACCCTTCTTACCGCGACCGCCTATGAACGTACATTATAAACAAGCATAGATTAGTACCAAGACGATCACAAGGCAACATGACGGGACAATACTCGATGGCTAAACATAGACTATCGGCGACATGAGCTGTGCTGTAAAACATATAGTAGAGTGGCCGAACAGGCTTTAGGTTACTTTTCGCTCATGTCGTCTTGGACATAGGTATATTTGGTATCAGTACATTCAGTATGATGTCCTGAACACAAATAAATATTTGATGACATATATATATTTGGTGGGGGTCCACTGCTTTCGCGCTTGACATCGCCAGTTTTTGAGACATTTGGTACCACACATGGTATGTTTAAAAAAAAAGTAAAAAAAAATATACTGCCGACTTTATGACATCACAGCAACTACCGCCACCACTTTCGCGCTTGTCATCTCATATATTTGTGTTCAGGACACCATACTGAATGCACTAATACCAAATATACCCATGTCCGAGACGACATGAGCGAAAATCGTTTTCTAGAAGACTTCTAGACAAAAAACCGACCCTCTAATATTATGTTGACATTGACAAGGTAATGTGAAAGCGTGGAAGACTGACCCTAATTACCACTAAGTTGTAATCAGTAGATTCAGTAGTAGTAACAAGGGTTAATCTTAGGCATGATAGACGATACTGAAGCTACGCCGAAGGCAGTGAAGCAAATCCCTTTCAATGAATGTAAGTTTACCCTGTAGAGCGATGATACAGTCTGGAAGGCAGAACCCTTAGCACGCTTGCCTCCAGCGCCTTAAGTTGAAAAGTGACATGAGAAATAAACATTAATATGTCTTTGTAGACAATGATGCAAGTACATTCAATAGAATGATAGTGTGTAATTATCCTCTTTGCTAGGTCTTCTAGATTAGAAATAAACACAATGTGTGTTTATTTCTAATCTATTCGACGAAGCAACTCGGATAATAAAATTGTAATAGAACTTCACTTATGGTAAGTTCGTTTAATCATTAAGTATAATGAAATAATCCAAGATCACTGAAGTATTGATGTGATTTTGGTAAGTGACATTTGGGTTTTATATCACCCGTCTTGTGGTGTGTGATGATATTATATGTTCACAGAAGGTATGAATACAGCTCATGGTACCTGGTCACCTGTTTTCGTAGAGATCAAAATTGCTATAGGGGCTTATCGAAATCAGTATTAAAAATTATCATTTAAAAAATCAATTGAATCCTTATCTGAGTAAAAGTTATTGATACGTACCCTTGCCGCCACCGGCATCAGCACCACCGGACTGACCAGGATGGTCAGCGAAGATCTCAATCAACAGTTTGTTGGTGCCCTTCTTGAACTGGTCTACGACAGTGTCGTTAAGGGGGTCCTTGTTCTTCTCAAGCCAGCCTGAGATGTTGTAACCGACCTGTTTAAGGAGGGTGGGTGAATTAAGGTGGTGGGTAGTGAATGACTGAGTGAACTAATTTAGATACCAACATTAGCAATCATTTTATTTGCTAGATTTTCAAAAAGGATATAATTCAAAGGGAAGCTTACTTTCATTCTGTTGTTTAAGTAAAGAAAATGTTTATGAACCAAATATCAGCTCAATATAATTAAAAGTGAAGTGAAATGATCGTTGGTATTGTTGATGATAAAGATACTTACGTTGCCGGCATAATGGCCAATGGCGAAGTGGGCAGCCTGGCAGCCGGGCTTGGGAGGCTTGGGCTTCAGGAACGGAGGCGACTTGCCCAAGTGGTTGTTATTCAACTTCTCAACGAAGGTCTGATCGGTAGCTTTCGGGAACATAGATTCTTCCTCAAGGATGGAGAGGATACCCATGGGCTGGAAACGGACCGATGGCGTTAGAACACGAAGTACGGCTTGCTTATCTTCTGAAAATGCTACTTATGCCAAGTGTAGTTACTTTACGACTAAAATTGTATCATGAAATGTAAATTTTGATAGGACAAGCTATAATTATGTTCTTGGAGAGGAAATTTAAATACGAGTAGCTGTTGTTTCATCAAGATAAAGTCGATAATAAAATTCAAGTGAATAATAAAAATGAGGCAAAAGGTACAAATTTAATTTAATTATAAATCTGTAACAAAGGAAAAAAAATTAAAAGAGAAATAAAGGTTTTAAATACTACTTTTGTGTAAAAGGGGGTTCTAGCGTGTATATTTTTGTTAAGCGTTATCGGTTAAGCGGCATGCATTCGTAGTTGTGTGCTTTTTTCTAATAGTGAGTGTAATTTTATTAGCTATATAACTTTGTACTGTATCTATAAAATAGTGCTTCTTTTTCCATAGCTTCACATATTTTTAGTGTCTTTTTTTATTAAACTTGATTGCTGACTTTTTAGTTGTTAAAAATACTGGTATTACTGGTGCAGTTAATATAGCTAATTAGCTTAAAAAATATATGCTTATTAACGGATTAGACTGATATTGTAGTTTTGCAAGTGTTCTATCGGCGGTGTGGGTACAGACCGTGATAAATATATCATAATGATCAATATTTAATAATATCCAATAACACAGCAGCTAGTAAGGTGATTCAAGAAATCAAAGTTTTAATTTTATTTACTCACCTCATTATTTTCATCCTACCTACTAAAATAATAATTAGTAATTAATTTGAGAATTGTTTAATAACATTTAGTGGTCGCTACCACCAGTACCACCGGTCAACTTTTTTTTTTAATACGTACTGCGATGTGGGATTATGGTTTGCTTTTATTATGTTCCATGATAATATTTATCTATTATAATAGTTTATGTGACTGCTATATAATAAAAGGCGTAATTTACGATAATATCGCCTTCGTTTAATTTCATACATTTTGAAATGTCGGTAGCTATCCCTAAATATCAATTCAAAAATAAAATAAAAAAATCTAGACTGTTTTCTAATACAATACATCCGTTTTAGAGGTTGAGAGTATAAAAAATAATAATAATAATAATAACAGCAAACTTCTCCAAAGGGACTCTACGTGTTGGATGTGTATCCCCACGCACGCCTATCAAATGACCGGGATGTATATACCCGTGAGTTTATACGAGATACAAATAATAAAAATATCGTCTTTCTTTGATTTCACAAATTTTCATATGTCAGTAGCGACCCCTAAATATCAATTTAAAAATTTATAAAAAAAATAGTGTTTTCTAATGCAAAAGATCATTTATAGAGATCATAGGTGAGAGTAAAAAAATAAACATATATATTTTTTTTTCAGTACAAGTTTAAATCAGCCTAACAGCTAGCCAGCATTCCTCACAGGCAGCAGATTCTATAGGGGTTGTTAGAGATTGTGAATACAGTATTATAGAATATGTCGATCATTTGATACAATAAAACAGCGTGTAAAGATTCGCAAGGATGCTGCTTTCATTAAAAATGCTTTTAGCCTCGATTGCTGAAAAGGATCGTGTGCGCAAAGCATTTGTTTATACCGCGGAGCAAGGGATCAGCCAGAGATGTACTTGCGGGAGACGTTTTCAGCCCCAAGCGTCGTCTAATCGCGCCTATCGTAAGCTATACTGGATTCTAATACCTTTTCTATTAAGTCTATAGTCGCTTGAAGATCCATACCAAAATCTATGAAGGTCCATTGGATCCCTTCACGTTCATACTCTTCTTGCTCTAACACGAACATGAAATGGTTAAAGTATTGTTGTAATTTTTCGTTCGTAAAATTAACGCATAGCTGATTAAACCCGTTCATCTGGATCGTGATACATGGAAAAAATAATTGTATCTGTTAAACAACTAACATTGTTTGTGTGGAAACGATGGCCGTTGGTGTGAGAAAATATTAAAAATAAAAACAAAGAACACAGATAACACAGAACACATATAACACGTTGCATTGGTGGGTAGCTCGAATGAAGTAACGAATGGAATTAAATTTTAAGTAAAAGTTCTATGGCTACTTCTTTCGGGCACCCTGTGGCATGAGGCAAGCTCTTGTTGTTGCGTTTTCGCCAACTACCTTTTCAATAAGGTCAATGCACATTTGAAGATCCATGCCAAAATCAATGAAAGTCCACTCGATGCCTTCGCGCTGATACTCTTCTTGTTCCAGCACGAACATGTGATGGTTAAAGAACTGCTGCAGTTTCTCGTTGGTGAAATTAATGCAGAGTTGCTCAAAACCATTGAACTGCAGGGAAATAAGTAATGTGGAAAGTTAAGCCATGGGTTAGATACGGATTCACTACGGATCACATTCCGCAGCTGTTGGTTTTAGTCCCTACGAATGAAGCCCTGCCAGAGACTGGAGGGTCTGTTCGATATTTGATTGAAGTTTGAAAAATCCCCGTCTTGAGTTCCAGCGTCGACGGGATGATCGACCACCACCGACTATTACCTTCTCGATCAGATCGATACAAGCGAGCAAGTCCATGCCAAAATCGATGAACGCCCAGTTGATGCCCTCCTTCTTGTACTCTTCTTGCTCAAGTACAAACATGTGGTGGTTAAAGAATTGCTGCAGCTTCTCATTGGTGAAGTTAATGCAGAGTTGCTCGAAACCGTTGAACTTTTATGAACAATAGGAAACCCAGGTAATTCCACAATTATGGTTAACAAAGACTATGCTATCTCGTTATCACGGAGATTAGTTAGTAGGGCACAGAATAAACTAAAGTCTATATAAGCTATACTCTAAGCACATGGAACTGCCTTCAACCGAGCGTGCTTTACACTCAGTATACCTTTTCAATAAGGTCAATGCACGCCAATAAGTCCATTCCGAAATCAATGAACTCCCAGTGGATGCCTTCTCTGGTGTACTCTTCTTGTTCCAACACAAACATGTGGTGGTTAAAGAATTGCTGCAGCTTCTCATTGGTGAAGTTAATGCAGAGTTGCTCGAAACCGTTGAACTTTTATGAACAATAGGAAACCCAGGTAAATCCACAATTATGGTTAACAAAGACTATGCTATCTCGTTAACATGTAGATTAGTTAGTAGGGCACAGAATAAACTAAAGTATATATAAACTATACTCTAAACACATGGAACTGCCTTCAACCGAGCGTGCTTTACACTCAGTATACCTTTTCAATAAGGTCAATGCACGCCAATAAGTCCATTCCGAAATCAATGAACTCCCAGTGGATGCCTTCTCTGGTGTACTCTTCTTGTTCCAACACAAACATGTGATGGTTGAAGAATTGTTGGAGTTTCTCGTTTGTGAAGTTAATGCAGAGTTGCTCAAAACCATTGTACTAGGAAATCAAATGGATATTAAAACAGTAAAATCTTGAAAAATCAGTAATGATTTTTCTACTACTCTACATAAATAACTAAATTTTGACTAATTAAAACTAAATAACTACTTTCTTATAATATATTTTTTCTGTTAACCGCATTAAAGTGTTAATGCTTTAGCAATAGCACTTTATTGCAAATATTAGAACCGATTTCGTGAAATTTACTTAATATAAGGTTACATTTCTGACTTTCACTAGAAAGCAAGAGATGTACCTAAGTCTTGCCGGCGATACTCACGTCGAAGATTTCGAACCCGGCGATATCCAGTACACCGATGAAGTGCTGCCTCTTCTGCTTGGTGTCAAGAGTCTCGTTACACTTCTTAACGAGCCACTTGAAGAGACGATCGAAGACACCCTTACAGAGGGCACCGACGGAGTTGGTGACCTGGTCCTTGTTACGGCCCTGGGTGACGAACTCGTTGCCGACCTTGATGCGGGGCTTAAGCAAGTTCTTGTACAAGTCTTGGCAATCGACACCAAGGAGCTTGGCGACGCGTTCACCTTCCTGAAATCAGACAATCACATATCAGTTTTCATCAGTTATATAAATTTTTTAAACATTTTTCGAAAAAAAAATTGCCTTTTAAATTATAAACATTAAAAATAAAAAGATTTTGTAACTTTTAATAAGTATTAGGCGAGATGTTCTATGGTTACTTCAAATTGATATGAAATTTTGTGTTGAACTTGCCTCCATGCCATCGGCCTCAGCCTGCTCCTCGCGACCCCTCTGCTTGAACTTCATGCCACCCATGTGCATGACAGCGGCGGTGATCTTGTATACGTTGTCCTTCTCCTCTTGGGTGAAACCAAGGATGTCGAAAGCTTGCTATAATACCAAAACACATGTCAATATCGAGATTTCATAAAGTGTCAGTAAGGCCTTGAATACATAAATTATCGTACGAATTTAGTTATTTTTAGGACATTTTGGATTTTTATTTACATTTACTAATTAGCCAAAATTAATTTTTAGACAAAATATGTATAATAAGATCTGAGCTCCCTATAGTTGAAATTTTCTAAGATGTTTTTTTCAGCTAGGGCCCTAATCTGTTAAATAAAAGCTTTTGTTTCTTTTATACAGAGCCTTCGGCACGTACCAAAGCAACAATTTCGTTAAAAAAGCAATTATCGTGATAGTATTAAGGTTCAAATTCATGAAACAGCATTCGGAAATAACACGTTTGGATACCGTAAGACGACCAACCGAGATAACAAAAAGCTGTAACATAAATTTTAACCATAATATAAGTAGAACGCTAAAATTGCCTTTTAAACGGGCTTGATCCTCACTAATGAGAAATTTGATAGCTACCACGGTGCATAAAAGAAACAATACCCATTGTTTGGCAGATTAGGGTTTGAGCCGAAAAATTTTCTCAGCAAATTTAACTATCTATACACTATCTAATATTCTAATATTTGCAAATTTATATTGACGAAACGTACTAAAAAATTGAAGTGCTGAGATAATAGAAAACAAATACTCAAAGGCCTTAGTGAATACAAGACAAAATACAATTAATCGTTAGTAAAATGTAAAACAAAAAAGCGTTATTATATGTTATAAGGGGCAACGTGTACAGGTCCATTTTGGTTTCAGTGCACAGGAATCTAAATTTTGAGGTGAATTAATTTTAGACCCCCCAATCCAAAAATGTAGGGTACTAAATTCTATCTATAATCCCAGGTCAATCCTTTTGGCTGTGATTATATCTAAACTATTTATGGTTGTCTATTTCACCATTATAGTAACGACAATGGTATTGGGTAACAGATAGGGTAATTTTCCGGTGGGTCTCTCAAACTGCTGCTAATCGCAGACAACTTACGTCAGTCAATTGACATTCCTCGCCGTCATCCATATTGGGGATGGTAATCTTACCCTGGGAGACGTTATAGTAATCGTAGATGTCGTTGGACAAGAAACACTTAGCTGTTGGTCAAACAATATTGAACAATTTAGTAGTTAAAATCACCCTTTATGCCGAAAAAGTGGAACATCCTAAATGTTTCGTCGTGTAGCATTTTGTTAACGTGTCGGGTAACCTGTGGGGGTGAAGGGGAACCAAACTCTGTGCAAAAAGCCCTTTTTGGACAACGCGGGGGTCGAGCATGTGCGTGTCAGAGATTGCTCAATGTCCAGTGCACGAATAACTCTGAAGCGTCCGTCGGCGCACTTACGACCGTCAGCATCAGCTCCTCGCTGTCGTTGACGCCGGGTATTCGAGTTTGCCCTTGACTTACGAGGGGATAGTCCGAGATTCGGTTGCTTAGCATCGTCATCTCTGTGAACATCAAGCCAAGATCTGACACACACATACGCGGCACTAGCGGCGCCGTAAGCAAAGCTACAAGCGACAGAAACAGCCGAAGAAATGAAGTGAAGAAGATATAGTGTTAAATGAGCCAGTTTGTCGTGTTCTGGACTCACGTCAGTAAGCCTCATTTCCTCGCCGTCATCGACGCCGGGAATGACAGTCTTGCCTTGCGCAACGATGTGGTAGTCATTGACGTTGTTCGATAAAATGCACTTGCCTATAAAGGGACACCAATAACAGTCATTCTTGGTAATTGGTGCGCTTACAAACAATACAAACTGAACTAAGACATGCCAATTAACGCCCTTAGTGTTTTTGGAAGAGATACACACTTTTTAAGCTAACTGTCACACCAGCCAACGGGTGCGATGATCCGACCGCCCATATCAACGCGAAAGGGCAATCGGATGGAAAACAAAACTCGAGAAAGCCTCCCAGATTGTTGGGGGCCAAGACTTACGTCAGTCAACACACTTTCCTCTCCATCATCTAAACCAGGGATTGTCGTTTTTCCTTGTGAAACGATGTGATAGTCATATACGTCGTTCGACAGCATACACTTGGCTAAATGTCATAAACACACACGTTATTAACAACGAAGTAGGTATATCAGTGTAAGGATAAGGATATTGTCCGAGTGTTCGTTGTGTAAGTGTATTAAGTGTGGGCGTCCAAAATAATTTGAATGATAACAGAGACCTTCAACTACACAGAAGATTGTAAACTAAATTAATATTTCCTAAGAATTTATATATTCAATAAAATTCGAGGGGTTTGGTTACAGAATATTAAAAAATATCCTGCATATAAAATATTAATTGAAAACATTGGACATATGATAAACAAAAAATATATAGGCTTCTTTTTCTTTTACATGTCCAATGCCTACAACCTTTACTAGAAGAATTTGATATTTATTTTTGAGATATTTTCAAACCAATTATAATTTCCTTGATATTGCTAAGTTAAATGACTGTGATGTGTATTATGTTTGTACGTACTCTTCAGTCCATCAACTGAGCCGGACATCATCTGGTAGAAGATGTGGTAAGAACGCTCAAGAGCTTGCTGGGAGATGACACGGGCCTTCTCGAGCAGGTCTGGAGAAATTTAAAACTTTAGAATCAATTCTTCAAGGCACTGATGTATTCCATGGTGTAGAATGCCGAAGTACTTACAGGTCTCGATATCAGCACCAGCCAGTTTTCCAGAGGGGCCGAAGTGGATACGGATGAATTTACCCTAGGCACAGAGGAATAACTGATAAAATCAACCAAGATTATGCAAGTTAAAGAAAAATAAGTCAACAAGATAATCAGTTTTATTAAGTTTTTATACTTTTTATTGTTTGTCTTTTTCAATTGACTTCAAAAGATAATATAATAATTATTTCGGTTCTTTGTATTCCCAATTCAAATACTTATTGAATTTAGAAGTCTTTATTTAACAAGTGGGTATGTAGGTTCAAATGGGGTTGAAAGTTAGCATCGGGAACGATTTTATGGGGGCTTGGAAATTTATCCCCTAAGGAAGGTAGAAGGGGTTTAAAGTTTGTTTCGGTATTTTTTTTTTAGTCAGTGACTTAGTACGTCGTAGAAAGACATAAAACTAAAAAACAAGAAAAGCGGTATCTGCGCTTTATGAAATTTCAGTGTTTTTGTGTCGGGAACGGACATTTTTTTAAGTAAGAGACTTGAAACTTTGTAAAAAAGTATTACAATACAAGAATAGTGAAATCAGATTTATAGAAAATTCATCTCGTGAGTTGGTTTAAAAGGGGTTTTTTTAGTTAGGGGCTTAAAACCTCGTAGGTTGTGACAGACAAATGCCATGCGTTATAAAATTATTAACAAATGATTAACCGTCCATACTACTGCTATCTTTTGCTTCATAACGTTCTGATGCTCATGTAGAATATATAACCATCAACATAAATACACACGTACGAAGTCGCAGGCAATAGCTAGTTTCAAATATTAATGGTACGACTATCTAATTAGCAATTTGAGGATTAATCTGACAAAAAATAAATAAATATCAGGGGACATCTTACAGAGATCAACCTAGCCCCAAACTAAGCAAAGCTTGTACTATGGCTGCTAGGTGACGATATACATATTTACTTATATGTATACATAGAAAACACCCATGACTCAGGAACTAATATTTGTGTTCATCACATAAATAAATGCCCTTACCGGGATTCGAACCCAGGACCATCGGCTTCACCCACTAGGCCAGACCGGTTGTCAACCAAGCGATATAAAACCAAGATTGCTTAATATTTCGGTATCCGTAAAAAATTAAGTAGGTATTTAATGTTTCCTAATAGGTAATGATGCGTATACTTACGAAACGGGAAGAGTTGTCGTTACGGACGGTCTTGGCGTTACCGAAGGCTTCAAGCACAGGGTTAGTCTGGACGACCTGATCTTCCAGGGAGCCCTTCTTCTCCTGGTTGGGGTCCTTCTTCTGGGAGGCACCGACGGTGGCGAAGTACGCAATTACCTTCTTCGTGTTCTCAGTCTTTCCGGCACCAGACTCACCGCTGGGAATTGTAAGGATTTTGATTAGTGCAAGGGTAAGGGAAAGCAAAAGTATTTTACATTTTGGTGAAACTTTTACTTTATATTAAAACATCTTTAGGTAAGTATGGGTAGGGTTATATTTTGGTTTAGATATAGCGCATATAATTATATATAAATACAGAATACATATTATATGCGCTACATCTTTAAACCAAAATATATACGAGAATATCGCATAGGCATAACGGTGATTGTATTTATGTTATACTCGTAATATTTAGAAGCTAGTAAGACGAATTTCGCCTTCTGCCTGGCTTAAGAGTATTTGAAGTCGACCAATTAGCCTGCTGCTTCCCTTTACTATTAATAATAATATATAAATCTCGGACTTTTACTGATCTGACATAAAAAAAACTTTATCCATGTCTTTATGAAAATAGTGTAATGAAATGTACTTACGTAATCAACATAGATTGATTCTCGTGGTTGGTCAACATGTTGACGTAAGCGCCGTCGGAAATGGCGAAGATATGGGGAGGCACCTCCGAGCGGCGCTTGCCACGGTACAGGCGGGCGCATCGGGTCGTGTACACGGGGAATCTCTTGTAGGGGTTGATAGCCACGCAGAAGAGACCAGAGTACGTCTAGAGGATCATAATCGTACATGTTACACAGAGGCTGATAGTGAGGGTGACGAAAAGTATGGGATATGTTTTTTTTTATGTGGATATTACTGATCGACATTACTATACTATCCGTGAACCAAACTGATGACCGGGGTCGTCAAACTTCTCATTCACACTTGAAGTAATTAAGACTCCTAGCAAGAGTAAAAGAGACAGTAAATTGTTCCCGGTCGTCAATTTGGCTTGCAGATAATATAACTGTAGGTGGATAAAGAGATGATTGATTTTAATAGTATTTAATGCCAAACAATTGAAAAAAAAAATATGGTGTAAATTTTAGATTTTGAAAAAAAATTACGTACCTAAGTGTAATGATATCCACACAATCCTGCTTTTGTCAACTAATTACGTGTACCAAGACTTATCGTTCTTTTAATATTTTTGGTAAACATGGTAAAAAAATGGTGGTGTAATTTTTACGTATTTAGTTTACAATCGTCAGGTCAAAAACCAATTAAGTAAAGACACACTAACACGGAGACAGTACTGTATCGATACTTTGAGTCTCCATGTTGAAAAATAATAGAATCATCAAAAAACTCGTAATCATATCTGATAAGTAAATCTGAAAACATCTTAAGGGGCCCACTAACTATCAGTCCGCCGGACGATATCGGCCTGTCAGTTGTTCGGAACTGTCAAATTTTTGTTCTAACTGACAAACCGATATCGTCCGGCGGACTGATAGTCAGTAGGCTCCTTTACTTCTGTGTTTCTGCGCTGCAATACAATCTACGAGTTTTTGGATATTTCTTACATAAACCACAAAGAAAACAATCTGAAACGAGAATTCTGTAAAACTGCAAGGGGTATTGTATCGATACCTTTCTTGCAAAAAAACTTAGGCACTAAAAGAAATCAGTAGACTAAGAAAACGGTGAAACATCTGATACAAGAAACACACAATTCTCCAGTCGCCGGTATCGCTGGACGAACTTCGACTTGTCCTGTGTAAAAGGGTTCAAGTACGGTTCGGATAGGGTTTTGAGGAAGGACTATAGGAAGGTAGACACATTGACCTCTTATGCATGTTTGTAAATTAGGAATATAAACCAATCAAGTTCATCTCATACTTGAATATCACGTGTAAAGCTTTATAAAAATGTACAAAAAAATGTCCGTTCACCTGGTGACATAGTTTTTTGCACGCGCTCTATTAAGAACATCTGGCGCACAGTCTGCATAGCTTGAGCGCGACCGAAATAACAAGCACGAAAATAGCGCACGTTGATATCCAACGCACTATTTATATACAAATTGAGCCATCGGTCTAAAACGAATTGCGCCTCCTGAGCAGCTATTGATCTTTGGCTTGGTAGCTCTCCAATAATATCATCGACATATCAGAAGGCTATTAAAATAAGATCGCAATGATAGATAGTGTTGAAAGTCAAAGTTACAAATTGATTGACTGACATGTTACAAAACTTTACTAATGTCGTGGCAACTAGTAATCAATCTTAATATGGCAATCAGACTAGATAAAAAGTGCTAAGTCAATTCTTAGGACCATGGATTTATGGACACGTGTTCTCAAGTAATGACTGAAGTTCAGGTAATGTGTCTACAGATTTGAGTAAGGATTCGGCATGCAAACTGCAAGGCTCCAACTCCAGCCGTCGTGGCTCCTAACTTACGTAGATAAGCTTATGGTAATATCTCTGCTTCAAGTTATACAAAACCGAAGCGTCGTTGAGGTATGTCAAGTTGGACATGTCCTCGCATTTTTCGTACTTGGGCGGGTTGACCTGGCCTACAAGATCCTTCTTGAAGTCTTTCGTCTGCGGGAAAGATGGTCACATTAGTATCGAAATAATAAAAAGGCGCCAATGGCGCCTACTTACATAGATCAGTTTCGCATAGTATCGCTGCCGCAGATTGTGCAGCACGGCAGCGTCGTTAAGGTATGTCAGGTCTGCCATGTCCTCGACTTTTTCAAATTTCGGTGGATTCACTTGTGATAGGAGTTCCTTTTTTAATGTCTTTTCCTGCTCATTTAAGATCAGTTTAATATACTTGTAACATTAGCAACATCATCGAAATGGAATAAATTAAAATATTAGAAAATGTTATTTGATTTAAAATTCAAGTTCATGTTTGAATTTAAAAATAATATTCAATTCTAGGTTATCTATCAGAATTCTAAACAGAAATGTAATTCTAAAAGCCTTTTCAATTAAAAGTTCGGAGTTGCTAATATTCGGGCTTCCGGTATTTCATCTTGAAATTCACTTCTTACACAGCATACATGCTGATAGCCTATCAATGATGCCCTATTGTTTTCGGATAGAATTTAAGTATTGATAATAAAAACTGAAAATATTACCTCGCCACCGGGCAGACCGACGGTCACCAGGTCGCCCTTGGTAGCCTTGATCTCGCCCTGGAGGAAACCCTCCTTCTCGTCCGGAACCCAGCATGCCTTCTTGCCGTCGTAGGGCTTGCTCTGGTCGATGCGCTTCTGTTCCAGAGACACGAACAGGTACGGGGTTGGATCGGGGTCATCACCCTCTTGTACGATTGGCTTCGGCATGGTTGGAGGGTTAACGAGACTTCTGGGCTAGTCGAGACACGAGAGCAGCCCTGAGCCTTCCTGTGAACACAGCTGATGTTTAGCGAAGCCCGAGAGGATTTCAACGGAGCCCCAGAGGGGTTTAGCGGAACTGGCGCGTGCGTCTATTTGTGGCTGAAATCCGAGTAGCGCGCATGGAACGGTGCCAAAGCTCACGTTTGCGTAATACCGCCTTTTTATGCTTATCCCGAACCGTTAGGTCACGCGGAATGCGCTGGAGCAACGCCAGCCGATTATCAGAACGGTTATTGTCTTTTATGGTGCTGTTGGTTGATGGGTCAATTGGATTTAGATCGTCATAACTGGCCCGATCGTATTCATTTGTTTCATTACTTTAATTAAATTTGAATTGAATATACAAACTTGTTTTATTATTTTGTCCTTCAAAATTCAAGTTATATTAACTTGCAACTTTAACATCTAACGCTTTAAAAGTAACGTTCTCGATGGATTCCAATTGAACTGACCGATTGTTCCGAAACCAAGCACTGCAATCTATCCTTGAACCATGAACCATACACAATCCAGCACTTTCACCACAATCCTGATAAACAGCTGACGCGTCACTTTCGGTTTCGTTATGCACTCGGATTCTTGATGCACTTCACAGACGCACGTGCCACGTGCGCGCGTACTCACGTTGGAAGCCGTTCTGACCGGCGGCGGGGCGCTCCGTTAGTTTTTATACCAGGAATACGACACCACCGCGCCCGATCTCCCCATTTTAGGTGGATGCCAGGCCCGGCCGCTACACTTTCAGCTGATCTTAGCTTTCATTCGGGCGGCAGCGTGAGCGCACGCTGCGCGGTTTTCAATTTTCGATGCATTTCAGACGTATGAAGATCAATGATGCCAATTGCATTCCAGGAATCACTGTTACAGTTTCAGTTGCATGACTGTCAATAAGAATTTAAATATATTTTTTTTAAGTAATATCAGAAATAGTTTTAATAAAATATATTCCAGTCATTGGAGATCCTAGCTTCAAAGTATGAGATTTTCACTGATTTCGAGTTATTTATTGAATGTATAAGATACAGACGAGACAAGCCAGATATAAATTCATAATTTATAATCATAAACAAAACGTGAAACAACTCGGTGATGTATTTGATATTAAAATGGTACTTATTTATAAATAGTGGAATGTGTTTGCAGGTGGAATTCAGGCGGGCCGTATGCTTGTTTGCCACCGACGTAGTATAAAAAAAAATTCTGGACGTTAAATACACATTGATGGAGTTAAGGGCAGTTTAAATCGTCAATAAAATCCGCTTAGACTTTGATTGGCTATAAAACTTCGAAATAGTTCTTTTGGGTGTTCACGAGCACTCAGATCAGTTAAATCGTCTTTGATATGTAAATAAAATCTGAAAAAGTGTACGTAGTAATGCTTTAAGGTGCTTTGAAGGCAAATTGGTGGTTTCTGTTTAGATAAGGCGTGAAACAGGCCTAGACACTAGAGGTTTTCTCTTCAAAATATGAGATTACTACAAGGTTATTAGAATAGGTTAGAGTATCCACGTAGGTACTATGTAAATAGAGTATGCATTATTTTGTCTGTTGCATTTTATTTTGGAGTTTAACGAAACTATTGAGTATTTTCTATACCGCTCGAGTTGTGAAAATGTTAGCTGATTGTTTTCCTTATTTACTGTCCTGGTTCAATGACCCGAACTCTCCTGAGCCACATTAATCCATTCGGACTGCTGAAGTTGTGGTAGGTCCTGTCCTGTCTCAGCCTGATCCCCGGTGCCTTAGCTCTGCTATTCTCGCTTGCTATTTCGCTCAATCCAGTGGCTTGATTCTGACTAGTAAATGCTTAAAAACGAGCCCAACGGCTAAAGTCAACTTATTCTCTTGACGATTTTGGACTGCTGTGATGTTCGTTAACTTCGTTTCGCCGATATAGAAACTACTACAACTGCAATCAATCTTATAAACGCCACCTGGTGACTGGAAAGGGTTAACGTCTTTCGGTGACCACAGGTTTCATGTTCTCTTGGATAAGGGTGTGCACACCGTCTTTGTAGAGTACTTTTCTAGTACTGTGCCAACTTTATCTGTTACTCCTTTTAGATGGAAAATGCTGGTTGCGTTTTACTCTTACTATTCGTGTGGGTTGCCACTTTCTTACCTTGTACCCGTTCCACCTAAGGTATGCCTGAATGTGCGACATCTCGCCGTTAAATATTCAGGGTCACACAGATCTTTGCTCTGTTCACTAGCGAGCTGACAACTGATTCTAGGTGACGGGGACAGTGATTGATAAGAAAGAGCGTTTGATTACTGATCCGTGTGTAACGATTCAAGTTCATTTATTTATTTTTTATCATTCATTTATCGTGAAAGTCATCAGTGGCGATCTATAAATGCCGCAATAAATTTCACCAAATGTTTTTTCACCTAAATATTTAATTTTTTCGCTAAATAACAATAAAGAAACCGACCAAGTAAATGTTGGGCTTCGCATAATTTCATACCTGTTAATAAAAATAAATACGGAACCCTAAAAAGGTCGATTTTTTTTATCTTCAGTATCATTACCGCATACACTACACTAGCTTTTCGAAAGCGACTAGGGAAACTAGGTCTCATTGACATTACTCCGGTTTCTTCATGATGTTTCCTTGGCACTGAAAAGGGACTGGTAAATAACTGTGTAATCTTCGACCTCCAAATTGAAAGTCGCATGCCTTGCCACTAGGCTACCAACGATTTTGTTTTATTATTTAAAGATAAGCTTCACAATAAGAGCATGAGCATGCTTTCAACATCAGTGTAATAAAGCGCAATCTGATCTATTTTGAGAGCAGTTTACTGGGGATATAGAAATAGCTCGGCCGAAGGATTCACGGTAGTCCTTGCGTCCTTGCGATTGTCTGTGATGGCTAATTAAAGAATACTTAGTAACACATACATTGTACTCGTACTTGTCTAAGTAGGTCATGTTGTTCTAAAAGCTGGTAGGTGCTGACGAAAGTGACGATCCTGCTTGCAAGCTTACTATTATCTATATAGCAGGAACAAGGGGCAGCTCTGCTTTCTGCTGTGAGAAAGCAATAATAATTAAGTTATTATGTAGGCAGGTTATATACCATCTCATTCTAGTACATATTGCCCCCTTACCTAACCTAATTGTTTCTCATATACCTAAGACAACACCCAGTAAGAATTAGTGTGAGGAAACTTCCATACATCCGCGAAAAAAAATCAAAGGTGTATCTTATGTTATATGTATGTTCCCAACCCGCTTTAGGTCTGCATGAGGAATAGTGACAGGGGGCCTGTTCCCAGCAGGGGGACGCATATAGGTCGAATAATAATTTATTATTATTATAAACATTTAAACCTGTGTGAAATCTGTCTATTCCTAGCTCGAGCAACATGTGATCATAAAACTGCACGCTGATGAAATTGAGCGCTGACATCATAAATGTAGCGCGAAACTGCACATATTTCAAACTTGTTCTCGAGTTTTCATTAAATAATATAATTACGTGTAATATAGTGTCCTGTGCTGGATAAGTTTATATTAACTTGGACTGGGCAATGTCAAAACATTTCGTCTTTGATTTAATGAATTATCTGCAATCCGTTCATTTGTGACGTAAATTTAATTTAGGCTCCATAAAAATAATTCGATAGCCTTACCGGGTTAACAATATTTTCTAGTTTATTTCAGTTATGAAAGGTAGCAACACTGTCCAAGGTACCTAGTTTGTTATGCGCGTATTCAATTGAACTTTATATACCTACCAATAGTTGTATAATTTTTTGTCTTCATTTCATACAAAATTACTCTAATTTTAAAACTTTTAATTAATTTTAAAACTTATATAAAATAATAAGTTATATTCCGCGTTACGAGTGTCGTGACCACTGGACCGTGGGGTCCTCGCATTCTAGGTCTCTTCAAAATCTGTCGATAAGACTAGAAGGGCCGGAAGCTTCCTCGCTCAACGCACTTGTCTGATAATCCAAAGAGGAAATGCTGCCAGCATCTTCGTGCCATGGCGCTGGACAAATTATAATTTATAATCGAGTTCAAAAAAGGAGAAGGCTATTAATTTGACCGTATTTCTTTTTTTATGTTTGTTACTTCAGAACTCCGTCATTTGCGAACCGATTTAGAAATAGGTACCTATTATAACTAAAAAAAAGTTGTTTAAAAGTATAAATATAGTTCCATATTGAACCAATGGGGAATAATGGCCATTGGGCAATGGGCAATGGGGATATGGGATCAATGGGGAATATAGGAAACTCCTCAAATCATATAGGCATACATGTAGCGATTAAATCATTTTACGGTTAAGACTACGCTAAACAGTACACAGTACTGCAGTACGCAATACACGGTCATCGTGAACGCTGCTCGCACTATTAGTGCTTGAGAAAGGAGACCTAGGCTCTCCGAAACATGTCGCGCGAGTGACACAAACAAGTGAGTCTAAACCGTAAAATGATTTAATGTTAGTATGTCTCACAACAGTTTAAATTCGATCATATAGCGATTTTTTAATTTTCATCATCTAGCAACTGATATTCGGTGTCTGGTGAATTTACTAACAATATTATGTTTTATAAGCTAATAATGCTGTTCCCTTTACTAACGCTACAAAACTGAACTGAACATTGAGCTAACTCAATCATCCAAAAGGTCGAACAAAAGAGTTTTTAATACAGTTGCTCGAAAAGTGCTACTTTACGTAGCTGTTTAGCGTGCGGAAAGTTGGTTTTCGCGAACTAGTGCTTTTTACTTTTCCAATTTTTTTAAATTTATACTTGTTCCAATTTATGACTACTTATTGATGAGTGTTAATATTAGTTTCCTTTAAACGTCATAATCAACATAAAAACCTACTGGTAATGTAAGAATACGAAAAATATACATAGGTATTTTATATTTTATTACTTACCTCTTCATCATTATAACACGTATATTTTTTAATATTGAATATTAAAAACCGTTCTTAATAAGTTGTCTTAATGGAACGGAGTAGCTATGGAAGGGGTAACATTGGCAAAAGGTAACTTCAAAAAGGAACAACCAGATAAGATTTATTCCAAACCTTCGCATAGTAATTTCGATTGCTCATCCTGTTGTGTGTATAAAGAGCAAATGTGAAAATAACAATATTATTTATAGAACATTGGCCGCACGTAAATAAAGTGATTCACTCAAAGGAGCGGCTGGAGAATTACGTTCAGCTTTTGGATACACTTCAATGTGTGCACCAGAATAGTATCATTCCATTGACATGTTTCATATCGTCAGGTCACAACCAAAACTTACTAATTACCACTACAAGTTCATAGACAAACAAATAATTATTAAAATAAAAAAATAAATTATTTTAATGTATTTCATTAATAATTTATTTCCTGTGTACTGTTTAACTTCAGTGTTTAATTCAACGAAAACGCAAATGCCATTTTTTTACACAAATTTATTTGCCAAAAAGAAGACATTAAAATAAAAATAAATTAAAAGTAATAAAACTTTTAAAAAACACACTTTTATTTAAATGCGCTAAAAATAATAAAATATGTTTTTCCTTTAAATTTTTACTAACAACTTATAACGTCATTACACAATTTATATGATATAAAAGCTTGTCGCGGGATTCTAAAATAGAATCCTGAGTGTAGTGAGGGATACAAGTGTTAACGCCCAAGGTGGAAATAATTTTGCTACCATGTGGCACATACTGTTTGTCACATCACCTATAAGGAAATTGTTATGTTCCAAAATATTATTTAACCTAAAAATATTGTATACAAAAAAGAAAAAATCATGTCCTAGAACAGAAAAGTGCTACTTTGATCCCCCCTAGCAGGGAAGAAAAGTGCCACTTTGATCCCTCCTAGCGGGGAAGAAAAAGCCTCTTTTCGAATAGGTGATGTGAAAACAAACGCAACCTAATTGCGTTGTTTTATCACAGAGTACCTATGGCCAACACCTGTCTCCAGCATCAGATCAGCTCGATGGTACCATAATATTGCATTGTCACCCGATTTATATATGTATGCAAATTTTCAGCTTCATCGGAAACCGGGAAGTGGGTCAATTTAACTTGCAAGATTTGACCCTTACAAACAAGTTACATACATATTACATACATACTTACATAGGTACATTGCAAGTTAAATAATAAGCTTGTTTTTTTTTGGACTTTGATATTTTAAGCCGAGCCTTAAAATATCAAAGTCCAAAAAAACAAGCTTATTATTTAACTTGCAATAAAAAATACAATCTTATTTATATATAATTAAAAGCGGAATGTCGTTAGCTAGTTTGTAGCCGGTACAACGACATCTAGCGAGAAATTAGGACATCAAAAATAATATTAATAATCCCTGTATAGTTTATGATAACAGGTCGTTAGCTGCAGCTAGTTTGCCGTGGGAACAGCGACATCTAGCGAACGATTGGGGCAGGGATATACGTTGTACGCACCCGCACCAGTTTGTGGCCAGTACAGCGACATCTCTAGCACAGAATCTTTTGACTAAACAAACATTAATCTTTACACTTTAACATGTACTAACAGTTTCATAAGTATTACCTATTGTTACTAACATATTCGATTTTAATTTTATTTAAGTTATTTTATTTTAACTGTATTTGTATATGGATTTTTTGTTCTGAAATAAATTATTGGAATTTGATAGCCATAGTGAATCGGATTGATAACTAAATAAAGTTGATTTTTCTTTAATATTTTAGTAATTAGTGAGTTTTAGTTTAGTAATTATAACTTAAATCTATCATTACTGGTTTTGCCTAATGCGACAGATAAGCGATAAACCAATAATCAGAAATGAAACTATGAAAATGGATTATATCCCGATTTATGATACATCCCGACGTTTCGAACCCTTTACAGCGTTCGTGGTGAACGGGCGACCGAAGAAAAGCTACAATGTGCAAAAATACCCACATAAAAAATAATGAACCATAATAAACTATAAACTTTAAGGCTGGTTGTACATGCAAAATCGGTTCATAAGGCTAGTTATACAATACAACTATATTCAAGTAAAATATATACGCGATAAAGCTAACGCCGGCTCTAACCCTACACCTCTGACCTGAGAAGATTTAATTCCCTCCTAAATTCTAGGAGAGTATCCCATGATAAGATAAGAGCTTGAATATTGTAAAGTATTTTCGTGGCAGTTTCATTTTCATAAACAACTTGTTAACAACTGTATATTATGTAAATCAGCTTGCAACATGCACTTATCTAGAACAAAGATACGAATTAAGTGCCATATTTTGAAAGTAAACATTTTATCATATCATAAACACCTTTATCCATTAAATTCCAAATTGCCTCTCAGTGATAACCCCCTTTTCTCCAAAAAACAGCGTAATAAGCTTTTTATAATTATATTTCATTAATTTATAATATAGTTATTATAATATCATTAATACACGTTAACACTATTAAATAAAAAATCAATCTAGTTCTTAAATCTCACCATTTTAAATATTTTATTAATAATAGTTTTAACTCACCGAAATGAGTAAATACGAGTATTTACTGGGTGCTTTGAGTAAATATCGAGTAAATACTCAGTATTAACACACCCCTGCCCTACACATCTTTGTATGGAAAGTTCCATAGTAAACCGCCGCGCCGGGTGGCGTTAATCAGTCTGTCAAGTGCAGATTTTAGTTAATATCTAAAAACAAAAGAGAAATTAGTATCATCACCGTGACAATATGCTTGATAAAATATGTTTCGTGTATAAAGTGGAGCCAGCAAAAGGGCTAAAATACTTAAATATATTATCATCTTTTAGCATATGTAGATAAATAAAGGATTAAAAGCTAGGTAATTTATTAGCTATTTAAGCCAATGACCTTTTATTAATAATAGACGCGTGACGTTCATAGTTGACAAAACTCAAATGCAGGCAATATTTAGTAGATGATTGTGACAGTCTTGACATATTGGCGTCAGCCGTACGACTTACTCAATATAGGTTCCGGAACCTATATTTGATGGCTCACGATCGAGCGCCAGGTCCCATATCTACCTCCCTTTACTTACATCCATGATTTAAGCTGATGTTGAGGTTAGCAATCAAAACCGATTATATAAAACGACAATACGAGACAAGTGACAAGTGACAAGGATATTGTAAACCGAACCATATCAGGATAATAATATAGCGGCATAGATACGTCAAAGTCAATGTTGTTTGTTAACTAAAATATTTCAATAGGGTAAAGTAAACGTCGACTGGTAATAAAACAGTTTTATTTTACAAGATCGAAAATAAACAGCACGCAACAATCACATTCTTGGCACGCGTATAAAGAATGATTTCGTCTTGTGTACATACATTTTGGAGCTCATCGTCATGTGTGACGAAGGCCGTAGTACCTGAACAGCGAAATGCATTTGTCTAATAAGGTTTGGTGCCTCCTTCGACTTGGAAAATTCGCGTACTTATACAGGATGGCTAAAACATAAGTGCATTCCCGTTGCCAGGGAGGTTTTGGGATTATACTGAGCAACTTTTACTATTGGACCAACCACGAAGGTTAGAAAAAAAAATTACCCTCCCATAGGAAATGGACCAGCCAAAATGTATGAAACAGTCAATTTTTTGGCACAATAATAATTGTCAATAAAAATATTAAAAAAACCGGCCAAGTGCGAGTCGGACTCGCGTCCCGAGGGTTCCGTACTTTTTAGTATTTGTTGTTATAGCGGCAACAGATATACATCCTCTGTGAAATTTTCAACTGTCTAGCTATCACGGTTCATGAGATACAGCCTGGTGACAGACAGACGGACAGACGGACAGCGGAGTCTTAGTAATAGGGTCCCGTTTTTACCCTTTGGGTACGGAACCCTAAAAATAATACGTTTATAAGTAGGTATGAAGCATTTCTCCCAAATCGGGCTTCATGCGGGTTGCATTTGACATGTCTTAATGTTTGTACATTAAGACATGTCAAGTATTTCATTATCACACACATTTAAGAGATTTGTAATTAAAACTTCATCAATGTTCACTGTTTTAATTCTTTAGTTTTATAGTTAATGCTTCCTTTTCACATCAGCGATTTTGTAATAGGTACTAATTCTTATTAATCGCTTGTAGATATATCTTGATCCGTAAAGTTTTACAGACAATTTACAGGAATTACTCCTTTTAACGAAACTATAAAACTAATTTATGCATCCTACGTGCCAACTTGATGCTATTTAGGTGTGCCATACCGGAGCATAGTAAGTAATTTACTCTGATAATTAATAAATCGGAGGAATTATTGTCTAATTAATAACAAAGTTTATTTAATATTTCTAGCACTGTCAATTTGCATAAAATTTTAATTATTATAAGAATGTCATATTTGATAAAAAGCTACGCCCTGTAGGGCTAATATGGTCGGTTTTTTATCATCTGTCATCATGCCTGTCACGTTCAAATAAGTATGTATTAAGTGCGAAAGTGACGCATGACATGACTAGTGATAAAAATTCAACCATGATAGCGCCTCTGCATTCCTCAATTTCACCATTGGTTAGTTCCATTTCACTATTCGCGATTTAACTGGAAATAAAATGAATACCTATATATTATTGATTTAAATCAGAGAAGATGAGATTTTTACGTCAGTTTGTTTTTACTTTTTGACTTAAAGCTTTTCATAGCTACACAGATATTTGCTGTTATTCTTGTCGACACATACGTAAAGTAACTACTTTATGTATGACGTCAAGGTCCACAATAACTGTATGTAATCGGAGACCACATTATATACTGGTTTCCAGTCTTTAGTTCAGTTGCGAAGATGTGCCTGTGCGCAGCTTGGGCCGATTAGCTGATGCAAGCAGACAGACTGGCGCGGGGCCAGATAATGCATGAGGGGAATAGACGGGACCGATCAGATAAATTATAATAAAGACTGAATCATATTCAATAAAACTTGCTTTTTCAGATTGCATTTATTTTTCAGTAATGCTAAATGAGTTCCCATATCCAAAATTAACCAAAATCTATTTTATTTTATTTTATTTTATTTTGCTATGTGAAACAAACGCGAGAGCAATATATAAAAAAGCAGCACCTTCTGAATAAGTAGTCGAGAAGGTAGATTATATCACGTATATTGAATATACGCGATATAATCCGTTTTCATAGTTTTATTTTATCAAAAATATGTTTACAATTTTTACAATTATTTAACTTGCAGTTAATTTAACGCATTACGCTGATTTTAAAAATTTGCGGAAAACGTTAAAGTTTTGATTTGGACATACTTGTATCTATAAGAAAAATATTAAGATTTAAAGGCCATTCATTTAATGTCACAGCAATGATGCATAACGCTAACTCATACTAAAAAGTTTTGTGTATCTAATCTGATATTTCCCTTCTCTAAACGCTAATCTTTGGAGTACAGAAGTCTCAAATACTCAGAAGCACTGATTGGCCTAGAGTTTAATTTAGCACATCTTCATATGAATATCTGACAGGAAATATGAACACGCGTTAAATGCTAAAATAACAGCTGATGTCCGTGTTGACAGCCTGGAGATATTTCTATAATTTAGTACAGTTTAATTAATGAAGTATTTTACATGATAAGTGATTCAGATGTGGAATTGCTTCAAGTGTTTTGCACATACACGGCACATTTTTGTAGGTCTACGCGTATATTTTTCAGAAACAGTAAAATAATAAATAATAATAAATAAGATATATTTTTTCAAATACTAACTTTTTTATTTTCTTCAAAAAGGCTAGGTGTCCGCCACTCGGGGACTTCCCCCTCTACAGTTTTTAAAACATACAAAATAAATTTATATTATATATTGAGTGGTGTATTGTTAATTATGTAGTTTTAGGTTTATTGTTATGCACGAACCCCTCCTCAGGTGAAGATGTTATGTAAGTATACTTCCAAGTTTGACATGCGCATGCGTATAGGTTATGCATGGCAGGGAGGCATGTTCTCATAACTTTTGTTTTCATACATATTGGCATGTTGCTTTTAAATATTTTGTTTAAGAGAACACAGGAGCTACATCATACTAAAACCAAGACTTGGGCATCAAAAGATGAACTATCAGCACTATACAAGCTAATAAGTAAATAAATAAAACATGACTATAAAACTTACAGATCGAAGACGATCGAAAAGCACTTGCAACAAACGGGAAGCTTAAAAAAAACTTTTAAAGAATTAAGAACAAATAAATGCTGGATAGACGGTTTAAACCGAGAAGGCAGAACCGTAAACAACCGGAAAGAAATCACAGAGGTAGCAACTGAATTTTACAAGACTATACAGTGCCCAAGTAAAAGAGTGTACTAGCCATAGCGATGTAAACTCTAGTAACAAAAACAAAAGTGGAAATATAATACCAATATCTGAAAACGAAGTTATACAGCCAATAAAAAGGTTAAAGGCAGATAAAAGTCCAGGACCAGATGGCATCACAAATGAAGCTATAAAGGTCGCCCACTTGTTACTGACTCTACCCTTGACACATTTATTTAACCACATGTTAGAAACTGCTGAAATACCATCACAATGGAAGGAGTCGGAAATAATTTTAATTTACAAAAAAGGCGATTTCAAAAGATATTACAAACTATAGACCTATAAGCTTAGTTTTGTGTATCTACAAACTATTCTCTACCATCATAAACAACAGAATAAGTGCTACACTAACACTAGAAGCAAAACAATCAATAGAGCAAGCAGCTGCTTTACAATCGATATGCATACGTTGAAACTAATCATGAAAAAGTATCAAGAAAAGCAAAGAGCACTCTATATCGCTTACGTCGATTATAAAAAAGCTTTCGATACCGTGTCACACTCAAGTATATGGACTGCTCTGAAGACTCAGGAAGTAGAGCAAGAGTGTATACAAATAATCAAAAATATTTATATGAGCAGTACAACCAGAATAAAACTAGAAACTACTGGTCCTACATTTTCCATCGAAAGAGGAGATAAACAAGGAGACTCGTTATCGCCAAAATTATTTATATCTATTCTAAAGTCAATAATTATAAGATAAGATTGGGCAAAAAACAGGACTCAGAAACCGTTACCTACGTTTTTATAATTTTAACCATAGCAAAGCCGTGTGCCTATGGCTGGATTTGAACCACCGTCTTCAGTATGCGTTGTTGAAGCCACAGCCCCTAGACCACCCCTGTTTTCGGCAGCTAACGTGCCATTATCCATTATTTGTTTTCATGACATAAAAAACAAAGAACTCCTAAACATCCCTGTTGTGTCCTAAACAACACAAGAGCGGTTTATAAGGTAAGGTACCCTGTTACTACGCTTTCCATCCGTCTATCTGTCAGTCTGTCAGCGGGCTCTATCTCAAGAACCGTTATAGGTACTATACTTTCCTGAAATTTTCCCGATAAAAAAATCAGGACCCCAAATTCATGCTTGTGGTTCAAATATTACCTTTCTTAAGTATATTTAGAAAATGTCTAGCGCTAACGCTAGCGGTTAGTTGGTTAAATGGCCTGAAATTAATTATGTTGCGTCACTCTTTAATAAGCCAGTATCGTTCAATCATCTGTATGTCGCGCTGAGGCCTCTACTTGGATTTCATTTGACTTCAATACATTTTACAAGGGGCATGTGCTTACGTACGAAGTACTCATATGAAACTTTAAAAACTGGAATGACTAGTTTTTGTCTCGGAATCTTATATTTCTAGGATGGTATGCGTTGTTTTGGGGTTCCGTACCCAAAGGGTAAAATCGGGACCCTATTACTAAGACTCCACTCTCCGTCTGTCCGTCTGTCTGTCACCAGGCTGTATCTCATGAACCGTGATAGTTAGACAGTTGAAATTTTTACAGATGATGTATTTCTGTTGCCGCTATAACAACAAATACTAAAAATAGAATAAAATAAATATTTAAGTGGGGCTCCCATATTATAACAAACGTGATTTTTTTGCGTAATGGTACGGAACCCTTCGTGCGCGAGTCCGACTCGCACTTGTCCGGTTTTGTTTAATTAGCAGAGGTTACGAATTCATTACCACTGCATAAAGCAATCAATTAGTTTAAACTATGATAGTCCTCCATTTAAATTTAAGTACATCCATATTACATACTATCGTAAAAATTTTTTTGTAGGTATTGTAATATAAAATTTCTTACTCCTAGGAAAGCTAATGGTTCTCAATATTCTAACATTGGTCGGAATCCCAAATGGTCTTAAAAGTTGTATTACAATACATTCAGAAACACTACAGTATTAACTAACCTACATACATAATCGGTGAACTGAGATTCTAATTCATTTTCATATTTTTAGACTTGTCCGTATTGTAGCACCGCGTCGGTGCGCCTCGTAACTAAGACGATTTTAGATATTTGAGGAACGACAGAACTACTGTCTATTCCTGTCCAACAAGGAACGCAAATATGTGTTTGTGGATCAAGCTTGTTGCTGGCGGGTAACGAAACTTTACTTAGTTAGTTCCTCTTAATGGGCATTTTCCGCAAATGGATACCTATATTTTGCGTGAAAAACGAGGTACCGCTTCTTATTTGAGATGCTATTTTCCCTGTTTATAATTGTCGACAGTTTATCAGTGGCATGACGACATACATTTTTATCCGAAACCGTCACGCCTTTTCAGCTAGCTCAAGACTAACCAACACTCTTTACCTTTAGGCTCTTTTAGTTCATAAAATCTAGTAACTTACCTACGTTTTGGGATCAAGAAATCGACCATCTAGGTTTCTTTTGGATAAAGTCGGGAAAACGCTTACTATGAGGAGAGGCGAAAGATGCATCCTGTGGCATTTTGACTGACATTTTTTGTATTAATGCCGTAATATCGACAATTTTACTTTTTTTATGGCAAAGGGTTCTAAGTTGTGTGGTTGTTAGCCAAGTCAGTTAAAACGTAACCCAAGACATAATAATATAAATTTGAATTATTTTAAAAATGACATTTTTTAATCTACCTATAAAGTATATCTAACTATATTATCGAAATTATTTTATCGATAGACCTCTCACTTCTCTAGTCGACACTGACTAACGAAGTAGGTAACTTTTGTAAGACGTCACCACGCGAGTTCATACCGGAATATTTCAACAAATTTTGAAAAAAATCGACATCACATGCTATATTGCTTAAAATGTCGAGTTTTTACATGAAAACATGTGCTATGCATTTGTTTTAGCCGTATAAAAATATTGGTGTGAGAAGACGTCGTTACAAGGTTATATCAAAAATGGATTTTCGATACGCCATTCGAAGTGTCACTACAGGACCCATCTTTCGCGGATCGAGGTATAGTTAGCTATTGTCCGACAGCTTGCTGTTCATTTCATAACAGAATTGACGTACGACTTTTTGACTCAGCGAGTTTGCATTACAATGTTTACGATGAGGAAACTGGTCGTGCTTTAATCTTAGTTAAAATAAATATAGAAATAAAGCTACTACTACTCCGTCAAATGATGAAGGATGTCGTAAAAATACTAATAAACTATGTTTTCTTTACACCTACTATACTAGCTTTCCCGCGTCTTTGCTCATATAGAATGTACAATTTGTACCCTTGAAACTGAACTCAAAAGAAGAACGTTGCATAGTAGGTTTTTACCATTTTTGCAACATAGCTACAACAAGAAAAGCCAGTCTATCGGAAGAGAGCTTTAATTTTTTTCGAACCGAATCAAACATTTAGGTGCACACTTATAGACGGGGACGTAATAGTTATTTGTGCAACAAGAGAGGAAAGTTGGTTTTTCTTGCGAGTGTTTATTTTGAGTCCCGAGAAAGCGAAAGATTCTATAATTGAATCACGAGCGAAGCGAGTGATTCTAAGGTAGAATCTTGAGCGTAGCGAGGGACTCAAAAACACGAGATGTAAAATAACTTTGCTCTCGTCCTGCACACATAATTTTTCACCTCAGTAGTGAGAACATATTAAAGGTTAAAATGTATTTCGAATTACACAGAATAAACAGAAAAAAAAAGTATTATAATATGTACGATACGATAAGAAACGATACGAGACGAGACAAGACGAGACCGGACCGGACCGGACAGGACCGGACCGGTCCGGACCGGACCGGACCGTACCGGACCGGACCGGACCGTACCGGACCGTACCGTACCGTACCGTACCGTACCGTACCGTAAAAAAATGTAATAAAAGTATGAAGTTCATGGCCTTCACTAAATTAAAAAGCTATATTGTTTCACTCCCTGGAGTGAGGAAAGTCGCACTTTCCTCACTCCAGGGAGTGACGAAAGTAGGCTTGTTCGAGCTGCTGAGGTGAAAATATTAGAATCTTGCTTACTAAAAAAAATTAGGTAAGTGTGATATTAGGAAACCACGATGCAAGTGAAACCTTTTTTGGATTGTAGGCATTTACAATACAATACAAATACACTTTATTGCACACCTCAATAAAAGAAAACAACACAAAAAGAAAACAGAAACACGAGCAGATGCAAACAACAGTCATTTTTTAACTGAAAAATTTCGAAAATTTAGATTTAGAGCCACCCCACACTAGCGTCTTTTGAGCGTCAGCGCTATGGAAAATGGCGTCGCTGCGCAGTTGCGTCAACGTTGCGTCGAGCAGCAGCCATAGAGTTGACTAGACACCGGCGCTCGGGAGACGCTAGTGTAGTGGGGTTGCTCTGAAAGTGACATCAACGCCAAGCAACAAAATGCACGTACAGATGTAGTGCATAATTATTTTCCATTGTATTTTCACGGAAATGTACGAACGTGGTTTGCTATTTCAGTCAGTCTCGGTACAAAAAGTAGTGAGGTTGACTGAAGTAGCATGACAAATACGACTAGCTGAACGGATACTAGCTTCTCCGGCCACACGAAGCTAGTACACAAGCCAGGACAGCGAAATCGGTGGTGGGGGCGCTACTATCTCAAAAAATAGAACGGCAAGCTATTAAAAACTATCCTGTCTTCAGCCACTAACTTACTAGCCCGGAAATAAGCTAATTTTGTATACTCGAAGATAGATGCGCTAGCTTGCTAGCTTATTAGCACTAGCTTGCTTTCCTGGCTTGAAAAACTAGCTACATACATACATTCGTATAATAGGTAAAGAGAGCCCTCTTGAAGCATTTTATGGAAACTCATTTGAAAGCAGCATCTAACTACATACGTGTGCGTGCACATGTCATCATATGCACCCGTACGTGTACTTTCGTCCTACATAATATTAGGTCTAATAATGACAAAATACTATGAACTCTAAGTACTAGAAATAAAGTAGAATTATACTAACGTAGGTACATATCCATTATTTTTTATTAGGCCAGTCAAAAATAGATTTTTTCCGAGAATTAATTCCTTGTAATTATTTGCTTGGTAAAACGGTACGTCGACGGAAAATTTGCTCTTATCATGGTAAAAATTCACATCTGAGGATCCGAAAGGTACCTTAATATGAATTCGTAGTCAAAGGTTGTAAAAAATGGCCGCCACTTTGAATTTCCTTTTTGGTATAATCGTGTTAAATCCGATTTTTTTACCAGTGTCTGATCCATAACAACCTTGATGGTAGTGACATTGTAATTGATGGTGGGTTTCTTCTACATCGAGTGGTTTTGACAATCCAAGGTAAAATGTATCTCCCAAGGCTCCCAAAATATATCCACACTTCCTGGGATGGAGCAAACTCGGATTAGGTATACGCATTTAGGGCGATAGAATAAAAGTTTCACTTAAAAAGTACAAACAGTCAAGCATGAATACGATTTAAGCCCAACAGAATGTTCAGTAGACATAGGGTTTCCGGTACGTCTTATTTCAGAACAGACGAATGTCACTGAAGAATCACGCGATGTGTCCAAATGGATGTCTCCAAAATAGGTGGCGGTGCTGTGATAATTACGCCGCTAAAAACAGAATCTTTGCAATGACCTAGAACTAAAAGCTAAATGGCTACGCACTTACGAAATAATATCATGCACTTGACGTAATTTACGCCGCTGCTGCCCACATAAATAACCTAGGATATTAACCAGCCAAAAAATGACAATATGGCGGACGAATGCCGGAATCGGAAATGTCACCGTATTTAAGAATTATTTCGCTTAAAATTTAGTTTTTTCTTTGCAAGTGTGATGAATAACATTGTGTGTAACTCCGGGGGTAAAAATATTGCCTGCGGGTGTCGTGCATCTATTAACAAAATTTTACTTACCCCCCTCGTTGCACAATACAGTAACTTTAATTACCTATTACATAGATATTCATAATTTGAGGTTTCAGACCGAAATAATTTTAAGAATGGATTAGTAGCATTTAAATAATATTTAACATGCTTTACTTCTCAACATTCAACAATTTCCCTCACGTAGAATTTCATACTACGAGTAACTACTGTCTAGCAGACTGGTGAGGTGAGCCATCGATGTACTTCCCGGATTATACAATTAATTGTTGATAAAACCATGCCAAGAACTTTTACTGATTCATGTGACAAAATTAGAAGTTTTACTAGTTGCGGGTCGATGTTCCTAACTTTTTGCGTTAGCCTAAAATTTCTTAGTTTATTTTTACAAATCCCATTCGCAATACACCTTTTTAAGGGTTCTGTAGTCAACTACAACGGACAATGCGAAACTATAACGGTTCCTCATTATAGTTTCGCAATGTCCGTCTGTATCTCTGTCCGTCCGAAGCTTTGCTCCGTGATCGTTAGTTAGTGCTAGAAAGCTGCAATTTGGCATGGATATACAAGTTAATCATGTCGACAAAGTAGAAAAAGAAAATCTAGAAAAAAAGGTTTCGTTGTACCTCCCCTATACGTAAAGTGATGATGATATCTTTCCCTTCAACCCTATGATGTGGGGTGTCATTGGTTTAAAAGGAATAGGGATCTTCAACAATTTTTAGGGTTCCGTACCAAAAAGGTACAAAAGGAACCCTTATGGTGCGACTCTGTCCGTCTATCTGTCACATTGCTAAATATCTCGAGAACTACTGAAGGTATCGATTTGAAATTTGGAATAGTTATGAATAGCGCTAACCTTAACACATTGGAAGTGTAATTTTTTATTTCGGAAATAATCGCTTGGAAAGGATAAATAATATGTGCCCGGATGAACGGGTAACTACGGAACCTTACACTGAGCTTGAACCGACATGCATGCCGGGTTTTTTTAATCGGAAAATTAATTCTTATTATTTATGAATCTAAATATCGATGTAAAGTTCCTATTAGAATCAAAAAGAAGCTTAATTGTAAAATCGCCTTTATGTCTACCGACAATAAGTCCCTAGGACGAGAGACTCGAAAATAAGTCTCCTCTACTGTCACAATTACAAAACATGGGTCATAGGCCAGGCAATCCAATTCAATTCAATTATTTATTTCAGGCCATGAGCCAAAGGCGTGAAATGGGAAACGGCGTTATTAATACATATATTTTTTAATACTTATAAGTATAAGACACGGTAAAGATCCAACTTCGTTTATTACCGAAAAACGCGAGAGACATGCATTTACACAAATCAAATAATGGCCCACTATGTGCATTTTGTTGTTTGTAATACCTACATAAGTAATTAATAATTTTTGAATTATTTGTTTTCTATGAAAGTCATATTACCAAAATATTACGTACGTACGTTATTTACACCTAGTATAGTAATGTATGTAACGTCAGATGATAGCTGAGGACTAGTACCTAGCTGGAACACATCATCATCATGCGCCCTCATGTATTGCAGACTACTTATGGTGTAACATCAAGGTAACACCATTTTTGGTGGCTGAATAGACCGACGTAAGACCGACATGGTTAACCACACCCCTGGCAAGAGCAGTTTGCGGTAGATGATGAAACACCTTGACTTCGTTTTTGTCGTGTCGCTAAGTGCCGCGAACCTTGCGACAACGTGTTATCGCCACCCCGTTCGTTTCTCAGCGAACTTCTCCCAACTTCGGATGTAGCTGGAATGGAACACAATAGACTCGATAACTAAGCGCCACGAACGCGACAAACGAGAAACCGTTCGGTCTAAATCGGTCGCGTGCCCTGCCGGCTATTTCAGCGGAGCTATTTTTACCCGCAAAGTGGGTCGGGATGCCTTCCACAATCGCCCGGACAGGCCCCGGGTGGTCGAGTTACACCTCACCAGGTTGAAGTGGCATTCTTGCTGATTCATTACATTGTGATCAAAAGTTTTAGCGTCATTAGATCTTGCAATAACGAAGCGACCGCGCTTGCGCTACTACGGTTGCCTTGTATTTATCCTCAAACCAAAACTGACCAAGATGTAATGCAAATAATATTACAATAACAATTTTTTGGAACACCTTATATTCAGGTTATTGCTCATCTACAGGCTTTAGTAAATTTTTCCTTGTAAAGAAAAGAGTTGTTTGCTCCAAACTACGCACGGATCGATTAAAAAATGAGAACCAAGAAACGTGTCAAACAAAAAAAAAAGTGTGTGCGACGCAATCTTTACGCGCGATTGAAGTACAACTTTTGACGATGACGTTTATCGATGTTGGCACTTTGACGTGTGTCCTATTACTCCTATTGTGCGTGTATCTCTACTGAGCGTTACCTACTTCCGTCAGAAAAAAAACTGAGAGCCTCTAGTCGCGCCTACAGAAGTTTTACTTCAAAAATAGTCAATGAAATTACGTTTACAGACGGTTTGGTGCGTCCGATACTAAGTAGTAAGTAGCTATAGGGTCGGTTGCACCAAACCATCTTTCAAAGTTAATGCGTTTGCAACATTTTATTGTATGGAAAGTTTCAAAGTTCACTGTTGAGTGACGTTTGTCAATCCGCTAATTTTGTTTGGTGCAACTGGTCCTTAGCCTCACTAGCATCTCTTCAGCGTCGGCGTTTAGTCAGCGCTATGGGAAATGGCGTCGCTGCGCAGTTGCGAGCAGCAGCCATAAAGTTGACTAGATCCGACTCTCGGGAGACGCTAGTGAGCCTCTCTTAGTCTTCGGATAGCTAAGCGTTTATGTTTAATGACGCAATGTGGATAACAGGAATCCCAAAGTAATTTTCTAGTCAAATAGCGTCCAGGATAGGATAAGAACCTAATCTTAAAGAGACACCTCAGTAGGTAGACAGAGCATGTTTAAATTATTAATATAATATAGTTATTTGTGCAACAAGAGAGAAAAGTTGGTTTTTCTTGCGAGTGTTTATTTTGAGTCCCGAGAAAGCGAAAGATTCTATAATTGAATCACGAGCGAAGCGAGTGATTCTAAGGTAGAATCTTGAGCGTAGCGAGGGAGTCAAAAACACGAGATGTAAAATAACTTTGCTCTCGTGTTGCACACATAATTTTTCACCTCAGTAGTGAGAACATATTAAAGGTTAAAATGTATTTCGAATTACACAGAATAAACAGACAAAAAAAATTTTTTTATAATATGTACGATACGATAAGACACGATACGATACGATACGAGACCGGACCGGACCGGACCGAAAAATCAGTTAGGACCGGACCGGACCGGACCGGACCGTACCGTACCGTACCGTACCGTACCGTACCGTCCCGTCCCGTCCCTTCCCGTCCCGTACCGTACCATAAAAAAAATGTAATAAAAGTATGAAGTTCATGGCCTTCACTAAATTAAAAAGCTACATTGTTTCACTCCCTGGAGTGAGGAAAGTCGCACTCTCCTCACTCCAGGGAGTAACGAAAGTAGGCTTGTTCGAGCTGCTGAGGTGAAAAATATTATGTATATAATCTGTGATACAACATAATCCATTCTGGCTTAATTAATGATTAAGAATAGCAAATCAATTTATAATTATAACATGTCGGAGTTCAATAATAAGACAGCGCCTAGAGATAACTTTTGAGCAAAACTATTATTTTCATCGAAATTAATATTATAGAATGCCTCATAAGGCACCTTCATAAGGCAATAGGGAATAAGTATCAATGCCATGTGATTTAATATGTGTTCAAAACGCGAAAGTTTTGAATATTAAAAATGTAATACCAAAAAAAACGCCTAAGTAAAGTTGTATTTATAATAAACAATACAGTCCTTAAGTAGCAATTCGTAGATTCATCTTCGTCGTCGGGTGATGCTTCTGCGTATGCGTATGCGTATGACATGAGCATCCGCTCGGCCTCTACGCAAGTACGCATAGATTCGGGACCGCGCACGTTTTCCATAACGTACGTGAAAGATTTACGTTATTATAATGACTGAATATGCATGCATAAACATTTTCTTTCCTGTGACGTCACAAATCCCAACTGACCTGTCAAATGAGTCAGCATCTCTGGCCATCGTCAGAAACCCAATCCACCTCACGACCGGTCTCTGCCAATTCTATTCTTAAAAACAAACCAACCATACCGATCAAATATCAACCTTATTTCCTAACCCAAAGAACTCTATTATCAATAACAGAAAAATGTAAATCAGCCATAATCGTGGCGAAAGAAAGGAAATCTTGGATCAAAGAGTTAAGGATGATTTTTGAATGGATGTGTTCTTGCATTCCAATAAACGTCAACGTCACTTTATGATAAGTCTTCCGAATAATCGAAGACTATTTACGCCAGGAACGGTATATTAATTTATTAGATGTAGAAACAGATGGTACAGTCATGGTCAGATTTATCGCAACGAACGAAGCTCTCACAATATCTAAACATGATACTTTTCTCATTCGTTACTTTCGTTAGAGTACGTTCAGATACTCATATTTTTAGCATTGACATATAAATAGTATAGAGTGATCCAAACATACGTTGACAAATTTTTTTAAGAATATTTTTCTTACTACGTATTTTACAGAATGTAATTAATGGTTAAATTCAATTTCAATCATTTATTTATTTCGAATCTAAGATTCAACTATGTACAATCATTTAACTGAAACAAAACTGGTATTGATACACAAACGCAAACATATATTAAAATTATGAACAATATGCACAGTAAAAATATATTTGTCAACGTATTTTTGGACCAACGTGCAGGATATGATTCATGCCTCTCAAAATATAAGAAACGGTTGCAGTCGAGTGGCTTGTGTTATGAATATTGTATTTATCTACTCGTCGACTGTACCTTCTCGTAATGTTACTAACAACGCATTTTTCTATGTCTAAAAATAAAAAAGTCTGCGACACCTCTGTAGGGCTACCGCGAAAACCGAATTTCGCAAATTGCGGGGATCTTTCTCTTTAACTCCAATGAAGGCGTAATTAGAGTGACAAAGAAAAATGCCCGCAATTTGCGAACTTCGATTTTCGCGACTATAGCTCAGTACCCCAGCTGACCTTACTTAAAATTCTTTTTTAATACAGTTGCTCAAAAAGTGCTATTTTTCGTGGCTGTTTAGCGTGCGGAAAGTTGGTTTTCGCGAACTAGTGCTTTTTACTTTTCCAATTTTTTTAAATTTTTACTTTTTCCAATTCATGACTACTTATTGATGAGTGTTAATATTAGTTTCCTTTAAACGTCGTAATCATCATAAAAACCTACTGTTAATGTAAGAATACGAGAAATATGATGCAGACTTCATATTTTATTACTTACCTCTTCAACATTATAAGTATTATAACACATTTATTTTTTAATGTTGAAAAACCGTTCTTAATAAGTTGTCTGAATGGAACGGAACGCCTGTCAAAGAAGAGGCGTATTTTCTTACTGCAAGAATGTTTTAAGTTTCCAAAGGCAATATTCGATATTGTTTTTATAAATATACGATACACAAATAATCGTAAATAACGATATAGTACAATGTTTTAATATTTACAATTGTTTCTGTCTTATAGAACATGCATTTAGAAATGAAATGAAAAAAAATGAAAGTTTTTTCATTGAAGTGGGTTCAACGATAATAATAACAAAATCTATTCTAGTCGAATAAAAGCTAGAAAAACACCTCTTCATAATGTCAATGTCAATGATGTCACAGAATTAATAATATAAAAGTTTCAAATTCCATTCCTCTTCATATCTCGGTCATCATCATTAACTTAAGGGTTATTCTCTTGTCGGTGGAGTATCTTCCAGCTTTCCCTATCCCGCGCCAGCTCTTTGACTTTTTGATACGACACGACCCCTACTTTTTCTTTCACTTGATCTAAAAAGCTGCGTCTGAGTTTTCCTCTACCCCGCTTCCTTCCTATCCGCCCCTCCAGGATAGTTTTAAAGAAGTAGTCGTGTCGTATTAAGTGTCCAATCATTTTCCCGCGTCTATTTGCAATAGTGTTCATATCTCGGTACTCGTGAAGCACTAGCATCGAAATGTACTATTATTTTATTTTATTCATTCATTGAGATTCGTTCATTCATTCATTGAAAGTAACTATCATTTCTAGAAGTTATTTTCAACTTTTCAGATCGTTTATCCAACATCCGTGGTTTAAAATATTAAAATATATGTTGTGATGAATTTATTGAGTTTCCTTGATGTAATCGGGTAAAAGTGTGAGGATAAGTCATCTTCCTTTTAAATAATGTAGCTGGCAGTTTCATGTTTATGACCTAAAGTCGGGATTTTAGGGGCGAAATTTTATTATTTAAGCCATTTATTTCCCATCACATAAGTTATTTACTATACTATTGAATTGTTTCATCATCGTTATGTATCCAGCATCGTTGGATAAGAACTCCTGTCTAGGTATAGGCCTCCTCCAGTTTAATCCAATTTTCCCAAAATTTACCCAAAACATATTTTAAATACCTAGTCGTCAGGCTAGAAAAAAATATGATGAGTGAAGTTTCAAAAATCCTTTTAAAATTAAATAAACGTATTGCATGACGTATTCTAACTTACGTAACGTCTCCGTATAATGCGATTTGTATGTATGTCTAGTTACATAAATACATGTGTTTATGCATATATGAACTTAAATATTAGGCGGTCACGGCTTTAAGGTATATTGTCAGTATTCAAGTGACAACAGATGTTACGTCAATGTTTCGCACATACAAATATATCCAAAGGGTGAATACACGTATCCAGAATTAGAAAGAATAAATAAATAAATAAATAAATAAATATTACACACAGCACACAGGGGACATCTCACACAGATCAAACTAGACCCAAACTAAGCAAAGCTTGTAAATATTAAGTGCTAGGCGACGATATACATACTTACATAGATAAATACATACTTATATACATACAAAACACCCATGACTCAGGACTTCAGTTCATCACACAAATAAATGCCCTTACCGGGATTCGAACCCAGGGCCATCGACACACTAGGCCAGACCGGTCGTCAAACAGCAGCAGGACCCACAAAGAAAGAATTAAAAAATATTTGAGGACAATCTTACACATATCGACTTCGCCCCAAGTCCCAAACTAATAAGCAAAGCTTGTACTATGGGTACGGGGGACGATATAATTATACATTCTTACATTACTAAAAATACATACTTAAATAACAGAATCTGTTATTTAAGTATGTATTTTTAGTATCTGACATTAAATGAATTAATAGGGTCTCTATTGTTTCCCAGAATGTTTTAAGTCATAATGTATTGTTTGTCCATATTTTCGTTAGTCATAATTTGGTTTTTCTCAGAAAGGCGTAACTTTTCTGGATTGCCATAAAACAAACCTAACCTAACCTATCTATAGGATAACCTTACGAAAATCCTGAACAGTTAACGGTTTCAGAATTATGAATGATTATGAATGATAATCTGACAATCATTACATTATACTTTCAATAATTATGTCAAACCCTTCGGGTCCCTTATCCCGAATTAATATTAATTAATCTTACACAAACCGACAGTGTTTTCATTAGATACCCCACACGTGTAGATATGTAATGTGCAGATTGTGCAATGCATAGTTTATATGCAGTATTCACAACGAGGCAGGCAGGAGTCATTTGATGACGTCATTACGCTGAAGTAGATGGTCTGCGCCACTGTCTCCCGGCAGTTTTGGAGTATATTCGATGACAACATGGAGTGGGACCAACATAAGTTTGCAACGATTTTGATATCACGCGCAGTGCAAGTGTTATTTTAAACGTCAAACTTTTATGAAATTATGACGTACCTATAAATAACACTTGCAATGCGTGTGCTATCAAAATCGTTGCAGACTTCTCTTGGTCTAACTAGCAAAATAAAAATATGAAAACAATGTGATGATGCACAACTCCTCGACCTCAACGAAAACACAGTATAATAAACTAGCGGAATTTTGAAAGCAACATTTGGTTGAACTTCTCATTATGGCATAGAAACTGTTATATGAAATCGGTTACTTTTAAAAAAACACTTATTTTCCGGCAACAAAGGTACTTTGATACGCACCTTACAGACTAACACACATACAATAATTATAACCTTAGAAACTAAAAATCATTTAGGGGACAGTTTTTTTATAAGTTTTCTAATGGTTAGGGTCGATGTTTTTGCCAGACAGTTTAGTTTTACATAATTAACGTCATTAACGGGTCTAACGCGATTTAATTTTGCTGGGACGTCAGTCTTCCGTGACCACAGCTAATGTTACCTCTGAAACGTCGAAAAAAAAGTAAAATAATGAAATTTTATCGCGTTAGAGATGTTAATGACTTTAATTATGGGTACAAAATGCGAGTTTAAGTTTAGTGTTATAGTTTAGTAATTCGTTTTAACACTATTCGTTTATGTTTGCACTTTAATTATGTTTGCATTTTGAGTTGTGTCCCTCACACACGGTATCTTTGAGTTATTTATTAATCGTTACATAAAGACAGTCATTCTATTGGCTTCCTATCTGCAAAATAATATGTGGTGTTTTCTATAAAAAGGGACCTTATTGTCGATGGCGCTTACGCCATTATAAACGATGCTCCGATATAAATGCAATGCCGCGAGACGCTGTACGGCGTAAGCGCCATCGACAAGAATGTCCCTTTTCATTGAAAATGCCCCATATAGCCATCATTGCATATTCTACTTAATTATTCAAATCGATATCATGTCATAAATTATGCGTTGTTCTCGATAAAGTTTGATGTTTCTAAGTAGAAGCCAGTATTTGTTATGTTTACCAATAATTTATGCGAACTAGTATCTGGGTGTCCGGTAGGGGCGACAGGTCATCGTCACTCGTTGAAATAGGATTCAGACTACACCACCAATACTGCTGCATTATTGCAGGGCGAAATTTCTGCCGACTTCGTAAAGTTCCAATTTTGGCAGAAAAATACTTGAAGTTTAACCGGGGTCCATTTGTTTGACATACTTAATTATTGAAAGTCATAATGTAATGTTTGTCAGATTAGCATTAGTCATGATTCTGAAACCGTTAACATTTCAGGATTTTCGTAAGGTTATCCTATAGATAGGTTAGGTTTGTTTTATGGCAATCCTGAAAAGTTACGCGTTTCTGAGAAAAATCTAATTATGACTAACGAAAATGTGGACAAACAATACATTATGACTTAAAACTTTATAGAAACAATAGGGACCCAGTTTAACCATATCACTTAAGTATGGATTTCCTCGGGGGAGCCTCACCCCTAGAGAACGCGTCCCTAGGTGGCGGATAAGGGATCGCCCGCCAGGTGCCTCACAAGTGGTACTTGGAGGGTAGGAGCCAAATAAAATAACTCCCGCGGACCAACAGGCCGAAGAAGGTGACTTCGTAAAAAAACCCCTACGTCGGGCTGCTCCGACATATTTGGAGTCAAGGCCGACGATAGTGATGTGTGTAGGACTAGGGCGCACAGAAGGGATGACGGCGGACGAGCCTCAGGGCCAACGGCGGCACTCAGGTATGTCAGACATACTATAGTCTTGGCGTCAGGCGGCAACCGGCCATAAAAATTGTAGCCAATCAAACATACCAATCATGAGACAAAGCACAAAAGTAAAGAGGATGAATAATGTTAGGGCGTCCCCCTTAAGCGACGTTGGCGAAGATACTGTAATAAATACTAGGGCGTACCCCACAAGCGACGAGAAACAAAAACAACGAAACAAGGTGGCAATGTCCCAGGTTCGTATTGCAACATGGAATATTGGCACCATGACTGGACGCAGTGTCGAGCTAAGCGATATTTTAGAGAGACGCCACATAAATATCTGCTGTGTACAGGAAACAAGATGGAAAGGGGCTAAATCACGTAGCATCGGTAAGGGTGACAAACTAATATATAATGGAAAAGACAATTCCAGAAATGGAGTTGGGATCATTCTAGACCAAACCCTCAGTCAAAACATAGTTGAGATAAATAGAATTAGTGATCGTATCATAGGTGTAAAGCTAGCCTTAGAGAAGCAGACATGCCTAAATGTCGTCTCAGTCTATGCGCCACAAACCGGATGCCCAGATAAAGATAAACAGGAGTTTTGGGAAGAACTAAATGTCTATATAAACACGATACCCACAAATGAACAAAAACTTATCTGCGGAGACCTAAACGGGCATGTGGGTCCAGACAGGAACGGATTTGAGGGACATCATGGTGGGTTTGGGTATGGGAAACAAAACAATGCAGGAATAACAATTTTAGAATTTGCCGTCTTGCAAAACTTAGCAGTAGTAAATACATTCTTCCAGAAAAAGGACGAGCATCTTATAACTTACAAAAGCGGAAACTCAAAAACGCAAATTGATTATATCCTTACTGATAAAGTTCAAACCTCAAGCAATTCAAAAATTGTAAAGTGATTCCAGGAGAACCGCTCACCAGTCAACACAGACTACTTTTAGCATCGCTCAGGCTTAAAAGCCCAATAAAAATGAAGATTCCAAAAATAGAGAAAATTAAATGGAAGGAACTTCAGTCAGAAAAAGGATCTAAGTTTCAAGATGAAATCAGAAGCTTCATGATAGAAAACTCCCCTAAAGACGACTCTCCAAATACAACTTGGTCTAAATTTGAAAGTGTGTGTGTTACTATGGCAAAAAACATGCTAGGAATCAGCAAAGGCGCCCCGCGTAACGGTAAGGACTCCAAGTGGTGGAACAGCAGCACTAAAGAAAAGGTATCTGAGAAAAAGCGATTGTTCAAGAAATAGCAGGAAAGCGGCCAGGACCAGGATAAGGAGCTGTACAAGGAGGCAAAGAAAAATGCCCGAAGAACAGTGGCTATCGAAAGAGACAAAGCTGATGAAGACCTGTATAAACGCCTAGAACTAGCAACGGACACTGAAATTTATAAAATCGCAAAACATAGACATAACAACACCAGAGATATAACTACAACGAAATACATAAAAGATGAAAAAGGGGTATTGCTCACAGACGATAGGGACATATGTAGGAGGTGGTATAACTACTACAGTGAACTCCTAAATGAAGAATTCCCACGGAATCCAGAAACAGACGAACCTAAAATACAAGGACCTGCCGATGAAATCACTATAGCAGAAGTTAGAAAAGCCATTTCTAGGATGAAAAATCACAAAGCGAGTGGACCGGACGACATACCAGTCGAAGTTTGGAAAACCCTCAAAGACGGGGAGGTGTGGCTATGTGAACTTTTCAACAACATCCTTAGAAATGAAAGAATGCCTGATACGTGGCGTATGAGCACGCTTGTTCCTTTCTATAAAAACAAAGGGGATGTTCGGGACTGTGGAAATTTCCGTGGGATAAAACTGACGTCACACACACTAAAAATTTGGGAAAGAATCCTGAGCGAACGCCTATTAAACGTCATCACAATAACTGATAATCAGTTTGGGTTTACACCGGGAAAGAGTACCACAGATGCGATTCATGCTATAAGATTAGTAATGGAAAAAGCCCGTGAAAATAAGGAGAACGTGATGATGGCCTTTATAGATCTTGAAAAGGCCTTCGACCGTGTACCGAGAACGATCATATGGCAAGCCTTAAGAGCTCACGGTGTCCATGAATGCTATGTTCGACTTATAAGGGACATGTATACGGATGTACAAACACGGGTTAGAAGCCCAGCGGGAATTTCGGAGAGCTTTAATATAAAAGTAGGTGTACACCAAGGTAGCGCACTAAGCCCATTACTCTTCAATGTAGTTATGAATTATCTGACTGCAAAAATACAAAACCCAACACCGTGGAACCTCTTGTATGCCGATGATGTAGTGTTAATATCGAAAGACCCACACGCACTTCAAGAAAACCTCGAACAATGGAGAGAGTCACTAGAAACTAATGGATTGCGCATCAGTAGAACAAAAACCGAATACATGATCTGCAATTTCAACCCAAATAGTCCCATAAACGCTACTATAAAGCTCGACGGCATAAACCTCCCGCAAGTAAAAACCTTCAAATACCTGGGCTCGGTCATTTCTGAAAACGGGACAATTGAAGCGGACATCATACACAGGACGACATCGGGATGGAACAAGTGGCGTATGCTAACCGGAGTCCTATGTGATACCAAAATGCCTATTAAGACCAAAGGAAAAATTTATAAAACTGCTGTGAGGCCAGCTTTACTCTATGGATGTGAAGTCTGGCCGACAACCAAGGCACACGAGCAGAAGTTACATACAACGGAGATGCGTATGCTGCGCTGGTCGGGCGGGGTTACCCTTAGAGACAAAGTGCGCAACGAGCATATAAGGGGGAGTTTCAAAGTGGCTCCCATAACCCACAAAATTTCTGAGGCTAGACTAAGATGGTACGGTCACGTAATGAGAAGACCAGACGATCATGTGGTTAGAAAGTGCCTTTCCATCGCTACAAAAAAGAGGGGAATGGGAAGGCCTCAAACAACTTGGATGACGAATGTTCGAAAGGACATGAAGGTGTTGGGACTCCACGACCAAGACACCCAAGACAGAAATAAATGGCGTCGCATGATTGGGAAAGCCGACCCCGCGTAACGGGAAAAAGGCGAGGCAGAAGAAGAAGAAGAAGACTTAAGTATGGATTGGCAAAAGTTACACTTGTTTTTAAGTAAATAAAAAGCTAGGTCTATACGATACGACGCGTTGATTTGAAAATGAAATTTAATAATTAGTAATAACTACTTCTTACTCCTTAGCGAACTCGGCGCCGTCGACTGGACAGAAACGGCTTTGGATAGCAGCATGGCGGTCTTTGGTGTTGAAGATCCACTTATTTAAACAGGCGGACAAATTTCAATTACAAATAGCAATAGGGGATATTACTGCAATGTTGTGCCACCAGAGTGCAGCACTAGCCTTTTTAGTAAACCATAGAGTAACTTGTACATACTGTACCTTAAACAGGTTTTTGAAAAGTTTCAGAGATGATAAAATGTGATATTGATGCATCAAGGCGGTTTGTTTACAGAGGACCTACCGGGAAACGCGAATCCGAAATTTCACTCTTTGTCGCTAGAATATGCAAGTGACAAAGATGTTAGATAACGAAACTTCGATTTTCTTGTTTCGCGATAGACCCTCAGATTGTGGTAGTGGCGCCCCCTGCGCAGAGTTTTCCCTATTGATAAATAGTATTAGTTCCGTATATCTATACATTTCTTATCAGTTCATACAATAGCTGTTGGTGATATTATGATATGTATACCTACATCAAATTGTGTGAATTTTTTTCAAAAAATGTTAATATCATGAGAGGTCATGTAACGAATGTCAATATCATGGTACGGACACGTGATGCGAAGGGGCGAAGAGTACGTTGCCAAAAAAGCTCTGAACCTGCCGGAGAAAAAGAGAGGCCAGGGACGCCCGCCGTCAACATGGTGGACCAGCATGACCCAATTACTTAAGAGGAACAATTTACCTGATCCGACAACCCTCGACAGAATCTCGTGGCGCAAAATAAATAGGAGAGCCGACCCTACCTGAAGTGGGATGGAGCAAGGAAGAAGAAGAAGTGAGGAAAATGAGGACTACGTTTATAAGGAGATTGCGCGCGGTCGTCCACTTTCTTAATACTTAAAAATATGTAGGTACTGAATTTAAGAGACATCTTGCACCAAGCTTACCTTGCACTAAGCTTTTGACGACCGGTCTGGCCACTAGGGTAGTGGTCCTGCCTGTGAAGCCGATGGTCCTGGGTTCGAATCCCGGTAAGGGCATTTATTTGTGTGATGAGCACAGACATTTGTTCCTGAGTCATGGATGTTTTCTATGTATTTAAGTATTTGTATAAGTATTATATATGTATATCGTATGTCTGAGTACCCACAACACAAGCCTTCTTGAGCTTACCGTGGGACAGTCAGTTTGTGTAAGAATATCCCTATAATAATAAAAAATTACATTCGATAAAATATTATTGAGATATTTTATAATATTTTAGGTAATTACTACATGCATATACGCTAATGAGTACCTAAATAATAAATATGAGTTATTTATTACCTAATCAATTATGTTAATAAAAAAACCGGCCAAGTGCGTGTCGTGCCAGGTGCCACCCATAATGAAAGGTTCCGTATCTTCATACAATACGATACGATCATTTATTGATAAAAAATATTTTTACATGTCATTATGTCTTAGTACTTAAATCTATTACAGTATTCATTATTTAAAAAATTATAATAAAAAATTACTAAATTATTTTTTTATACTTTTTTAATATGAAAAAGTCATACAAGTACAAGGGCGTATCATCACGGCACTTTCGTTTTTTTAGTAAAAAGAGGTTTATTGAAAAAATCTCATTAATGGCTCAAGAAATTATGATCAAAACAATTTTCGTGAAAAGTATTTATTATGCTCTTTGAAAACATTTTTGGATGATAGGGAAATTTGTGGTCGAGTGGAGGAAACGAGGGGAGGCCTTTGCGCAGCAGCGGGACACTAAATTAGGCTAGTAAAAAAAAAAAAAAAAAAAAAAAAAAAAAAAAAAAAAAAAAAAAAAAAAAAAAAAAAAAAAAAAAAAAAAAAAAAAAAAAAAGGAAATTTGTCGGGGACGTGACGTATATGGCAGCTACCTTAATAACCTACAGACATTTGTATTATATACCGTTGAATTTAAAGCTTTGTAAAGTTATCAAACGAAATCATGCAAAATATCGGCTTCTTAGCTTTATCAGAAGGCTATTTAGCAGTGTCACTTTCAAACATGTTCAACTTAGTGTTACATTACTAGACCCTATCGTGTACTTTGTCTAAATGTCGTTGTAAAGTTTTAAGTATTTCAATATCTTTGGAAACAACGCACTACTTATATTTCTATTAATCACCATATCTAAATGATTCCAGAGAGGATCTTCCATGACCACAAACTCTTTAAGATTAGGCAGTTTGCTTACAAGCCACTCCGTGTCAATGGTGTCTACCAAGCCATCGTTCTTCCCATGGAAAACATAAGTTGGCACTGTAACGGCTGACAAGTTAAATTCAGGCGGATCTCCTCCATACAACTCCATGTTTTTCTCTGGTCCATAATCAAATTTACAGTACCTATCAACTTTTAAACTTTGTCCGTATCGAACGATGTTTTTGATCGAAGTTCCTGCCGGGAAATGCGTCAATACCATCTTCAAGCTTTCCGTCGATAATGATGAGGGATGTGGCGCATCTATAATAGATATGATATGGTACAGCATCTCAGGTATATATTGACAAAGCAAATTTATCGGATCCAGCATTCCCTTCCACATATACTCTACTATGCCTAGCTTTTGTAAAATATTCTGGTAATCCCGTATAAACGTGACCATCTTCTTGAAAAATACGGATTTTGCGTGCGTATGTTTGGTCGCTGGCGCCAGTCCGATGAGGACTTTCACTTTATCGCTGTACTCAGGTTTTTCGGAACACATCACGAAAAAACTCCCTGAGCCTTGCGAAACACCAATATAGTTAAGTTGAGGTTGCTCAGTTTGGTGTAACACTAAATCGATGGTGGCAGGTAAGTCATATTTTCCAATTTCGTCCACTGAGAAATCCCAGAAGGCTGTGTCCCTGTCAGGGTCCAGGGTTATATGCCTCCTGCCATCGTACGTGCCCCGAGCGTTGCCTACCCAGACATCGAAGCAAGAGTCTGCAAGTAGGTACGGTAGTCCATTGTCAACACCAGCGTCCAAAAAGCAGTCCGCACTAGCCAACAGGCCATTTATAAGTAACACTGGTGTTTTTCTTTTTTCACCATCACATTTTGCACTGTAAGTAATCCTGTATAAGTTTAGAAGATATCCGTCTTCTGTCTGTACAGTGTAGTTTTTACTAATGTAACCGTGTTGTGCGACTATTTGTGTGAAATTTCGGTTATCACGTTCCCTGGAGAGTTGGAAAATTACCCGGATGGTTGAGAACGTGGTAAAACATCCTAAAAGGTATACGAACACGAACGTCCAACTCATTGCTGTGTCTGACACACACTAAAATGGATACATTTCCGATATACGCCTATTAACAAATCGCAAGAGTGGTCATGGTCATGGACTAAGGCTCGATTTGTGTTGTCCGACGCATAAGGTGCGTTAACAACTGGAGAACAAGAATTAGTTTAGGTATACTTAGGTACACTAAGGCATATAAGACCTTTTTATTTAGATTTAGCAGTAGGTATTTTTTCATATGTATGACATATCGTATAAGGTGATGAAACAGCTCAGCCGGTTTTGACTATTTTTAACACGCTTTTATTATGTCGAACTGTAATGTAACTATATAATGGAATCTAAGGTAACTAATTTAACCATCTTCCCGGTTTCCGATGAAGCTGAAAATTTGCATACGCATGTAAGTCGGGTGACAATGCAATAAGTATTATGGTACCGTCGAGCTGATCTGATGATGAAGACAGGAGGTGGTCATAAGAAATCTGTGATAAAACAACGCTACCTAATTGTGTTTGGGGTTTTTAGAATTGTCTCGATGAGTATTAGTTGCCTGCGGAAGAAAAGTACAGTCAGCAATAAAAGCTTTTTTCAAGCGGCAATGTATTGCGTACATCGTCATCACTTGTGACAGTTGTGACATTGCTTGTTGACTTTTTTATAAGGAAGTTACTGAGAGATTGATCTATAAGGACATTGTCACTTAAAAGTGTATCATTTACTCTTTTTCGAAAATCCATCAACTTTTGGGTTATTTCTACTCAGAATCACGAGGAATATTGATTTAAAAAGAAATAAATATAAATATGTCCCAAAAAAATGACAGTTTTGTAACGCATTTCACATACATTTTGTTTGGTGTTTTGTATTTAAAATTCTATATGAATCATGTTTTATTTATTAGTTAATTTTTATTCTTTTATTTTTGACATGTTTCCTGTAACTTAGTTAATATTTTAGAAATACATATTTTAGTTATTTTAATTTTTAAGTTTGTATTTTTATTTTAATAGATTTTTATGTCTCAAAGCTTTTATGAGCCATGTTGCTTGCAGGGCTCGGGACCGGTATTGAAATATCGGTTAATATCGTTCCTAAACCGTTATTTTATTTCGTTCATTAATAAACCGGTTAATTGATGGATCGCGAACTTTAAAATTTAGTTCTCTCTTCTTACCGGTTAGTTGAGAGAACGATTTGTTTTTGTTTTCGTGGAACGATATAATAACGGTTAATCTCAGCCGCCTACAATTCTCCGAATTCTCGATGTTGACTTGACAGTGCTGTTGCTTGCTGACTGAATTGTTTATTTTTTATACTTTTTAGGCGTGTTGCAAACTTTATTACTTAATACAAACTTCAAAAAAGGCGAAATCAGCTTTCGTTTATTTTAATATAATGCCCTTTTACCAAGTTTCAAGCTTCTACCTTAAAATAAAACTTGTACCACATATAAACTTACATCCCCTTTTTAACCCCCTTAGGGGTTGAAGTTCTAAGAACGTTGAAATAACTGTTTTTGTTATCTTAAACAATGCTTTTCTAAGAAGTTTCAAAGTATTATAGATTCAAATTTTTAACCTCTTTTTAACCCTTTTAAGAGATAAATATTTAAAAACGCTTAAATTACTTTTCTTGTATTCTAATAATATGGCTTTACACAAAGATTGAAGTGTCGCACTCAAAAAAAGGTTTGATCTTCATACATATTTTTAACCCAATTTTTACTACCTGGGGGATGAATTTTCAAAAATTCTGATATTAGTTATCTTCTCTTTTCATTAAATATCTTCCTACAAAGTTTCAAGTACCTGGCTTAAAATAAAATTAGGACCCCTACAAACTTTCAACCGCTTTTTAACTCCTTTAGGGGATGAATTTTTAAAAACCGGCCAAGTGCGAGTCGGACTCGCGCATGAAGGGTTCCGTACCATTACGCAAAAAACTACAAAAATATCACGTTTGTTGTATGGGACCCCACTAAAATATTTATTTAATTCTGTTTCTAGTATTTGTTGTTATAGCGGCAACAGAAATATATCATCTGTGATAATTTCAACTGTCTAGCTATCACGGTTCATGAGATACAGCCTAGTGACAGTCGGACAGACAGACAGACAGACAGCGAAGTCTTAGTATTAGGGTCCCGTTTTTACCCTTTGGGTTCGGAACCCTCAAAACGCTGAGATTATTTTTCTAGAATTCTAATAACATGAGTTTATACAAATATTCAAGTCCCGGCACTCAAAAAAATGTTTGACCTACATACAAATTTTTAACCCCTTTGCACCACCTTAAGGGATGAATTTTCCAAAACGCTGAAATCAGTTTTCTTCTCTTTTAATGAAATACTTTTTTACGAAGTTTCAAAATTCCTAGCTTAAAATAAAATTGGAACCCTATACAAACTTTCAACCCCTTTATAACCCTTTTAAGGGATAAATTTTAAAATCTCTGAAATTACTTTTCTTGTATTCTAATAATATGCCATTATACAAAGATTTATGTCCCGCACTCAAAATATATTTGATCTCCATACAAACTTTCAACCCCTTTTTCACCACCTTGGGGGATGCATTTTTAAAAACGCTGAAATTCGTTTTCTTGTTTTTTAAATATAATAGGTACCTTTTTGCAGTTTCAAGTTCCTAGCTTAAAATAAAATTTGAACTCCAAGACAAACTTTCATCCCCTCTTTAACCCCCTTAGGGATGGAATTTCCAAAAACGCCGAAGTCCCTTTTTTTGTAATCGGCTATTATGCCTTTCCAAGAAGTTTCAAAGCATTTGTAATGGATTCAAATTTTCAACCCCTTTTTAACCCTCTTACGGCATGAATTTTAAAAAACGCTGAAATTACTTTTCCTATATTCTAATAATATGCCCATACCATATACAAAGATTCAAGTCCCGCACTTGAAAAATTTTTTGATCTCCATACAAACTTTCAACCCCTTTTTCACCACCTTAGGGGATGAATTTTCAAAAACGCTGAAATAATTTTTCTTGTATTTTAATAATATATATTTTCCCTCAGCCTTAAATTTCTAGCTTAAAATAAAAATTGAACCCCATACAAACTTTCATCCCCTTTTTAACCCAATTAAGGGTTGAATTTCTTAAAATTCCTTCTTATTTCTTGTACACAATATAAATGTAACCTGTTGTGCAAATTTCAACTTTCTAGCTTTTGTGGTTTCGCCTCTGCGTTGATGAGTCAGTCACTAAGTCAGTCACTGAAACTGAATACTAAATTTGTTGGTTTTCAATAAATAATAAAAATTATTAATAATATTTCTTTGTATAATTAATATAATTATTTAAACTGTTATAAAAAAGTAATTTTATTATAATTATATACTTATATGTAGTATGATTAAACACATGTGAAAGCACTAGTTCTCATTATGTATTTAGGTATAGTAGGTACTTAATCGCGGTCGGCAAACTAAAACGATTTCAAAATAGTCATAATTTTTTGAAATCTGCGCCCCCAAAGAATTTTAAAAAAACTATTTGTTAACAAACAGGAAAATACTAATAAACATACAATAATTAAAAGATAACTAAGAAATATTGAACAAAAAAAACAACATTCGGTGTCGCACGCTGTGTTCGTCACAGCAAAAGGATTTCTACTCAGCAGAGGATCGGCACTGAATTTAATTAAGTCCTACTTACACGGTAGAATACAAAGGGTCGATGTGAATGGACAACGATCACCGGGGTCATTGGTCTCTATGGGTGTACCGCAGGGATCAATATTGGGGCCGTTCCTGTTCCTTATCTACATTAATGACCTGCCATACCTTGTAAAGACCCACCATGATATAGTATTGTTTGCAGACGATACCTCACTTATTTTCAAAGTCAAACGACAGCAGCAAGCTTACAGTGATGTAAACGATGCTATTTCAGAAGTAGTAAATTGGTTCAATGTTAATAACTTATTGTTAAATGAGAAAAAGACTAAATGTATTAAGTTTGTCACTAGTAGTAACGTAAGGCATGTGCAAACAAGTGTCATTGTGAAGGACGAGAAATTGGAATTGGTTGATAGTACAGTTTTTCTTGGTATAACTTTAGATTCTAAACTCCAATGGGGTCCCCATATTGATACTCTTTCGAATAGACTGAGTTCTGCAGCTTTTGCAGTGAGCAAAATCCGTCAGTTAACTGATGTGAAAACAGCTCGATTAGTACATTTTAGTTACTTCCATAGCGTTATGTCATATGGTATTTTACTGTGGGGTGGTGCTTCAGAGATAAATACCATTTTTGTTCTGCAGAAGAGGGCTATTCGAGCAATATATAAAATGAACCATAGAGACTCACTTAGAGATAAATTTAAGGAAATTGACATAATGACAGAGCACTGTCAATATATTTATGAGAATATTCTGTATGTACATAAAAACATTGCCAGTTTTAAGAAAAACTGTGACATACATAACATTAATACTAGAAATAAGCATAAGCTTGCAGTAACCTTCACTCGGCTCCATAAAATTAAAAAATCATTCATGGGTAACTGTGTAAGATTTTATAATAAACTTCCAAATATCATCACTGAATTATCTGTTAATAAATTTAAAAAATATGTAAAACGTAAACTTATCTCTAAAGCCTATTATAGCACACAAGACTACATGAATGATGAAACACCGTGGGATTGTGATTGAAAATAATTAATTATTTATTATTGTGTTAATAATGATGAAATTGATAATTCAATGAATACCTATATTAGGTAATCTGTATTTTTTGACATTTAGATTTTTATTCTAGAAAGTTTCTAGACTAGTATTTTTTATACAATTTTGGTGTTTGACGATCCTTTTGTGAATTCTTATTATTAAGTTTGACATATCTATAATAATTCAATGTTTTTAAGAATAATAATAACTGCATCAATAAATTGCTCTGATATTTAGATTAAGGTAATATTTAAAACTTGACAATTTAAAAGTGCTTGTTGCTAGGCCTATTTGAATAAAGATTATATTGACTTTGACTTTGACAATACGCTTCGCTTTCTCGAGGAAAGCATTGATATTCTGCCGGACTGCCGGTTACAAATAATAAAACTCGTTTTAACTTGCTGCGACATTCTCAATTTAACCGGTTTATTTCGAACGAAATATGAACTCAAGAACGAAATGGGAACGAATTGGTGTAAACCGTTATCTCAAAAGAACTGTTTTTAAACCCGTAACCGCAAACGGAAACGAAATCCTTTTCGTTCCCGGGCGAATGAGCGATAACGGTTTGTGCATTGAGACCGGTTTCCGAGCTCTGGTTGCTTGAATTAAATGAATACATACATACAATACATACATACATTACAAAACTAACACCAAAAATTTGTATGAAAAACTGGGCACACTTTATTTCTTTATCTCATTCAATAGTACTCGTGATTCTGAGTCTAAATAACCCAAAAGTTGATGGTTTTTCGAGAAAAAGTAAATGGTACCATTGTTTCTGGAATTTATTAAGCCAAATTTGATTTTATTAAAACAAATTAAAAAATCAACACACAATCATGTACCTACAGTCAAGGGCATAAATATATATACAGTCCCAAAGTTTCAAAAATATGTGTACGCTCTTACGCCTTAGATAATATAGTCGTGTTCACATATTTTTGAACCATTTGTCTGGATCGATATTTTTGCCTTTGACTGTACATGCTTTTTACAAGCTTTTTATTAATTAATTAATTTGGTACCTGTGTATGTATGTACGGGTCAAACCTTGCAAGTTAAATTTGACCCACTTCTCAGTTTCCAATGAAGCTGAAAATTTGCATACATACGTGTCGGGTGACAATGCAATATTATGGTACCATCGAGCTGATCTGATTATGGAGACAGGAGGTGGCCATAGGAACTGAGTGATAAAACAACGCAACCTAATTGTGTTTGGGGTTTCTAGAATTGTCTCGATGAGTATAATTAGTTGCCTATGTAAAGAAAAGTACAGTCAGCAATAAAAGCTTGTACCAAAAATGTTTTTTTTTAATTGCCTAAAACTTAATTTAAATGAAAAGTCGAAGACATTCAACAACTAATTTAATAGATATTTTATTACCGCCAAATTATCACCGCGCTCCCGTTGACATTTAACGTTTTCATTTTTTTTATATGACACTAAAAAAAACTAAGATTTGGCAATGGCATGCTTAAGTTGAATGTAGGGACACACATAGTATCTTCTTAGTAGTTTGTGGGATACACTCATCAGTGCTAAACTGGTGCTATAGCATACCAAAGGTTAAGTATGTATTTTGAAGTAACAATATTATGTGCAAATATTACCTACATCATTCACGTAATCATCTGAATATAACCTTGACAAAACCTGTCCATGTTAACAGCACATAATTATATTCTCGTGTATACAAAACAAGTTTGAGAACAAATCAACTAGTCACACTACTATATATAAAATTATTAACTTAAATAAATGTTATATATTAAAGAAAAAGTGACGAAGCCCTCCAGTGGTGAAGGCCGGATCCGGTTACCAGATCACCACTGGAGGACTACGTCACTTTTTCTTTAATATATGACCTCTATTTCAGATTATATTCTCGTGTCTTAATTTTAAAATTGAAACTTAAACGTAGAGTCAACTCAAATATATGTTTACATTTTTCGCTTTATTACAATAGGGTATTTGACTGTATTTAAAATAAACTATTTTACACCATGCATGAAATAAAGCACCAGAAGATTAATAGAGAAACGTAGACAGCAGTTATTTTTGGACACAATTTCTATTTTAAAACCCGTATAAAACTATAAAGAGTAGGTAATTTGATTGTGACGTCACATGCTAGTGTTTCATATAAATTTCATAGTAGCAAAATTGTTTTGACAGTTCTAAAAAAGAAACTGATTTGACTAGTAGTCAAATACCCTATTATTACAAAGGAGTAAGGTGCAAAAGTACGGGAAACGAGTAAGGAGTAAGGTAAGTAGTAAGTAAGGTGTAAAGCTTTGACGTCCACTGTACAAGCGTACGAAACGTGGCGTATTATTTGTGCAAAAAAAATCAGTACTAGGTATACCGCTGCCACCAGTTTTGACATTAACATATTCGCTCACGTCTACGTAACTTATACTCTCTATGCATCTCGCTCGTACTCGCATATTAGTGCAAGCGAGATATATATAGAAAGTAAATTACGTAGTCGTGAGACTCGTGAGCGAATGTCAATGTCAAAACTGAGGGTAGTCGTGCTTAACTATATACCTATTCCATTTTAGCAAGCAATGAAAATGAAAATAGTTTATTTCTTTGATGGTAAGTACATTGCAAATGACATTTTGTTTGGGACTACCTTGTAAGTATTATCTACCTGCCACAGGTAGTCCCGCTCTTACATAACCTAAGAACAAATTTCTCCAAAACTAAACTTTTAGAGTTCAGACCTTACCAAAAACGCAGTTTGAACGTAGACTATAGCTTCAAAGATACAAAAGTTGAATGTGTAGATTCTGCCGCGCTTTTGGGTATTTATATTGATGCTACAATAAACTGGCAAGAACATGTCCATCAAATATCCCTTAAATTAAGTCGATTTATCTATGCCTTGCATGAAATTAAGAAATGCACCGATATAAAAACAGCGACTTGTGCCTATTATGCTTAATAGTATTATGCGGAATAGTATTATGGGGAAACAGTACAGATACTTTACAACTGTTTATACTCCAGAAACGTTGCCTAAGGATATTAGTTAATGTGGATCAAATGACAGGCTGCAAACACTACTTTATAGCACAAAAAATGTTGACTCTACCATCAATATACATCTTGGAAGCTTCTATGTTCGTGAAAAACAATCTGTCATTATTTCCACAATACTCACACGCATCTTCATTACGACCTAGAAAAAACTAGCTCTACCTGAGACTAAATTGAAGATGGTTAGCACTGGTCTTTCTGCCATGGCAATAAAAATATTTAACAAAATCCCAAATAAGATCCAAGAACTGAGTAACATAGGTGCATTTAAAACCCAACTCAAAGCATATTTAATTAAAAAAGCTTTTTACTCTGTACTAGAATTCTTAAATGAAGATGTAACTATATGAAATATAATGTAATGTTATTAACTATGAAATATAATATAATAAAATATTTAATATGTAATTAATCGTGATGTAAAATGTAATAATATGTAATCTTCAATCGTAAGGTAAATTTAACAGTATTTAATCTCCAATCGCAATGTAAAATTCCATTTTAATGTAAATTTAATAATATTTGATCTCTTATCTAATGTGAAATTCAATAACATGTAATATAATCTTTAATTGGAATGTCAAATTTAATATATTATGTATTGTGACCTATAATCGTGATCCTTAGCTACTTATTACTAATTACTTAGTTAGTAAGTTACGTAGATAAGAATGTAGTTAATTAGTGAGTATTAAGTTGCAGTGCCCTACAGGGTTCATAGCTGATCAAAATTATTATGTAACATCTTATTATGTACCTATGAAGGCAATAAATGACTGAATACTGAATACATTTACATAAAAAAATTCATAACATAATGCATATCAAGAGAACTTTAAAAACAACCTATAAACTAAGTTCCACATTTTCTTAGTGTTCACACGAGTTTATATGGGAGTCATGTGGATTTAAGGGACACAACGCATATTGAGGTAAAAACAATTATCACAGGATTTGATATATTTTACATACATATAGGTACAGCTACCAGCTACATATAGGTACAAAGTATCCCTCACCTCAACCAAAACTGGTTGTTTTGTTAAGAATTAAATGAAAAACTAGTAAGACTACAACGCGTTGTAACGTATTTGCCTTATTTGTATAACAGGTATAAAATACCGGTTTAGCCAAAAATCTTCATATAAAATATATCTCACGATATTCAGTATACAAAAAAAATATTAGGAAGGCAATTCATTTAATATATGGTTTCGTAAAACATTTAATAGATATGTTGACTGTATTTAAAATAATGTATTTTACCAAAAAAAAATAAGGGACACAACGCATATGTAAAAACAATTATCACAGGATTTGATATATTTTACATACATATAGGTACAGCTACCAGCTACATATAGGTACAAAGTATCCCTCACCTCAACCAAAACTGGTTGTTTTGTTAAGAATTAAATGAAAAACTAGTAAGACTACAACGCGTTGTAACGTATTTGCCTTATTTGTATAACAGGTATAAAATACCGGTTTAGCCAAAAATCTTCATATAAAATATATCTCACGATATTTAGTATACAAAAAAAAAATTAGGAAGGCAATTCATTTAATATATGGTTTCGTAAAACATTTAATAGATATGTTGACTGTATTTAAAATAATGTATTTTACCAAAAAAGAAATTAAGGGACACAACGCATATTGAGGTAAAAACAATTATCACAGGATTTGATATATTTTACATACATATAGGTACAGCTACCAGCTACATATAGGTACAAAGTATCCCTCACCTCAACCAAAACTGGTTGTTTTGTTAAGAATTAAATGAAAAACTAGTAAGACTACAACGCGTTGTAACGTATTTGCCTTATTTGTATAACAGGTATAAAATACCGGTTTAGCCAAAAATCTTCATATAAAATATATCTCACGATATTCAGTATACAAAAAAAATATTAGGAAGGCAATTCATTTAATATATGGTTTCGTAAAACATTTAATAGATATGTTGACTGTATTTAAAATAATGTATTTTACCAAAAAAAATAAGGGACACAACGCATATTGAGGTAAAAACAATTATCACAGGATTTGATATATTTTACATACATATAGGTACAGCTACCAGCTACATATAGGTACAAAGTATCCCTCACCTCAACCAAAACTGGTTGTTTTGTTAAGAATTAAATGAAAAACTAGTAAGACTACAACGCGTTGTAACGTATTTGCCTTATTTGTATAACAGGTATAAAATACCGGTTTAGCCAAAAATCTTCATATAAAATATATCTCACGATAAATACAAAAAAAATTTATTAGGAAGGCAATTCATTTAATTTATGGTTTCGTAAAACATTTAATAGATATGTTGACTGTATTTAAAATAATGTATTTTACCAAAAAAATATTGGAAAAACGTAGACAGCAGTAAAATATTTACACAATTACTATTTTTAATAATTTTTGATAGTTCTACAATAAAGAGTCGTTAATATGACCGTGACTTCACACCATAATTTTAAATTGTTTTGACAGTTCGAAAAACCGGCCAAGTGCGAGTCGAACTCGCGCACGAAGGGTTCCGTACCATTACGCAAAAAAAGGCAAAAAAAATCACGTTTGTTGTATGGAAGCCTCACTTAAATATTTATTTTATTCTGTTTAAGTAAGTTAGTAAATCTTGATTGCAAACCATGGTACATAGATGTTACAAAATATTATGTAAAGTTTCATATGGACCCCGGTGGGGTGTAGCAATTTTTCTTATAACTAGCTTATACATAATTATACAAACTAAACTTAACTACTTTCATAATGAAAGCGCTAGGCTAGGTATAATTATAATTTGTGAATCAAGATATAAAGAGACTACATTGTAAAAAATTAATTAATTGTGACTTCCATAAATTCTTTAACAGTATAATAGGTTTTTTTATCAAAGGTTTTTGAAACATATACAGTGGTACTACGTAAACGAAATTAATAACTAGCTTAAATCTAAAATAGGCCCTTGAGGCATTGTACCAAGGATGCTGGCGGCATTTCCCCGCTGTATCGCAATGCTGATACGTTGTGCGAGAAAGCCGCCAGCTCTTCGGTCACCAGTTACGTCAACCAGACGCTTCGCGATTTCTGCAAACAACTTATGCGCGCTGGGACCCCATGGACCTAGAGTTTCAACTCCAAATGGAACGAAATGATACTCTCTACCGAGGCTCTTATATTTATTACGTTTTAAAATTTCGGCGCTTTCCGCCGCTCCGCCCGCTTTTACATTAGTCCGTTGGAGGTGGGACGGTGCCAGTGTGTCTACGCAGGTAGCATCCCACACCAACATCCGTCCCAAGCTCCAAGGAACCAAGGACATCCCATCGGGCCTCTTAAGAATACATATTAAGTTTGTTTCTTATACCTATTAATTATTAAGTTTATTTAAGGTTTTTAGTATTTACTGTTATAGCGGCAATAAAAATACATCATCTGTGAAAATTTCAACTGTCTAGCTATCACGGTTCATGAGATGCAGCCTCGTGACAGACAGACGGACAGACAGACAGACATACGGACAGACGGACAGTGGAGTATTAGTAATAGGGTCCCGTTTTTACCCTTTGGGTACGGGCCTGCCGCGAACCATTTACAGCGTTCGGTTCTAACCGAAATCGTACTTTTAGTTGGTACCTACCTACTAAAAATTTGCTTGTATATAAAAAGTTTAACAGCTCTGTATAAAAAAACAGCTGCCAACGCCATGATTAAATATAATTTAGCAGAAAACTGTAAACCTTTCATAAAATAATTTAGTTGCTGTGTATTTGGTCCACTGGGAAATGTTGTTGATTACTACCAAAAACTTATAAGTTAGTTAGTTACCCAAAGGGTAAAAACGGGACCCTATTACTAAGACTCCGCTGTCCGTCTGTCCGTCTGTCACCAGGCTGTATCTCATGAACCGTGATAGCTAGACAGTTGAAATTTTCACAGATGATGTATTTCTGTTGCCGCTATAACAACAAATACTAAAAAGTATGGTACCCTCGGTGCGCGAGTCTGACTCGCACTTGGCCGGTTTTGTATTACGCTATCTGTTAACTGTGCCATTTCATGTGATGTTAAATAAAAATGTTCTATCTATAAGATAGAGGTGTCAGAAATCGAACTGTTGGCGTCATTTGTTTGGCAATTTCTGAATTCTATATCTTATATTGGTGTTCAATCACTGATCAACATCACTAAAGGCAGTGTTATTAGTATATTTTATCGTGTTTATACTCTGTCAATTATTATAAAGTTTCAAGTATTTTAAAATCTTTGGAAACAACGCGCTTCGGATATCCTTATGAACCACCATATTTAAGTGATTCCAGAGAGGATCTTCCATGTACACAAATTCCTTAACATTAGGTAGTTTGCTAACAAGCCATTCCACGTCAATGGGGTCCACAATCCAATCATTCTTGCCCTGGATAATATACGTCGGTACATTGACTGCTGACAAGTTGAATTCAGGTGGATCACCTCCATACATTTTGATATTTTTCTCTGGGCCATAATCAAATTTACAGTAACTATCAACGTTCATGCTTTGCCCGAATCGAGCTAAGTTTTTGGTAGAAGTTCCTGCTGGGAAATGCGTGAGTGCCAATTTCACGGTTTCCAACGACATTGATTCGTGATTTGGCGCATCTATATAACATATGATATATGACAAAATCTCAGGCTTGTACTGGCTCAGCCAAACTATAGGACTCAGAATTCCCTTCCACATCAACTCAAACACACCTATTTTTTGTAAAACATTTTGGTAGTCCCGTGCAAATGTCGTCAATGCCCTAAATAATGGGGATTTTGTGTGTATATGTTTAGTCGCAGGCGCTAGTCCAATCAGGACTTTCACTTTATCACTATACTCAGGTCTTTCGGAGCACATTACAAAAAAACTCCCTGAGCCTTGCGAAAGACCAATATAGCTCAGCTGAGGTTCCCCAGTATGGTTTAACATTAAATCAATGGTGGCTGGTAAGTCATATTTTCCAATTTCATCGACTGAGAAATCCCAGAAGGCCGTGTCCTTGTCAGGGTCCAGGGTTATATGCCTTCTGCCATCGTACGTGCCCCGAGCGTTGCCGACCCAGACATCGTAGCAAGAGTCTGCGAGTAGGTAGGGCAGTCCATTGTCAACGCCGGCGTCCAAAAAGCAGTCGCCAGTAGCCAACACGCCATTTATAAGTAACACTGGTGTTTTTATTTTTTCGCTATTACATTGGGCACTATAAGTAATCCTGTATAAGTTAAGAAGGTATCCGTCTTCTGTCTGCACAGTGTAATTTTTACTAATATAACCGTGTTGTCCGACTATTTGTGTGAAATTTCGATCATCACGTTCCCTGGAGAGTTGGAAAATTACCCGGATGGTTGAGAACGTGGTAAAACATCCTAAAAGGAATACGAACACGAACGTCCAACTCATTGCTGTGTCTGATACACACTAAACTGGATACATTTCCGATATACGACTATTAACAAATCGCAAGAGTGGTCATGGTCATAGACTAAGGCTCGATGTGTGTTGTCCGACGCATAAGGTGCGTTCACAACTGGACAACAAGAATTAGTAGACGTATAACGAGATGAGACAGCTCAGCCGGTTGTGACTATTTTTTTAACTGATTTCCAAAAAAGGCAAGATTTAATACAGATCCGTAGTTTCATTTTTAACTTTTATTTTAATTCATTAAAATGTAAAAAATCGAAATCTCTTAATTTTGTTTTATAAAATGAAAAAGAAAAACATTCGAAATTTGGAGATCTCATTTGTTATAAGTATAACTTAAATTTAAAAATTAATTGAATTTCTACTTTGTTATGATTTCTTGCTCATTTCCTATGCTTTCACGGCCTATTTCGCGACACCGATATGAATTCCTCTTTCACCCTTAAATGCATAGTGTAGAATGCATCCTATACAACAAAAACATCTAATTTACATAATTAGATAAAATTTACTTGTTCCTATATAATATTACAATAGTAAAACTAATCCGTTTTCTGCTTTTTTTACTTAAGTTTATTATATATTAACAAGTTTGGGAACAAATCAAATTATTTTATTAAATATTTTGATTTGTGTTTTTTAAAGTAGTCACACTACTATATATAAATTAAAAACTGTAATAGATGTCAAAGACGCCTAGTCTTACTAAGATGGCATATAGTCGAGAAATTCGGACGGGCACCGCCGTGGCGGGGTGGCCTAGGGGTTCATGGCGTTAGCCGCGATAGCTAAAGACGCCGGTTCGAATCCGGCCTTCACCACTGGAGGGCTTCGTCACTTTTTCTTTAATATATGACATCTATTACAGTTTTTAATTTATTATATATTATTTTTTATTTTAGTTTTACGCAGTATTTTAATTTATAAAAATTACGGTCGTTGTAAGACGAAAATAAATGTCGGAGAACTTGGAAAAATCCAGAATTTGGTGATTTAGTACGTGATTTTGAATGTTTTTTCGGGGCGTCGGGGATTGTAATTATTTTATATTTGAAAACTTTTTCATGGGTATATCACAAAAAGTGTACCTTTCTGATGATAGTACAATTTTTCATATATCTCTTACTCTTACTGAAAATTATCTATTTACATAAATATGATTTAGCCTATACAACTTCTAACACTGATTTCGCAGTGAAAATCGAGGTTATACCTTTTTTACTATTTATCCCATAATCAGCAAACAATTATGCAACACATATATTCATTTCGGGCAAAAAGAAAAAATCATGCATTTAACTCAATTGATTTAAGTTAAACGTATGCATAAAATCGAATTATTTAAATGTATGTATGTATGTATGTATGACGACCGGCCTGGCCTAGTGGGTAGTGACCCTGCCTGCCGCCGATGGTCCTGGGTTCGAATCCTGGTAAGGGCATTTATTTGTGTAATGAACACAAATATTTGGTCCTGAGTCATGGGTGTTTTCTTTGTATATAAGTATGTATTTATCTATATACGTATATACATATATCGTCGCCTAGCACCCATAGTACAAGCTTTGCTTAGTTTGGGGCTAAGTTGATCTGTGTAAGACGTTCCCTTATATTATTATTATTATAAATAGAGTAGAAATAACAAATTCAATACGTATAGGTAAAAGAACTGTTATATGAGGATTAATCAAATTTTCTATCTGTTCTCGCGAAGGTTCAGCGCTTGAAAGTTGCTTCCAAGACCATGTAATTAGTACAGTGGCCATCAGATATATCGAAGCGGCCAAGGCGGTGAAAAATATCTGACCATACACTTATACGTCTTGGTAATAGAGGCTGTGTTCAGACATTTGTGAATACTTTCCCTCCGACATATCCGATGGCGACTGTACACTAAACGATGTACAAGTTGCGGGTAATTAATTTTCCAATAATTTTCAAATGCTCTCGGAAAGCAAAGTAACGTCAGCGACGTCATAATGACGTAACGGACGTAATAATGACGTAACGGACGTCATAATGACGTATGTAGTATTTATTGGGATAAATGTAAATAAGTAAATCTCGGAAATAAACTTTCCGAGATTTTTCCATGTGAAAATTTCGCAATTTTGGAAACTTCGACGGCACATCAGTAGGCACATAACATTATTATTATCATATAATTTGCAAGTTTGTCGAATCGGTAAGGACTTACAGGGCAGGATGATTAGGTAGCGAATTGGCCAATTGAACTGTCATTGTAGTATCAGGGTGCTTAGCCAACGTGCCAATCGTTTACGCTCCGTTAGGTAACAAAACGCAACTGCCTCTGTTGCACTAATATGGAAGTGATAGAGAGAGATGACGACGCTACGCCACGGAGCGTAAACGATTGGCACGTTGGCTAGGCACCCTGAACAGAAGGTATACTATGCATTCCTGTTAGGCTGCGTTTCAACATTTTCGACAGCTGTGCGAGGATGCGTTGCTGAGTGTTGTGAGATGTGTTTGTTGAGAACCAATAGAATCACTTCATTTGTTTTCCTCGCTCACAGCGTTCAGTGATTTTATTGGTTCTTAATAAATTAATAGTTTAAAAAACACTAGAAAAACACGCTTTTATAAATGCATGTAGTGCAAACACGACTATGATACGATATTCCATCATGGAATGCCAGTGCCTATCTTCCGGCTTCATCATCAGACATTGAAACCTAATCGTGGTCAAAGTTCATTACAAGACTTTTCTAACAAATCCAAACTAAGCTATGATACGATGTTCCATCATGAAGTTCCAGTTCATATCTTCCGGCTCCATCATCAGATCAGTTCGACAGTACCATATTATTGTATCGTCATCAGAACTACATACAGCTGCCAATTTTCATGACGCTACGATCCTTGAAAGATGGTTAAATTAGTTTCCATTACATAGTTACATACAGCGGGCTTAGCACGGTAGCATTTTTATCGCCTGTCACCATGCCTGTCACGTTCTAATAAGTATGTAAGTGCGAAAGTGACAGGCATAGTGACAGGTGACAAAAATGCAACCATGCTGACACCGCTGGTCGACCTAATAAAAGCGTGTTAAAAAACACATCCCTCGCAACGCATACTCGCACATCTCTGGTCTATACGCAGCCTTAGACGTTAGCGTGTAAAGTTGCATTAATAAACAACACTTAATTAGACGACAGAGAATAGATAAGTTGATAATTATGACATAATTACCTCAGGAGGCAATTCATTCCATATTCTGCACGTTCTGGTTATGCTACTTTCAAGAAGATTACATAAACAATGGAGGTCGAAAGTAGAACCTACTATGACCTTGACTTGAATACATCTGCGTGCAACGCCCAGTGTTTTATAGGGTTATGGCTATTTCGCTGTGTTCGACTCGCCCACTTCTTAGGCAAGCAACTGAAATTCCTATAATTATTTTCAGTTGTCGAGTCAATTAGGGCCGGCCCTACGCTGACTCAGGAATCAATTTGGGGGTTGTAACGTCACCTGCTTAACTATTTATATGCCTTGATTTGTCGCTTTATATTATTATGTATCTGAAGGGCTGGTAAGGGATAAACACCTGTGACTTAACATAGATGGAACTGTGATAAATTACATAAATAAACCTGATCTGAAAGAACCTGGATCAAAATTATTTTCGTTTCCTGGTTATGTTTTTGTGTGCAATATGTACTTAAATACCGACAGTGAGAGATTTTTAGGGTTCCGTACCCAAAGGGTAAAAACGGGACCCTATTACTATGACTTCGCTGTCTGTCTGTCTGTCCGTCTGTCACCAGGCTATCTCGTGAACCGTGATAGCTAGACAGTTGACATTTTCACAGATGATGTATTTGTGTTGCCGCTATAACAACAAATACTAAAACCAGAATAAAATAAATATTTAAGGGGGGCTCCCATACAACAAACGTGATTTTTTGCCGTTTTTTGCGTAATGGTACGGAACCCTTCGTGCGCGAGTCCGACTCGCACTTGGCCGGTTTTTATTTTTACCAACGGGAAAGACAAATTATGGTACGTACCTAACGCATTTTTTTGTTTGGTAAAACAAATGAAATCTCGACAGACGCGTTAAAAGACAACAAAAACACTTCAAACTGAAATAAATTACTCACATTTTTTATCATCTAGCTAAAAATGCTATTCAAAGTGACGCAAGACGAATGTACATAACGTGCATTTTTTCTCAATTTTACGTAATTATTATGTAATGTGTCCTAGGTCGTAATAATAAATATTTCTGGTACCTACCACTGGTACTAGCACGGCGTTGTATTTTTTATCTTTATACTTTTTTTACCTATGCGTTTCCTTTTTATTCATCATTCCGTTATCATCTCAGCCGAAAGACGTCCATTGCTGAACAAAGGCCTCCCCCAAGGATCTCCACAACGAACGGTCATTCGCTGCCCACAACCAACGGTTTCCCGCGACTTTAAGCAAATCGTCAGTCTATCTAGTCTGGGGCCTTCCCACGCTGCGTCTTCCGGTACGTGGTCGCCACTCGAGAACCTTTCTGCCCCATGGGCCATCGGTTCTGCAAGCAATGTGGCCCGCCCACTGCCACTTAAGTCTGGCAATTCTCCGAGCTATGTCGACAACTTTAGTTCTCCTGCGGATCTCATTTTTGATTCGATCACTTAGGGAAACACCGAGCATAGCTCGCTCCATTGCTCTTTAAGTGACCTTCCTATGAGGCCCATTGTGAGCGACCACGTTTCTGTGCCGTACGTCAACACTGGCAACACACACTGGTTGAAGACTTTCGTCTTAAGACACTGCGGTATTTTGGACGAGAAAATGTTACGTAGCTTCCCAAACGCTGCCCATCTAAGTTGGATTCGACGAGCAACCTCTTTTTTAAAGTTGGACTTACCTAACTGGACCGTTTGTCCCAGGTATATATAGTCGTCAACAACTTCAAGCGTAGATTCTCTAACTTTCAAAGGATTATATATATTCGCTCCTAAATTGCGACACTAATTTACATAAGACCAATTTCTACTCGAAAATATTTCCCCGGACCCAGGTAACCTCTGCCAGCGTCATTGTTCACATAGTCAGAAAGTCAGAAGTCATTTAGAGTGTAAGGCGGACCCACACACCATTAACACTTCCGTACTAATTTATATTCTTAATTCATCCCCTTATGGTGTCTTAGGACTTGATTGCCTTCTACCCAAAGCTGTTTAAACGTTTTTGCGTGATTGAGTACAAAACGTCGAAACTTTATTTAGGTTATATTAGTATGATACAAACGGGAAAACAACTTCAGGAACCGTATATCATTATGTACCATCGCCCACACTGCTAACTCTCCATCGGTGGACCTTATTACAAAATTACCAGTATTGTACCATTAAATACGACACGACTGCTCATGCGCAACTTTTAAATCAAATGTGCCGTTTATCCGAAATCTTCGCCTTTATATACGTGTCGCGATCTATTATTGCTTTCAATTCTTGTTCACTCGTGCATTTATTACCGTTCTTATAGTCGTGTTTTTAAAGACTACTTCACTAGATCCCGATGAGTTTAGCGTGTGTAAATTGTATGTCAGAATCAGGAAGCGGCCCGAGCCAACTCGGACATGCGGCCGGGTGAATCAGTAACCAATCTATTCTTGTTAGGTTACAAGTTACAACTGCTTGGGAAAAAGAGCATGTAATACCTTGGAATTTCTTGAGAGTTACGTTGTATCATGATGAAGTATCTCCATGTTTTGGGAACGAAACTTTAACGCGCCACGAAATCTGTCAGTGGGCGTTTTGAACTGCCGATATTGTTTTACACAAAATTTTGCTGAAACGCGATTTTGTTGCTTCGACTCATTGTCTCAAGTTCAGTTAAAATATTAGGCTAAAATTTTTTACTACACTAATGGCTAATGAGAATGGCTCAAACTAATGAGAATTGCAAATGCAAATGTTTCCACTGAAATTAATTAATTTATTAGTCGAATTTGGTTTTACCAAGCCACTGCATAAATTCGGTTTGGCTTTTGACTGAAAAATCCTAGTTGAAACTAGTTTTCATTAAGGCGTTTCGGATACTTAACTAATTTTAAGTATTTTAACCTGTGGAATACACTTTGTTTAAATAAATAATTCAAATGTTTAGCTGGTTTCACAGGTCATGGCAAAAACGATATTGTTTTAGAGAAAACCACTTCAAAGAGTCCCCTCTTCAAAAAAAGTAAGTACATAAATTTGGTTAGGTAACAATTTTTTTTTACATGAATTTAGAAAAAAATTATGTGTAGGTACCTACGCGAGAAATAAATCGATAAAAAGAGCATAACTCATCACCTGGCAAAGAAAGTAATATGGATTTGATGAATCCAATCGAGATAAAATCATCAGGACTGTAAAATCAAATGATCACGAACTCAGGAACTAAGAAATAAGTAACTAATGATAAGACGTTACATTGTGCAGCAATATATAGTGCAGATTGGTTAGGGAGATGTAGGTATTACGAAATCTAAGTCTGCCCGTTCAGTTTTAAACGGCTCTAGTCATTCAACCCTAAGCTATTATACTATATTACAAAACTAATATATTATCGTAGACGTGATTAGCCAAATGATAATAAAGTCTTTCAAAGTAGAAAATATGCAGTAAATATGAACATTTTCAACGCGAATGCGACTTTAGTACGATAGGTACAAAGTGCAAAGTTGGTCAATTAGAATTCAAGATTATGCCGTTTGGCTTTTTAAAGGGCACCTGACTGTACGAGATGACGGCTAGTCATCGTCCGAGCGCCAATGTTTGATGTGTCGTATATGAAGATGTATTCACACAGAACTGATATGTTTTTTATAAACGAATATCACAAACAAATGGACTCCAACAACGTGTAAATCCGTTGCTTGTTACATAAAATTCACATGTTCTACTATTTTCACCCAGGCATAGCTTTAACGTTTGACTGTTAATTTTTGGACACCAATGACCGATATATATACGCACCGTAGGTTCAACGCCAAAGACCAATTAATCGGTCATAGACCACAGAGCAACGTAGACCTGCGTGCATGTGCATAAATTTCAATTTCAGTTTTGACACTTCGGTGTAGTGGCGTCTGGATGACTGCTTTTGTGTTTGACACGGCGTCGAAAAGGTTAAGAGTACGTGACTAGTAAGTTCTAAATTGTTAGGGCTTCCCGCATGATATGAAGCCTTCGGGAGTTTCGGGGCGTGTTCAAAAATTTACATTTATTCAGGGTAAAATTAAATGAAAGGTCTCTGACAGTGAATTACTCAATCGACCTTCTTAGCGTCACTGGCACCATATCAAAACCGTTAACCCAGTTTCAAATTGTACTGGTAACCATGGTAACTCCAGGTTTAACCGGTTAACCCTAGGTTAGTGGGATGGTGCAAGTGGCGCTTAAGGAACGAACAAGTAACGTAGCTAAACGTTTCAATTGACAAGGGTTTCCCCTACTCTAATAAAGAACCAGTATAACAACCTTATACAAGCTACTAAAGTAAGACCAAGCTAAGTTGCACGCGATTTTAGCAAGGATAACTTAGCTTGGACTGTGGACTAAATCTACAACATAATATTAAAAGCGCTAAGAAAATAGAACGTGCCTTCAACGCCAAATAGTAGAACAACTGGGCTTATAACCGCGATAATCGAAGTTCACAAATTGCGGTCATGTTTCTCTGTCACTTCAATTACGCCTACATTGGAGTAAAAGAGAAAGATCCCCGCAATTTGCCAATTTCGGTTTTCGCCGTAGGCCCTCTGTTTTCATCCTTACTCTTTCTCATTTGTAAACATAAACACTTCGTGAACATGACTTAAAGACAAGCAGCCGCCAAAGTAGCAGCCAACCGCTCAATCAAGGCACGACGGCTAAATAGGCTGTCGCTAATTTGGGTTATCGACACGGGAGTGACTAATGCAGCTAATTCTGTAGGGAGCGAATATGTTGATATGCTGATACATAAGCAAAATAATAATAAATGTATAACCGCTAAATATAAGGGCCATGCACGTTGGAGGGTCTGCCATCTTGGGGGTGCGTCGTGGTAGAATGTTCGCGATCCCAGGACGCCCCCCAAACGGCATATTGTGGGAAACGCCGGTGTGGGTTTAGTTGGTAGGCTCCTCCCCCTCTTTTCTCAGTGGTAAGAGCCGGGAGGTGAGAGTCCCACATACCCCCCCATAATGGGCCCACCTCAGGTCAGGGGGACGACGCGTAACAGCATTCCCACACCGAGAAACAAAAAGGGGTCTGCCATCTTGTGGCCTGAATCGGAAACATAAACTGTACACTGTACATTGATAAATACTTCACTCCAAAGCTAATTTTAATAAATAGGCCCCAGTGTGAAGGCCAACAATATTTATCCCGCAGCCACACATCCCTATTGACTTGTATTCCGTCCTTACTTGTTATTGTCAAAAACGCTTCTCGCTCCGCTAAAACCTACTCTTATTATTCTGCTTTAGATGTGCGTCACCGGACTGTTTGTGTGCCAAGAAATGCAACTAAATGATGCAGTTCAAATAAGTGTCCATGCCCTTTAAATATTCTTCTGTGAACTAACTATTGTAAAGATCATGTGTTTAAGTACATACTTTGAGAATGTTCTGTTAGAAGTATTAGAACAAATTAAATTATTTACAGAAAATACTTTAATTTGTTTTTATTTTAAGTAGAAACACTACTATATAAATTATAAACTGAAATAAATGTCATATACTAAGAAAAAATGACCAAGGCCTCCAGTGCCCCAGGCTGGAATCGAACCAGCGTCCTCTACTATCGCGGCAGGTGCCTGTGCCATTCGGCCACTGGGCCACAGCGGCATAGGTCGAAATTTTCCAAGTAGATGCACTTGTTACTGAAGGCTAAGGCGCCCCCTGGCCATCCCTAAGGTATTTTCATTAAAGTATTTTCTGTAAATAATTTAATTTGTTCTAATACTTCTAACAGTATTGATTGGCAGCGCCATCTCTCTTGCTAGCTCGAAATCACATGGATGATTCAGTTAGAAGGTCGAACCATACTGTTCACCTAGGGATGGCCAGGGGGCGCCTTAGCCTTCAGTAACAAGTGCATCTACTTGGAAAATTTAGACCTATGCCGCTGTGGCCCAGTGGCCGAATGGCACAGGCACCTGCCGCAATAGCAGAGGACGCTGGTTCGATTCCAGCCTGGGGCACTGGAGGCCTTGGTCATTTTTTCTTAGTATATGACATTTATTTCAGTTTGAGACTGTTTTTAAAGCTGTGCTTTCCCATAATTAATACTGTACATGGCTCTATGTAATACATGACCTCTGGTTTTAATTTCTGGTTATAATAACTTTTTCTAGGGAACTGTCAGACAGCGTTTGAGAGGGAATACTGGTTCTTGTAAAATTTGCATACAATATTACTTGCAATATACAAAAATACCCATACCCCATGAAATTATCAAATCAATAATATTAACTATTTACAAGAAGAATATTCAAGGAGCTACGTACTCGTACTTACAGCATCACGTTTAACTGGCCAGTAAATGTCAAGGTAATGTGTTGTCATAAGGCTTACGAATTAACAGTGTCGACGATTCCATAGATCAAGGAAAGTATCATCAAGGTTGACTTCTTAGTTACTAAAGAGGAGTTGGAGTCAAGCAACCTCGGGCTGGTCCAAGCTGGCGGACCCTGAGATGAAGCCGTGGACTTAACGTGGGCAAACACCATAAATGCTCATGAATATAATAAATTTCTCATTTGTCATTACAATCGTTTTTCATATTCCATTCTTGACATTTCTTCAAATAGTCCAGATCCATAGCCAGGTCTTTGTAGACGGTCTTAACATCGGCTGTGGCTGCAGACCCGGCAATATTGGGTGCGTCCTCCCTCGGTTTGAAAAGGGGCTGAACTGTAATGCCCCACAGCTTGCCGAACATTGACATGAGGCCGATAACGGAGAGGCCTAGAAGGAACCCCTGCAACAAGGGCATTCTTAGTTAAATAAACAATAGTGACATTTTTAGGAAAAAATCGAATGTCGATAAGGAAAAATTATAATTGCACCGTTATGTTATGGCACTAGCGCCTTATTGACACCCGACATCAATGAGTAACCTTTTGCTTTAAAATGGAACTTAAAGACAATAAAACCAATTAAAATTATTCTCATATGCCACAACGGCGGCTCACCTACAATTTACGACCCGCCTGATGAACAATCAAACAAAGGTGTCACAAGCGCATTGCCAAACTTTTCATTGTTGAAAAGTATATTGAACTAGCTTCTGCCTGAGACTTCGTCTGCGTAGAATGATGATTGATAAAAATTACCCTATGTCCTTGCCCAGGCCTCAAATTACATTACATCGGTTCAGCGGTTTTTAGTCCCCAGCAAGATCGGCCGAATTTCACCTTTGTATGGACAAACGGAGTTTCGTTCTCATTTTAAAACTGCGTGTTGATTTGTAATGAAACTTTGCACACATAATGACATGAGGTATATGTAGATCTAGTCCTGTAATTAGTTTATATAACAAACGAAACAAAACAAAAACAAGTTTTTTATGAAAAATTTAGAATCGCTGTATTTTTTAACTATGGTATCTGAAGCTACATAAACGAATTACAGGACTAGATATCTTATCCTATTGTAATTACAAAGTTTCAGAGCAGTCTAGCTAGTCGTTTTAAAATGAGAGCGTGACTACGTTTGTATCTAGAACCAAGCTTGCTGGGGACTCTTGAGCATGATGAGGTAATAGATAGACAGAGTTACTTTTGTATTTATAATATAAGTAGGAATAGGTAAAAGTCTCTCAACACTATAACTAGATTTTTCAAAATAATTAGTTGTTTTTTAAAGTTAGGTATACATGGCCGTGCTCCATTTTATTATATCGAAATACTCCTAGTCATGTTTAAATCCTGAAGGCTAGGCATCTGATATAATAAACAATCGAATACTCGTATGATATAGTGTTATCTAATTCATCTTTGCGATAAATATTTCTATAGCAGAACATTGATGAGCGAATATAATTTGGAAGAGAGCCAAGATTTGATTCATGAAGTGATGTGTGATAGGTTGATCTCCAAGGCGGCGTTAGTTCGAGAAATTAGATCTCTGGACGCTTCGAAAATACGCATATATCATTATTTTAAGGGCGCGAGTCCATGGCCATTGAGTTGGATCCAACTTTTCTCTATGAATTATTGGATTATATAATATTATAGGTACTTTGTACTAAGTGTGCCTTGTAGTAGAGAATGTCGTTTGGCATTAAATCCGATTTTTAACCAACTTCAAAAAAGAGGTTATATTTTTGGTTATACAAAAATTTTATATGGTCCCATTTTTGACAAAAATCTAGATCTGATGATGAGATTCATGAAGAATCGAGGGAACTCCTCAAATCTTATACATATAGTGATTTTTCTATTTTCATCGACAAACCAAGTATTTGCATTCAAAACTGTCCTATTCAACGACGCGTATTTCACGTTTGGCGATCTGTCTTCTTCGTTAAGTTGGTTAAACAAGTAAGGTTTTTTTTAAGGAACATTTTTATCAAGATCCAGTATAGGTACAGGTACTGATGACGGGTTCTATGACGAATTGAAGGAACTCCTCAAAACTTGATGGATTTAAATTCTGACCTTGAAATTTGAAACGTAACCGAAGCTCCAAACTTTTTAGTGACTGCCAGACAGGAACGAGTCCAGCAAAATTGAAATGTAAATACTTTGAGGAAAACACTACTAAAAAGGATAAAATAAAAATAAAATCCATTTTATATGCGGGACCATCTGAAGTCGGTGCGAAGTCGGTTTTTAATACTTACAATACTTCCACCGAGGTCCGACAGGAATAAGTTCCAGTCGTAGTTGTATCGCTCCTTGTATACGGACACCATCATAGTGTTGAAGTGGATGTACAGCTTAAATCATTATAAATGGACATTAATATTAATTGAGGAAGTGTGCCTCTTTAACAATTGCAGTATGTTCCGTGACAACTTTTTCCACTTTTCATCAGTTAGGTTAGACCCATGAGGGAATTGGTCCCAACTATAATTTACCTCACATTTAAAGATAACAGCGCAGTTAGTAGATGTCCCAACCAATTTTAAATTTTGTATTTTTTTATTTCTTATTTTTACTCTTCCTAAGTAGGTAAGCAATAGGGGAACAACCCTAAAATGTATCCCAGATTTTTTTCATTTTATTCTATGACCATATATATACAGACAAACCTAGATAAGTAATAGAGTTCAAGAGACCCGGAAAGATTACATTATTAAACATAATTATGACTTACATGTGTCTCCAAAGTGGCAACACCGAAGTTTAGAGCCCACACCTTCTTCATGGAATCCCATGTGTAGTCGCTCCTCCGGAATGTTACAAAGGCATTGTAAAGGTACGAACGACAGATGCGGGGACAACTAGTGCAGTTGTGATCCTCGTACATACTGGAAACGATTTTTTAATTGATTTAAGTATACCTAATGCAAAAATATACATATAAGAAGCAACTGAAAGTACTAAAGTAAACCAGTAATATTAATCTGGAAAATGGACATAAATATTAACTAGTTGGGTAAGTGCAAAAACTACCACGTGACTTAAATTATATAAAAAACCAAAAAGTTGTATAACAAAAGAATCCATGTTCAAGAAGACAAGACAAACTTTAACTTAATAGGATGAGTCGCTCGTAAACGTATGTTTCCCTCATGCAGTATTTTATTTCGCTACTGTTTAAATATGCTATGCTATATAGCTACCATCGTAACTCTAACTTTATATATTCCGTGATAAGACTTCTCATGTCCCTGTAGTTGTCGCAACGGGGAAGATCACTGATCATCCAGGGTCCAGAGCACCCAACAGCCTCACCTACCAGATATGACACGTATTTAGTGGTGCACTGCAATGTGAAAAACAAACCTATTGAAAAGTTTAAAGATTATGTTCATGCAATGAGAATCAGTCGCGAAATTTATCTGTGAGTCAGAAAAAGCGACAGGTAAGTGCTAATATTGATTGAGCTCTATCTGTGTATTTAGAGTAGAAGTACTGGTCTTGTAGAGGACATTGGTTACATCTGACCCTTAAAGAGAATTAAGGACATTAGGTAGATAAAAGCAAGTCTAGCTCCCTACCTCATTTGTACTGTAGTTCTCCCAGTTCACACACGGATCGTGATCTCGACTGATCTTCTCATACTGGTCCACTGAGAGCTTCACGTCTATGGTCTCGCCGATGTTCACGTACAAGTAGTCCACCAGACCACCGTTGTATACTGCCACTTCTGTTAGGCATAATCAGAACTATAACCTGTATTATAACTATTTCTTTACCAGCTCTGTTAAAGAGAATACAGAATAGCATGCATCCGAGCATAAAAATAAGTACTTAATAGCCAAAACCAATTGCGTACTTAATAACTTTACAATTAGACCACAGTTATTTATTGCTTACCAGTAAAAGGTTCCATGGAATAATGCACGTAGACGTGGTATCCTGGTGGAGTGGTGCTGATGCTGTTAGCGATGTCCAGGGCGTTGTGACGAAGCGTCAGGGAGTACCCGGCGCTTTGGGATGCCTTATAGCTCAGCACCTATTAAACAACTGACGTAAAATATTCTAACATAGAACCTGATTACTCATTTTAAAACCTCCAGCTTGTAGCCCTGAAAGCAGCGATCTACCTTATTTACTTCTCATACTAGCAGATGGCTGATTCTGCTCTTGCAGGAAAGCAATAATCACAGGACCGTGAGAACTTAGTTCAACTGAAGCAACTATGCGACGTACCAACAGCGACAATAGGCAGATATCGAGAGAGTTGTCATTTTCACTTTTTCTAATTAGCGAATAGATATGTTTGCTAAAAGGAAACCTGGTATGGCATTATTTCGTTTACCCGCGGTGTAAGAGTATAACATCGGCCCATCATGAAGCCAAGAGTTGATTCCACCTCCAAATCTGTAAAAATTACAAGTCTCTTTGTAGACCAATCAAATAATTTATTACGATTTCGGTTGGACATATTATTAGAGAAATCCTATTTACGATTAAAGTCCCTACAAACATAAAATCTTCTACTTACTTTCCACCAGCCCATCAAAACCATACTGTACGAAGAACTCGCCACTGCTATAGGTGATCTCTTCCCACAAATGGTCCAGAGTGACGTGGGAAAAGTTGAAGTTGCGCCAGACGGAGGTGAATCGAGGGTGCGAATACAGGCCATATTCCTGGCGGAAGGTATACATTTTTATTTATTTTACGTTTATTCATTTAGATAACAAGATCCATTTTGTTAGTATTCTACAAACTAAAACCTAAAAACTATGTTAGTATTCGTAACTCACTAATGACAACGTATTTTAATTAAGTGTTGCATTATTGAGCACTCATTCCTTACAGCTATTGTCTTCAGGAGGCTTTTTGGGCTGTCACGTATTCTGTTCAGAAGCGATGCCATCTTTTTCCGCAGCAGAACATTGAAACTGTCTACGCGTGCTTCCGCGAACATGGTCGATGCACTGCAGAAACGTGACAACCCCAGCAGCGCCCTGAAAGCATTATTTTACTGGACGCGTAGAGAGCTGAGCTACCAATATGATATTTCAAACATTGATTGGAAATTCCAGTTAAATACTGATTGATTACTATCCAGAATTATCATCTGAAATATGTCAGCGATGTAACTATACAAATAAGCAGCGACTTTCAAAAGTTATTTTAAAGTAAATTAAGATATAGATAATATTATTTTAGGATGTTTAGGGAACGAGACTGGTGGATGTTGTTTAACTTCAAGAGAAGTCGATTTCTGGTCTGACGTTGTTAATTAAATATTTAAGCCAAGCCGTTAAATATCATAAGGCCAAAAATCCAATTCATAGAATTTTATATGATAACCCTGCCGCAAATGCATGCAAATAGAAAACAAATGTACCTCCATCTTTTTATATTTGTACGGTGGCTACATCAACGTCTCGTTGAAGTTGGAGGTTCTGTGGCTCCTAATCGGGGTGTTAGTCAACTCCTGCACACATGCTCTAAATAAAACTTACCTCCATCTTATCGTACTTGTACGGTGGCTCCCGGCAGAACGTAAGGCTGGGGTACATGAGCGTCTCATTGAAGTCGAAGTATGTGTGCGTCGTGATCGGGATATTTATCAGTTTCCGCACACATGCGGTTATCTTAAAGGATAAAAATGTAAAAATTACAAAACGTTTGTTTCATTAGTTTGTTCAAACGGAGATAATTATCAATTATGACAGAAATTTATTAGTATGGCAGCATAAACTTACTTCTCTGCAGCAATAGTTAAACTGCGACTGATGAGGATGGCATGTGGTTGTGCGACAAAATGACAACATCGGATGTTGGCATGGAAATTACTATTATAACATTAGGAATCTTTGTCTGGATCATAAGCGGGATACATCACGACAGCATCATGGTTAGTCAAATTAATATTCAAAGTTTACCTTACGTTGCAATTAGATATAATTTTAAATACTAAGTGGCTCTGATCTGATCTGATCTGATGGATCTGAATGCCACTGATGAAAACCGTTTAATGAAAATCATCCTTGAAGCTGGGATAAGTGAATGACGAGGATGACTATAGTATTTAAAGTAATAAGTAGATTACCTGCTGTATTACTATGCAGCTGCATACCAGCACAACGAGCGTCCGGATGAGGTTGGGTCCTTTCAGGCACTGGTAGCATTTTTTCTTAAACGTCTCTGAAGGCGCTTCTGACTAACAATTTTTATTGTTTTACTGTTTAGGCAGAGATATACAAGATGGAATTTAAAGTTGGTGAGATCAACAGAACCGGCGTTCCTGAAGTATTGGAATCTAGCTCGATCCAGGAGAAGAATTAAGATTAGTCTCATATGAAGTATAATATTAGCTAAATTAAAGGAAAATTTAGAAAATTCGCCGCAGATAGTTATCAGTCCACTAAGGCTTGTTTGGTTACAAGCTAGAAATGGCGTTGAATGCAGCAAACCATGCACAAACAATGTCGGAGGGATTCAATTCGAAGTCGTATTTTCAAAGGGAACTTTACAATTATAAACTATACTTTGATCTATGTAACCTCCAATCAAAGTCCTACGTACCTCTGCGTAAAGTTTCGACATTTTTACTCAATCGTCCTCCATGTTGAAATACGTCCGAACGGCTGCATTTAACCGCAGTTAGTCCTGGCAACTACGGCTAAGAGATTATATTATAAGCGTTTACAGCAATCGTAAATAAAGATTAGGGTGGTATTGAACTTATTTTCGCGATTAGATGAGCAAGGGCAGGGCAAGGTTTTGTGTGTAGTGTTAATATCGACTGAGCGAAGCGGAGGGAAGAAGTGGAAATAGGTGTTTTCATATAAATAAGTCCCATTTGTTTCCGCCTTATGTATGGCGGCGGTCAGGTGGGGCTGGGATGGGACAAATGGAAATACACCGTTCCCCAATTTTTATAACATTTGTCAGGGGCGTGGTTCACATTTATTTGTGGGCGTGGTTCGCTATGTTAATTATAATGTATCTAAATTTGTTTTAATTATGCACAATAAAGAATATATTATTATTATTATTATTATTTGTATCTCATATATAAACTCACGGGTATATACATCCCGGTCATTTGATAGGCGTGCGTGGGGATACAGATCCAACACGTAGAGGCCCTTTGGAGAAGTTTGCTGTTATGTAATACACCTGCTAGATTATTATTATTATTTATTTATTTATTTTAAACTTTATTGCACAAGAACAAGTAAAAAGTACAAAGTACAAGACTTAATGCCTTGAGGCATTCTCTACCTCGATTTTTTTTAGTTAGTACATGAGGATTATTATCATTATTTGTATGTCCTAAAATTTCAAGGGCCTATAAATCCCGGTCTTTTGATAGGCTTGCGTAGGGATACAGATCCAACTTTAACTAAATTTTATTTCACAATAAAAATAAGTACTAATGGCGGACTTAATACCTTCAGATTCTCTTTAGGACCTATTTAGAGTTACCTCTAGGTGCCTATATTGCGTGATTCACTCTTGTTGCACATAGTCCGGCAATCTAATTATCAGGTAGCGGCACATCAAACAGGTAACATATATTGGTTTCACCAAATTCAATAAACGCCACGAGTGGGTGGTAAATCTGCCATGATGTTCTGTTCTGCGGAATATTTAGAACTACAGCAAGACTGTTATGATTATGACGATAGGTATGAACTTCAAAAAAGAACCGACTTCAGACAAAACATTTTACATGCCATCATTTCATGTTCTTTATAAGTAGTTCCACTTCACAACATGGTGCTTATTTCTGGGAGAACATTTTTTTTAGATGCACAAATTAGCTTTATAATACAAGAAGAATTCCCTCGATTACTTTAGGATCTTTTCAGCGATAAGGCCTAAGTTGTTACCTAGTCTTAAACTTCTATTTCATTTTCTGTGTATTTTTTCACTTTATGGTGCACAATAAGAAATATTTACTTACTTATCTCCTCATCAGACCCTGATGCAATGATGAGAATCCGGGGAAAATGCATAAAAAAGGGTCTCGATGCTTGCTTGCTTTTCTTTATACAAAGTGACTGTATCTATCAGTAGTTCGTACTCGTATCACCACCAAATCCACCAATTGGTTGATAGCGCCATCTAAGAACAGTCAATTTAACGAAATTCTGTGGAACTACTATTAGTTCTAAGGCAACCGCGATCCATATTGATTGCAATCATTATTTTTATAAAACCCCGGAAGATGGCGCCAATATCAACTGATAAACTTATTTAGTTTAAACGATAAATCCTATTCCGACTATTATTTGTTTATGTTTACTTTCTTATGTGATAACTTGATAAGTACTATGTAATTAGAGTTTTGAAAAAGTACTATGTAATTGAAAATTACATGCATTTAACATATTTATATAATTATTTTCATTTTAAAACCAAAGAGTGAACTTAGGTCGTAGGTACCTGTTCGCGCAAATATAATAATTTGCGTGTATTTTTTATTACATACCTACTAAAGACACTAAAGTAAACGATGCGATACTAACGTTTGGACAAATACCATCAAAGTTAGAATTAGATCAGAGTTGATTTAATTCTAATAAAAAAAAATTGAAAACTGCTGAATTAACGGCATAAATATATCATGGTGCCCATTATAGGTACCAGTACTACCTAAGTACCTATACAGGATGGCTAAAAAATAAGTGCATTCCCGTTGCCTGGGAGGTTTTGGGATTATACTGAGCAACTTTTACTATGTGACCAACCATGAAATCGCGAATAAAAAATTACTTTCCCAAAGAAAAAGGACCAGACAAAATGTGTGAAACAGCCAAATGTTTTTTCGCGATTTCGGGGTTGGTCCCATAGTAAAAGTTGCTCACTTATTTTTTAGCCACCGTGTATACTTCCATGGTAGTTCTTTTTCTTCTATTAGTTCTTTCTTGACGTTAACTGGTGCACTCACAACAGAAGGGGTAATTTAATATGGGTAGGTACCTGTTTGCTTCACAAATAAAAACAAGTGTAAGCTTATAGCATTTATTTACAGCTTGACAATATTTACAACACGTGTAAAACAAAATAGCCTAATAAAATAATACAATATATCACGATTCAAGGCACATGAATACGTTGGCGGTAAGTACTCGTACTGTGAACCTCAGGCACTTTATTTACCACATACTTCTTATTTGTACCATAGAGTAACTTATTAAGGTCAATATGGATGTGTGACTGCGGGGTAAGTGGGGCTGATCTTCACATTGAGGCATCGATTAGTGTTTATTGCGAGTTCATACATTTGCAGCAATAAACGGATGCAGGCGCCAACGTGCAGGCTAGCCACACTTACCCGTATTAACTTTATATCTAAAGAAAATAGAGACAAAATACGACCAATAGCAAACATGCAACCATTATCACACTGAATAACAAAATTTGTATACTAATAAATATATATTTGTTGTAGTGCGAGCGAGACAGGCGACAACGCATTCAGCAGTGCTAGCACTCCAAAGACTTAATAATATAAAATACACACAAAAGCAATGAAAAAGTGTCACTCCGTTTGAAAATTCTGAACAGACCCGTTTCCATTGATTTTTACCTACAGTATATCTGCTTACGATTATACATTTTAAATTAGGTAATAAATAAAGCGGTAACCATTTAAATGACCCATCGACAAACTATGGCGTGGCGTTATGACTTTACAAATAAAAATAAGTCGTAATTTCACTGTATTATAACTTATCACTTCCACAATTTTGATGGCATTTTCTGTTATACAAATTCAACCATCAAAATCTATAGTCAGACTAAGCTACATGGCATTTGCAATGACAAAGTGTGGCAATGTCATCAGTAATGTCAAACTTCTATGAAAATATGACGTTCATAATAACACTCCCTCACTTTGTTCTGTTCAAGTTGGTACAAACTTAGCTTAGACAAACTCCAGCTGATAAGTCAAAATTTCAGAAATGATTGTGTTCACAAAAGTAAGGTGGCGAAAACTACGAACAAAAGAATATAGGTAGATGTGATTATGTGGCTTTAAAACGAACCTTTTGTAGTAAAATGCTGGATAAGCGGTGAAGTTTTGTACGCATTACCGAAAGCTACGAGTACCTACCAGTCTTGAAATTAATAGCCCTGGAAATTACATAACCTTAAAGGATGACTCCGGGCTCGGGCCGAGGCGCCCGACACGTCATTTTCTATGACGGCTGATCGGTGATCACAAGGTGCTTTCCATAGAAAACGCAGCGAACTTAAATCTATACATACATATATATAAGTAGGTACTATAGTAAATCGTTCCTGGTAGCAATCGGTCTCTATAGATTATAATCACGTTTCCGCTTCGTATTACATTTTAGAGCTACCATTTTCAAATGTGTGGCCCTAAATACCTCTTTGTCTACCAGTCTGGCAAGCGAATCTTACATCGTTTAATAGTTATTATACTAAATTATGTTCTGATTCGCTAATCAGATCGACGGACTTATATAGTTGGTCAAACCAAATTGTCAGTAAATTAGAACAAAAAAAACTATACTCATCCTTTTCTTTTGGGTGCTAGTATTAGCGTAAGACAAAGATAGTATGATTCTCTCTGTCTATATATGTTTGACATGAGACAGTCCTTTGACAAACTATATTTACCATTGTAACAAGCAACAGGTTTTATTGACAATTCGGTACAAATTGATGAAACAAAAGTAAGGCCAAGGAAGGACAAAATTAAATAATTTATACCGAATTATCAGCTCTTACCTACTATTCACAGAAGTTAAGTAACGCCAGGCTTTCTGTAACGGTTACATAGACTAGGCTCTTAATATTCAGTAGATATGAACAAACTTAATATAACTAACGCAACGAACGACATAGGCGCAAACGAAGCACCTGAATTTGGCTTTATCTTAGAGGCAATCTTTGCCGTAGCATTCTTCACGTTACCCAAAAACTTATCAAGAATATCCGATCGGGCCGTGACGTCACACGCCGTGTGGCTAATCGCTTCTAACACGGGAGCTGTGAATACCCTGAAGTTAACATCCGCAGGGTTCATTTGTCCGTACATCCAGAACGGTAACCTGTTAGATAGAACCCATAAGTTCTGATTGATGTCCACCTTAATGTCAGTAGGGTAGATCATGGTAGTGTCGTTCATGGAGATTCTACCCTGGTTCTTCATTGTGTATTCCTTGTTGGACGTCCGCCAGCAAGCCACAGCATTAAGGTTCACTAAAGAGTAGAAAAGGACGCCCGTCTTGGGATCCACGAAGGACGCACTTGATTGAGCATTTGGACCTCTGCTACCAAGTAGTCTAAAAGAATTGAAGTTAGCTTCAGCTAAAGTCTTGTTCCTCAGGAATTCTGTGGAGACAGCGAACTCATTAAAGCTCGCCATCGGGTGGAAGTAGAGGGTGCTGTAGTTGTCAGAGTTAGGCGCCGACAGTCCCATGCCGAAGATGGCGTCGTCCCAAGTGAAGTTCAATCCTTTAATGTTAAAATCGCAAGCCAAAGGATCTTGGTTAAAGTAATGATGACTAATTCTCCACGATTCGTTCTTTTCCCACGAGTAGACTACGATTCCCGCCTTACCAACGTCGCCGGCGTACGCGAAAGATTTTTCGCAATCGAAATCTTCCACGGCAATGTTGGCGAATCCAGAATCTTGTTTGACCTGATCTGCAGGGAACGTGTACTTTCTCAAAAGATTGTCTGTCTTCAAATCGTAGACGATGATGGAGGGCGAGAATTTGGTAGCGTTCGTTTCGAGGCTGCCCATCTTTCCACTGTCGAGAACCCAAAGACGACCGCATTTGTCAGCTCGGACCCTGAACGGTGAAATGATTTCTGGAGGTTTCCTATCACTACCGATAGAGTGCGCGGCCCAACTCGGATAGGGGATTAAGTTCGGTGACTTCGTGCTATTATCTGAAATAAAGAAATATGCTTTAAGTTTACATAATTCTGGTTAAATATTACGAACTTACACAATGTATCAAAACAAACGCGCTGTTTAGACATAGATTTAACAAAAGACTGTGCCTACTACCTATTGAATTATTAATGGATGAATGTAAGTATGTCAACATCCATTATTACAGCGAAAGTTATTTCAAATAGCTGATGTACCTATCACAATTGAAATGGGTTCTAACGGGTAAAGTATTAAGACAGTAATTAAGCTAATGTAGTTTTAGTTTGTCAAAACACTAATAGGCTTAGGAAGTTAGTGACATCGTCAAATAAGTAACTAATGTGTTTGTTTCCGGTCATTTTAAATCTGGAAATAACTGTTTTAATTAATTTATCACATCTCATATTTTACTAGTTTGTGTTCTGTATGTGGAGTAGAACATTTTGAAGTAGTTAATATAATTATACTATTTTTGTATGCAAACATATGTGCTTTGTAGGGTTACCCTTTCCTAAATTAAGAAAGTTCGTCATAGTCATATCCGATTCGCAACAAGATTGTACTGTTTATTTGAGATTTACTTTTAAAGGAAATCTAACTTGATTTCACTACTTTACTTCTAATGTTTCAAAATTGGACAAAAGTCATGATTCAAAATTGGACAAAAGTGTCGATATCGATACCGCTGTTTCGACTGTTTTTCATAGCATAGCATCACTAAATTACTAAACTAGTATTGTCAAATCAAAGCTTCCGTCATGTGGTATTGACTATTTGTCGTCAGCTAAAATGTTTTATAATAATTAAATTACGTCTTGTTACTTAATGAAAACCAATTTGATTTCTAATAATAATTCAGTATTTATGTTTTAATTCGTTCTTTATACTTTATTTATATGTATTTTGTAATGTTAACATTATCTCAGTTATACGAGTATCACTATTTATTTTTGCCATTCTGTCTCAGCATTACTATTGCTTGCAGCATTATTAAAGCTTAATACTATGTTTATTGTTTACATAGAAATTTTAACATCTCAAGTCAATAGTAAAATGAAAACGTATTGAGTCAGACAGTCAGATGCGCCGATCGATCATATCGTGTTTCTTATTACATTGACTGAAGGCCCACAATTGCCTGACATTTCACAGACATGTAGTAATTAATGGATGTGTAAATAAGTAAATAGGTATCGTTTGCGTGTTAGTAATGCCCTCGTGTCATCAGACGAACTGTTTTCATAGCATACACTATTCATAGTCATAATACTCGTAACAAAAGTAGTTCATTTGCCTGTCAGTAAGGTAAACGTACTAGTGCTCGTCACGGTCCCAGTACATGTCATATTTAAACTTAAGTCATTGTCAATAGAGGTGACAGCAGGGTGTCATCTTTTGCGCATACATGTCGAGCACTAGTACGTTTACCTTATTATTTAGAATACCATTTGGTTTTATTATGACTGTGTAGTTGTATACTACGTTTCGAAGAACATAAAAACATAAGTCCTAGTCAACCGTCACTATACACAAGGAAGGCAAAATTGTTACACACTACAGTATTTTATGTACAGGACCTATGAATTAAAAGCATTTTTCAAACCAAATTTCTTTTGGAAGGTACTATGTATTTTTATTACATGAGACTAGGGCTGCCCTGGCATGTCATGTCATGTTTTTCAGAAACCTGAACTAACCACTGGAAGCTAGCTTAAAGTGTAGAGTTGGACAGAGGAAAGGGAAGGTTACGCTATAGGTAGGGGTAAGGTTTGGTTGCCCGCCAAAGGTTTTGGAATATGGGATTTCATACTGCCATATTCCCTTTCTGCTGAGAGGGACAGAGAGATATATGTGGTTTCCCTGTGGAGACAGCAGTAAGTTTCCGGTAAAAGGATAAATGTAATTAACAACTTAATATCCATTTTTTTACAACTATATCTACATGACATACTTAATGTCTTTGAAAAGCCAGAACAGTGACTGAATGCGGGATGTTGAATCCCTATTAATAAATATTATAAATGCGAAAGTAACTTTAGATGAAATTTGGTATATATAGAGATAGTTTGACACCCGGGAAAGTACATGGGATAGTTTTATTAATACTACTATTAAATAATAACAGATCCACCTCATAATTAATGTCATTACCGGGTCTAACGCGATTAAATTTCATTATTTTACCTTTTTTCCGACGTTTCAACTAGGTTGATTGGTTAGGTTGGTAGGTTGGGACGTCAGTCTTCCCTGACCACAGCTAGTGCAACCTAGTTGAAACGTCGGAAAAAAGGTAAAATGATTAAATTTAATCGCGTTAGACCCGGTAATGACATTAATTATGTGTACAAAACGCGAGAGCTTAAAGTGTTAGATCAACCTCACCTTTCAAATTAACATAATTCAGCGTAGACGGCACCCCATGCTTCCACCGCGGCACTGTGACAAACAGCCTATCCTCATACACCTCCACGCCCATCGGTATGTTGTTCTCCGGGATGAACGTCTTGCTGTCGATCGCCTGCTGCCGCGCCTCGGGACTGGCGTACTGGTAGTCCAGCTGGCTCCATTCGAAGACTAGGTGGAGCTTGTCGCTCGAGGCGAGGCAGGCGAGGGAGAGGAGAAGAAGGGAGCGGAGCCCCATGATTGGTCACTGGAATAGAGGAAATATATGGTTAGTTACAACTTTTTTACAGTGGAATCTTCCCAATAGCTCGGTAAAAGTCGTAGGAAAGATCACTCAAAACTGAATATTAGTTCCAAATATCAATGCTTTCAGAATTCTTATTTGAATGGAAATTATACTTCTATAAAACCATTTGGAAACAATATGCCTAGGTGGGCTAAGAGTATATGTACCCAAGACAGATATAACTCCTTAATAGATGGCTACAGTCTAAGGAAAAAACGTGCCTCGAAAATAAAGAAAATTTGCTTCTCGAACAGATGGCGCCACTACCTTTGGCCTACTCTTGAATTTGACGGTTTCGTTTGTTATTTATAACAATTTTAACGCATATCAGTGAAAGAACATGGGTCAAAATCATATAAAAATAATTAATGCAAATAAAAAAATTATCCATACATTTCCATTTATAAATACATTTTATGGCATTTTTATAGATCTTAATTTTTAGTTTCAATCGTGTGTCGATAGATGGCAGTGAATTTACTGTGGCTACAAAATTTGACAGTACCGCTCTATCCTATTATATCCTCTTTCGTATTATCGAGGTAAGATTACCTTTCCTCTGAGGCGGAGATGAGAAGAGACGTGTAGAAATCAACCAATAGCTCCGCCGTATTACAACGTTTACAACCAATGCTTTTTTTTAATTACCGCACGTCTCCTCTCATCTCTACTCATTTCCGCCTCAGTGGAAAGGCAGCAGGAACATCTGCGGGATTGTCATACTTCCATCTAAAATAAACTGTTGGTTCCTCCTTCTAACTACACATGATCTTGTAGCAATTACTTTTTTGACTTTTTGTCAAGGGACACGGCATATGGCAAATTTGAAATTAGCCATTGCGTTTCTATCCAAACTCGACCCTACTTACCTATCCCAATTTTCTTTATTGTCATTATGTCGTGTTATGTCGTTACCAATTTCAGGGCAATGCTCACCGGACGCGTGCGGAGCACGGCTCAGTCTGCAGTTCCTACAAATCGAAGCGCGAATGTATCTACATGCCTATGTGTGGGTACCTTTCTGTACGTACATACATCTCTCTATTGTTCTTGCAAATTCGAGCGATAGAGAGGCAGTTAACGAATTTTTGATTTTGTGCTTCCTGTGTAAACAACTGCGACTATTAGTGCACCTTATCTCTTTACGTTAAGGTTTATAAATAGTAATTTTACTATCGATAGGTACAATGTTCGCGAATGACATAACGAGAGCTTATGATTGCGCACAATCAATCAGCGCGCGCAGGGTGAGTGACCTTGCGCAGTTTAGAGGTCAGCTGCGCAGGAGACCATTGCCGAGTCGCATTCTACTACGGACCTCTACGGAACTTTTAGCTCTTATAGGTACACGATCAATGTTAAAATATAGGACGGAAGAAATTCACTTATATTTGTAGGTTACAAACCTTAAACGCACTAAATCAAAATACCTTCTAAGTATACATATACTTGATTCAGTTCAATAGGTTAGTTTGCAATATATATTTTACCGGCTAATAGTTACTTATAATATGTTCATGTATCAAATTAGTTTACTTAAATGCAACTGGTGAGGTACTTAAATTGTTTAAAACATAATATATATGTGTAAGTTATAATAAGGGATCTAATAAAGAGCCTTGAGGAACTCCATGGAAATATCCCTAATGATAAAACAAGGCAAGCTAACCTTCATACTCGACAGCACTCAGAATTAAAGTTTACTTTTAAAGTGGACAACGCTTATTTAACTTCGTGGGAAAAGTAACATCCCGCAAAGTCCACGAACAAAGCCATGCAGGTAATAATACGAATAATGTATTTTTCCACTGATGCACTTTGTACAATTTCCCTGTATCAGTGACAGGCATATCCGCCGGAAGCAGCAATGTCGAAGGTCCGGATAACCTCGGTAAGTTCTCGTGAACTTTGGAATGTTTTTAACCTTTCGACAATTCGAACAAAATGATTGATAACCGACTGTCCTCCGCTATCAGTGCCTTTTTGATAACCAAGTCAGTGCCCCACAGGTAAAAGGGAACTGGCGCAAAATTGTAGTTATTCACTTTTTACAGTTTTTACACGTTTTAATCCAGGGCAAATGCGATGAAAATTTTACATGCAAACTAGACTATTTGCAAGGACAGACTCGACTCCAACCAAAAACTTAAAAGGTTTTATCTTTGTTTTTGCTATTTTTATTATTTTCCCTTTTTAAATATCTTATTTCTTTCATCGTATTGTCCTGTGTCTGTGTGCTTTATGGAATAAATGTCTTTCTTCTTCTTAAAGTTGGCTCGAAAGAAAAAATCACGGAGAACTGCAAACCATAGTAATATCATTTTAGTATAAAATAGCTAGAGAAATCTTTATACAAAAGTATATTTTCAGAGTAAATGAGATAAAAAATAATCCCGCGTAACGGCCATATCTTCCGTCGCATGTTCCGTGTTTCGTCGCATCTTTTGTTCCTTTCTAATTTCCTGGTATTACAGCAAAAGTCTTTTTAATTTTCCAACACTCAGTCAAGTTCAATGCGCGTTCAAGCCAGTCGGTTCGGTACGAAGTATCTAGGTCGTCCCACCATATCTCCCTGTCGGTCTGCCACTGCTATAGTAGCCCGATTTCCACTATCGTTCATCAGTATTATGAGATGATTAGGAGACTGAAACAGTCAGACCTATTCTATAATAGAATCTTAATCACATCAAAATACTGTAATTGTTTCGTCAATGAACTGATTCTGCTATATTAGCCTCATGCATGAAGTTTATATTTGAACGAAATATGTTTTATTCGGATGTTTGTTACCGTTATATCATGTTACAAATACATTTCCGTTTTTAAATTACCATTTAATTACTTAAAATTATAAATATAAAGTACAAAAATTTGCCCGCGAAAAGCTAGTGAGCGAAACGCTCTAAACTCCACGTGACGTCACGCGTTCGACAGATTAGTGTCATTAGTAGCAAACGTCAGTTGGGCCGCCCAACGTGTGACGTCATCACGCTCTGTCGAATTCACGCCAAAAATTATGAGCGTTTCAACCGCTCAAAAATTTTCTACATTTTAAATATTTTTTAATAAAATAATGTTAAGGTTTACAAAAGTATTTTTATCATTTCCGGTGTTCCAACGATATAAATTATGAATCCAAAAATAAAAATAAATTCATGCATGGAGCTAATTGTATAGTTATGAAATTTTGTTCGCTTGTGTCATCTGAAACTGTTTAAGGAACCTCAGTACTATCTTCACTTCAGTTTTAGTGCAATCATTATCATAGCTATAATTTCACTCGCCTTCTTTGTGTGTTCTCCATTGAGGGATTTGAGGGTCATAACCTAGTTGATATTTTTTTGACAGTTTCCTTCTTCAAAAACATGGATGGTTTTTAGTTTAGTCTAATCAGTTGATATTCTTGTCTCACTCATAATTCAAGAAGGGTACACGTTACACAATTCTTTACAATTGTTACACTTATTTTTAAGAATTTACAAGTTAATAACTTCAAACTCACATGCAATATACTTCTTACATAAACACAACATAGCCAGTAATATTAACCACGAAACAAAAAAGACATAAACGTTATATAGACCTAGAATATGTTACTCCCTTTTTCCACAAAAGTAAAAACCTTAGGAATTTAATGAACATTAAAATTCAACGCAGTACGACCATTGTTACTGGATTCACAGGAAAATGGCCCGTAAAACTATGAAGTAGAAGTCATAAAGGCGTAAACGATGAAATGGACTAACCGATTTGTTCCACGCTTTATCGTAATGCCACTTTTATGATAGCCAAGGAAATGTACGAGAAAATTAAGTTAGTATTGAAACCTAGAATACCTTAAACGACGCGATTCATTATTGCGATGAAGATAAAAACCCGCAATACATTCAATTTTATTAAACATCGTCGCTATCCATTTTAGTGAAAAAAGTTTCTGAAAGTGTAGTAGAAAGTGATAACTAGTTACTTCGTTTTGCGAATCATTAGAATATGTATACGTGATATTCTGCATTATATCATGTCAGAGTTGGCAACATACTATATTCACGTTGTAGGTATCATTTTATAAGGCCTACCTACATAATAAACGTACTCATGTCTAAAGATCAAAGCAAAACTCCACAGACCAGAATTTTTAAGCTGCATTTCCACGGCCAATTTTTTTAACCCTATGACAAATTTCTTGCCTACACAAATTATTGAGATGACTACGTTTGTGAAGATTTAGGTAAAACCTCAATCACTTTCACACTTTGGAACAACAGACAGGAGCGGCATTAGACCTTTTAAATTCTGATCTTAATTAGACAATACGATTTGCACAATGCCCGTGAATAAATACATATGGGCACTTAAGTGTAGATCAGATTTTAATGCTTATTTATAGTGTGCCGAATTAGTAGGTACAATCTGATTAAAGATCTCTCGCCTTCTCTATGGGAATCTCACGTTATTCCTCACGATGAGCCAGTGGAAGCAACCTTAGCCGCCCGTATATTCGAACCAAAAATGACCTCATCGCATGCCAACGAAAATATTTATGTACCCTTGGCCACCCTTGCAGACCGGTTGGAAGACAGAATTTGCATAACAAATGTAAGCAAATTAGATGCAGTGTTTCTTTATGCCGTGACAGGCTTATACATTTTGCGTTAGCGCGTCCTTGGCTTTCGGAAATGTACTAGTTTGGGTGTTATCTGCGGTGTCAGATACGAATTGCAATTAAAATAATTTTGTAGGTCATTGCTAAAGCCGCCTTGCTAAAGCGGAAAAGATAAACCTTACACTGCAACTAAACTATGTCTCCTTATTTTAAATTCTATTTATCGAGCACACGTCGTTAAATATTTAGTGTATAAAATATCTTTGTCCCTGCCTGTCGGCTGAGTCACAAGATAACATATTCTAATAAATGCGAGTGTGACAGAATATCAAGCTTAACCAATAGGAGCGGAATCTGCGTATCAAATAATGGCGCCTGCCATTGCTATAGGTTAAAACTGGCTTGGCCATTTCGTCCGTGACTCGAGAAGTGGAAAGGTGTGTTTATTGTGTGTCGACTGGCTAACGTTTAATACTTTTAGAAACTAATTGTATTCTTTTATATGTCTTTTAGGTCTAAACTGCCGCAGGGCCATGGATTTTGCCGTATTTTCAAAATTGCTTAAATATCACTTAGCTCACGGTCCACTGAGTGTCTGAGATCACAATTTTTTTTTTTCAATTTTTTTGTGACAAGACAAGCTTTATGTTTAATTAAACACCGTAAATCTTATTGCTAATATATTAATTCTCTCATTGCAATCATTCACTACTTCAGTGACGGTCCTTCCATTTAGTATCGCCAGCAACAAAACTTCTATTTAAGCTCTACTGCATATCTTGGTCTTTCTTTGAGTCTTGGTATGACAAAGGGCCTGCTGATGGATATTTAAAAAGGGCAGCTGATGAGCTGGTACCTAAAGTTGCTGATATTTCAAAAATTTATATTTTCAATTCAAATTATGCTGAGTCACACTTTTTGTCTCTTAGCGGACAATTTTGTCCCCTTCATTTGTAACAGTTTACAGACTTTAAAATATGTATGTAAAAAGAAAAGTAGATTATTATTAAAAACAAATACTATTTCACTTCTATCTCTGACTGACACGTACCACTACTGTTTTCATTCCCTAATATTTAGCGTATACCGAATTATGTAAAAAAAAATCTCTTCAAACTTTACTGTTCATGTGACCCAGGAGACAATATCCACATAAGTACATAACTGAGGCTGACACAAAATTGAGGCTGATTTTATTCCCTTTTCTAACGCCATTGTGTTAATTTTGGATTAATTTATAATATAAAACATTTTTTTTTTAAATTATAAGTTGTTTTCTATACAAAATTCTAAAACTCGGGTACGTTACCCAATAGACGTTTTACGTGACTTTGTCATGAAATTCATGTTTATAAGCCAGTAAAACGTGAAAACGAGCGATGCTCTGGATATATTTGCAATCTATAAGAATGCTATTATCCATATTAAATGAAATTGTTATCAAAAATCAATATCCACTTTTTTGCAAAAAAAAGTTGATTGTATAGAAGTAATAGTTGATCCGCCCAGTTGGTTATATAGTTTTTTTAGCATTTCACCTTTATTGCTATAAAATAAGATTGAAGATGCCAGGTTTGATATTATACCTAATCGCATATGTACATACACATATTAAGATTCTAACAATATACCGAATATAGGTATTTAAATAAAAAAAAACCTTTCAACGACCATTACAAAATTTAATGAACCAAGACACTCAACGGCATTGACAACATAGTACCTACGCATGCTGCATCCTGATTGTTATCAACAAGTCTTATTATCAACCCAAACTCTTATCTCGCTTACATCTTCAAAACCCACCTTTCCTCCAAACGCATAAGGTTCAAATTACAAGCGAAGTACGAGAATGCATGAATAAAACCAAACTAAACGGCATTAGAGAAATTAAGACAATTTGAACCGAGGCCCATTGCGACACGGATTAGAGGTCGCATGTGCTGTGTGCTAAATTAAAGAAATGTAAGCTTTAATGGCAGGTAATACGAGCTATGTGATCGATATAATTAAATAGTTTACATATCGACACTTTTGAAGGTTAAACTTACAGGTGTAGGCAAACAAACCGATGACTGTACCGTTTATTTAGATTGAATTGGCGTCGGTCTCATTATGTATTTTCATTAAGGCATGAATAAGTTCTCTTATGCTTCACACACTCAAAATTTAATGCCAGATAGAAAATTCAAATGTACGAGTATTCTTTCAATACCTATTAAATACAAGGAGGCTTCGGTCTTCAGTTTAGCTCATTTTATTTATTTCAGATTTGGCCCAGACCGACCGTAATGATATTGTGCAAACGAAATATGAATACAATAAAACATATAATTTTTACTCCTTTCTATAACCTTCCTGATAACAATAATTCACCCAAATGTACACTATATATATTATATAAATATACACCGTACGACCTTTATTTACAGTCTAATTGAGTTTGCATTTAAATGCAATTACCCAACTCAGTGATTTGAATGAAATAAATCAGGATTAGACATGGACAATGAATTGTAATTGGTATACGATTAACAATTTTCTTTGCAAAGTTTGTGCAACGGATTTAAATACTTCGTCGTTGAAGTTATCACACACGACGCACACGCCCACGACACGCCATTATAAATAATACTTACAGAAATCGCTTGAGTACCTATATAATACACCAGCATTTTGAACTTTACCTCATCGCGTTGCTAATCGAACTGAGATTCTGTCAATCTGTAGAAAACTTGCGCGTATTACATTCGGGGCGGAGTAGAGCTTGTCCTTTCTGTAGGAAAACTATTACTTATTCTTTGGTTATGATTCCGCTTTTAGCAAATTGAGGCTGAGAAAAAGTGTGTATTAACCAAAACTAAGTTTACCAACTGTTGCATTTATCACTGGATTTAACAATGTTACACAAACGGCATTTCTAACTAAAAATCATAATTATGACAGATGTCGTGATAGGTAATCCATTGACTGCTCGCAATTAATGTAAACGCAATACTACTGATTGTTTCTGTAAAACCGGACAAATGCGAATCGGACTCGCCCACCGAGGGTTCCGTACAAATTTAACTTTACTTTAGTTTTTACAAATTTATAGTTTTTAGATTTTTCTCTGCAGGTACTTGTATTGTAAGACGATATTACTTGCCAAACATAGCTTTAGGTCAACGTGAAATACCATATAAAATTTGACTCTAAGGGACACACTCGTCGACACTCGTCGAAATATGCGTTTTTTTGTGGCATAAATATTGTAGACATTATTTTCTTTTCATTGAAGTAATTGAGTATTTCCATATTTTTTTCAATCTACTAAACATTTTACTTCTTATTAAAGCAACGGCGGCGTCAACCTATAAATATAAATAAAGCAAAATGTTAAAACAAGACAGCATCTACCTCAATGTCTACAATGCCATGCCCGAAATGGCGATCCACGGTGAACAGGTAAATTGGTTTTTTTTTATACCGGGTCAAACAGCCATTACCGGAAAAAAAAATGCGGCACTGGTTTACCATTATGTACTTAAAGTTCAATAACTTAGAACTCTACATTGACTGAACGATTTGTCACAAAGCAAAAGATTTTAAACCTAAACCTTGAATGGTTTGATTAATGGCTTTTTAATAATATGGGTAACCAAAGCCAAAACTTATTATTATTATCCATAGCCCCCTGCTAGGCAAAGGCCTCCCCCCACTTTTTCCATTCCTCCCGGTTTTTTGCAGATTTCGGTCATTTTGTTAAACAGGGATCCAGCTCGTCTCGCCATCGCCGACATGGTCTGCCAAATACCCGTTTTAAGCGGTCAAAACTAATTACTAAAATACTAAGTAATCAAAAAAGTCCATGTTATTACATAAAGTCAAGTCAATAAAAGAACCTTCGTAAACGGGTTTGGCGTGCCACTAGGAAGTACACTGGGACCGATAAAGTTATTGGTCAATGACTGGCCAATATCATTACCGTTTAGAAGGTTGTTATAATGCAACTACGATAAACAAAACTACCTACTAAGTTTATGTTTATCTTGTGGTTTAAAAATAGTTTATGAATGAATGAATTTTAAGTTCACTGTTTACCTCTTCTATAAATTAGGTACAGATAAGTAACGATCCTGATCGAATTTTTAGTCGGTCTTTAACATTTCTTCCGAAAACGATATTTTCTGAACGAGGTTTGAACCCACCATTTAATTTGACTACCACACACGCATATAAATAATTTAAATTCCATTTGGCTAAAATAATCTTCGTTCGTACGAACATAGAGTAACTTATACTAGAGCGGTACTGTCATAGTAAATTTTGTAACCCCAGTAAATTCACTGCCATCTGTCGACACACTTTAAAACTAAAAATAAAGATTTATAAAAATACGATAAAATGTATTTAAATATGGATAAATGTTTTTTTTTTATTTGCATTAATTATTTTTATGATTT